>NW_017306329.1:794465-878562 GCF_000935625.1 Nanorana parkeri | reverse complement strand
TTGTTACCTGTTTGCGATCGGATACATGTATCGAAAAATGTTTTAATTAATTTAACGAAGAATGAAAAATATGGTAAATGCTATGCTTTTAACAAAGACGACTTAAATGTTTTCTTTGCTGTCAACAACCATATGCTTGTCGTCATCGACCTTGCTTTCTTCCCACTCTTTCTCAATCTGTTTTTAAACAAAAATCAGCCTGATTGGAGAGTGATGCAGCTAAAACGGCTTTCCTCCCGTAATTCTACATCTGCGAGCTGGCTCTACTCTGGCATCCCTCCTGATGATGATTGATGGTTTACTGCAAAATTGATATCAATATTTAAACAGACAATGCGGTTTGTGTTGTAAGGCTTTTCAATGGCTTTCTCTCCCTTCAAAGCTCATCAGTGCTGTGTCTCCTTCTTGATGTTTGTTCATTTGGGTTTAAAATAAACATGTGACGGGGCTGTGATCATTCAAGTATTTTTATATTTTTTACAAACCAAAAAATGAGCGTTAAAACAAGCTCTCACTGACCTTTGTAGCTGCAGGCACTGGGGAGAAGTGCATCCCCAAATGCATCTTTCACAGGACAAGCATTTACATTGTTTAGGTTGTTTTCTCACCACTGCATCTCAACAAGTCTTTTGCTCACCCTGCCAGGAGTGACTTGGCATCTTAGCTCACCCTGCTCCCCTCTCCCAGCCTTGTCTCACCTGCTCAGCTCCCACTTCCTGCTCTTGCAGCAGTCACTGAGATGGTTCAGCTTACCTTGATTCCACTTCCAGCAGTGATTAGCAGCTCAGCTCCCCTGCTCCCTCCTCCTAGCAGTTATGTCCCGGCTCCCCCTTCTTGCAGTGACTAAGATTGTTTCGTTCCCCCTGCTACCTCTCCCAACAGTAGACCTCTATGCAGTGATTTATTAATCCCTCCTAGAAGCCTTCAAAATTCAAATGTAAACACGGAGCAAGAGCACCAGAAGAGGGGAGCAGAGGGAGCTGATCTGTTACGGGAAGGGAGCTGTGTGAGCTGAACTGTGGAGAGGGTAGACTTGCCTAGTGGAAGGAATAGGCAAGGTAAGGGTTAAGAAGTGATGCGGTAGTGGGTGAGGCCTTATCCAAGTAGTCCTTGAAGGCCAGATGATGGAACAGAGCCATGGGAATAGGAACTATTGTGTTAGCTGGGAGGCCATTCCAAAAATTTCAGCCTGTTTCCAATCAGTCCACCTTCATCTCCTTTTTTGAGGAAGAATGGGAAGTGTTGGGGGGGGAGGGGGGTGTGGTATATGGTATTAAAGAATTGGGATCTCATCTGGTGGTGTGGTGCTTCCTCTTGACTGGCTGGTGGTGGGTGTCCCAGAAGCTTAGTTTCCTGGAAGAAGTCAAAAGCACACAATTTTTAGAACTTCCCTCTTGTCTGTGGGGTGCACCAGGGACAGCGATGAATCTTTTGCATTGTTTATATGCTATCAGAAACCCAAAGACCTGGTAACACTTCCTGATAGTCAGTATGTTAGTTTGGTACTGTTGCTTTTTTTTTAATGTTAGCTATGGAGCCCCTGCTCATCACTAGTGATGGTCAGTGGCAAGTGCCCCCTTTAACTGTTGGTGGCCTTTGTAAAGACACTGCTCTGAATGAACAAGGCGACAGGGTCTCTTTAAATTGACTTCCAACCAAATTGGCTGCTTTTCTGTAAAAAATAAAGCAACTGAACTTACTGTTTTTCTTGAAGATGTTCCGCTGGTTATCTGACTAGCTTTTTGAATTGAGAAAGCCAGTCAGATGACCAGCGAAATGTCTTAAAAAATTACATCAAGTCCAGTTGTCTTGATTTTGTTTTTTACAGATACACCATGACCTGGATGAATGAGAACCTTCACAAACATGTTTGACTGTGGTACTTTAGATTGTATCTTTTGTGTTCAGGGATAGATGTGATGGCTGTGTGGTTTCGTGAATTTTTTTTGACATTGTGTAAATTAACAGACATTGTGTAAATTAACAGACAAGTGACAAGACAAGACAGTGAAATCTCTCTCCATATCGGTTATCTTGATTGTCTCAAATCTGAAATATTTCTATGTGGATTAACTGGGGAATGGAGATAATTTTATTCAGCTGCATTTGTGGACTTCCTCCAGAACGACTTGGCAGGGAAAAGTTAGCATCATGTAAAGAATTGAAAATTGGCAGAAAAGGTTCTTGCTATGAAAAATGAATCTTGATGAAAACGTCTTTCTGGCGCACTGTGCAGGATTGTCATCGTAGCTCATCCGAATGCGGCTTTTATTTTGAGCGCACCATGAACAAGAACTATATTTTGTTGTGGAGTGGATCGGAGAATTCCAAATAGAATCCACTTTACGGGACTCCTTGTTCTGTGACTTAACCACTCGAGTACCAGCCTGTATCTACCCCTTCACTATCAGGAAATGTTTCAGTGCTGTGATTGACTGACAGTTACTCGGTCATCCAACACTGTACCCAAAATCACATTTTTCTAGACAGGTAGAGCATTCTTTTGGTACCTTAGAGCTCGTTCACACCGAATGCGGTGCGTTCCAGAGCGGTAGCTGCTGGAACGCATCGCAATCCCTCACAAAACTTCCCCCTGCGTTCTTGGGCGGGAGGCGGGTGTGGCGGTGCATTGAATTTAGTGGCACCGCTTCCATGCCCCCCTCCGCCCGCAGTGCGATCGGACGCGTGGCAAAACTTTGCCTGCGTTCCGTTCCACTGCAAATGCAAAAAATAGAGCAAGCAGCACTGTAACACTGAATTGCATGTGTGTTGACGCTAAGAATGAATGGCAATGCAGAACACCAATGTGCAACATGTGTGTTTTCGTGCATTGTGGTAAAGCGCTCGTTTCCACAGCACAAAGATGTGAATGGAACCTAAGACAGTGTATACAGCAGTCAGAGTACGCATTTGTGTAATCTACAGAACAGCTTGCAGATTTCAGTGGTCTTGAGTTAGTGTCTCTTAAGGTGGTGGTTAGTGACTATCGCCAGCTTGGTGCAGACTCGTTTGTCCTGAGTTCTCCCAATCCTGTGCAAAACTATGCCCATCACCGCCATTCTAGGCCTGTCAGATGCGACAGGGGCATTGCGATGTGTGCTGCGGGGCAGGGAATGCACCTGCCGCAGCTGATTGGGCTGAGAGGGGGCTGCCACAGTATTGACTGAGCTTGGGCAAGCACACACCAACGTGGTTTGCACCAGCCCCTGCTCATCACTAGTGATGGTCAGTGGCAAGTGCCCCCTTTAACTGTTGGTGGTCAATGATGTGTGTTCCCCCTAAATATCGGTGATTAGGGGTGAGTGCCCCCTAACTGCTTGTGATCAGTGACGTTCTCCTGCATAACATTGGTGGTCCTTGTGCCCCTTTATGGTCCATATACCTCCTCTCTATTGCCTTGCTGCCTAGTGGTGGTCAGTGTGCCCCTTTATGGTCCATATACTTGCTCTCTGTTGTCTTGCTGCTTAGTGGTGGTCAGTGTGCCCGCTTTATGGTCCATATACCTCCTCTCTAATGCCTTGCTGCTTAGTGGTGGTCAGTGTGCCCGCTTTATGGTCCATATACCTCCTCTCTAATGCCCTGCTGCTTAGTGGTGGTCAGTGTGCCCGCTTTATGGTCCATATACCTCCTCTCTTTTGCCCTGCTGCTTAGTGGTGGTCAGTGTGCCCACTTTATGGTCCATAAACCTCCTCTCTATTGCCTTGCTGCCTAGTGGTGGTCAGTGTGCCCCCTTTATGGTCCATATACTTGCTCTCTATTGTCTTGCTTCTTACTGGTGGTCAGTGTGCCCCCTTTATGGTCCATATACCTCCTCTCTATCACCTTGCTGCCTAGTCGTGGTCAGTGTGCCTTCCTTGTGTTGGTCAGTAGCTATTTGATTCTGAGCACAGACGACATCTTATTTCCACCAGTCTAAGGATTGACCGCCAATCTAAGGGGACCTTTTTCCCACTGACCACTAAATGGTTAATGAAAAGGAGTCCCTCATAAATAGAAGGGTGAAAATAGGTTAAGAAAGGCGGGATTAAAACGTGATCGGTTCCTTTTCTTGAATCAAGTATTGAGTATATCGAGTATGAATCAAGTATGCAAATCAAGTATAGAAAAAAGTCAGATCTGCAAACGTGTTTCAGGACATTGACTCAACATTTTGAAGCCAAAACATTGACATGACATCCAGGCAACTAGTATTTTGAGTAGCAATTGCAGCCTCCATGTTTCTCTTCTGACCGTTTGAGGAGCCCCTGGAAGGCCATATGTTGACACCTGTTGGGTCTCCATGTAGCAAGATGAAAAGACAAGACTTTCCATTCCCAAACCTGTATACTGAAGCCCATGTGTGCTAGACACTTCTACCCCCTGCTCCTTTCCTGCCGTGATTGCTGTCTGAGTCACGAGGGTGCTCAGTCACCCTGGAGATGTTATTTTTGGATTCCGCATGAAAGAAGAAAAATGATTATTTCCCGATTTTCCTGTTTCCAGTTTTCCTAGTTTAGTGCATGTCTATGTGAACAGGATCCTGCCGGGTGCTGCATGGCTAAGCCTGAATGATGTAATTGCCATTGTCACACATTATGTGCACACAGAGAGGTGCTGAACAGTAGAGTGCCAGGGGACAATTAGGGGAACCAACACTATAAACACATCTTCAAGATATGACCCCGGATCACGGCAGGGTTTGGCATCGGCGTCCACAGATAGCCTAAACAGAACACACATAGGAAGGCTAATAATAATGTCATAGGGCCGCCGTACACAAATGCCGCCGTACGTTTTGTCATCCCCCATGTTATGTGACCATAGATAGAATATAAATCAAAATACAGCGTATGAAGAAGGATTATTTTTCTAGAGATGCACAGAAATGGAAATGTAGCGATCACTGACCCCTGAGTGTTTGCTCTCGCTCTCCTCTCTGACACGCTGTCACAGGAGGCTGAGCGAGCAGTGCACGGAGGAGAGCCCAGCCTCCTGTGACAGCACGGTCTGTCTCCGCCCACACACCGCTCTGCCAGATTGTGATAGGAGGCTGAGCGATGTGGGAGGAGAGACGCCGGCCACTCACAGCGCTCTCCTCAGGCAGCGCTCGGCCGCTGGGACACAAAGCAGTGCCCAGCGGGGATGAAAGAAAACAGGGATGCGCCGATGTATCGGCAGGAAAATGGCACTTTCGGGCGATATGTTTCGGCGGCCGATATATCGGTGCATCCCTAGTTTTTTCCTTAATACTCCAGTCCACCTCATCAGTGTGCCAATACACCTTTACTCTCCAGTCACAGAAAAGGGGGCGGGTTGGTGACCGAGTTGTATTGAATAACCACTATGGTCTATGGATAACCGTGAGGTCACTGATTACACTGCATTAAAGAAGAATTCTGGGAACATAAAAAAAACCTTACACTTGGAGTAGAACAACTCTGCACTGCAAGGGTTAAGTGTTCTTTTTGGTCTAGGGGCTGGAATAAAGCCGTTTTACTTACTTACTTACTTTACTTTACTTTACTTACGTGATACTGGCACCCTCGGTGGTCACCTCTTTCCCTCTTCACTCCAGCTGTGGAATGTCCTTATGTCTTATGCAGGTCCGTGGAACTGTGCACTTCAGCAATTCTTAGACCATTAGAGCCCAGGGGAGAAGAAGCTGCGGGGACCAGTCTAGCAGCACGGAGGGCTGAAATGGTAATTGAAAATGGTATGCTTGTGTATGGGTCTTTGAAAGAACCTAGAAGTCCCATTAGGCACAGCAGCAGGGGGACTAGTACTTCTAAATGGAATACATGTTCGGTGACATCACCTCTCTTGTAGTCCGTTCGTTCTTCCTCACGTCTCTGTTACTGAATGCAGGGACTGGAGAGGCAATCTGCAGGAAGCAGAGCATTGCATACACTTTCCACCTGTAGCACGCTGTAGGAGGAGTACTTAGTAAATGTAGTTATTGTCAGATTGTAAGCAGTCTGATGCCAATTTGTAGCCTGCGTTCATTTGGTTTCCCCTTATCAATCTGTCATCGTTTACAGCTGTCTGCTGCTGGGTGTACCCTGGTCACAGAGCAGAGCAACCAATGAGAGACTGCTATGAGTAGATATCCCTCTCCAGCCAATCACTGTGAGGCTAATGGCCAGTGGTGCATGCTGGGGGAGGAAAAAAATACTTGGGGTGGACCATGTGAGCTCTCTCTTCCTCCCCTGGGCCCTGCCTGTGGGGAGGCTGCTATGGATTGTCTGAGATGGCTAGGCCTGAAGCCTAGGGACTAGCCGTGCGATTGCACTTGAGGCTAAGGCTGGAGGCCCAGTGACTCTTACAGATGACAAGGTTTTTTTTATTGATTTTGTATTTTATGGATGATTTTGTATGAAATGATGAATTTTATGGATGACATTTCATTGTATTTATATGTATGTAAAATAAAAAATGTTGATACATTTTAAGCATGCATCGGTTTATACCTCTCTATAAAGCCCTTTAACACATACATTTTCTCTGTTATACATACAGTAAACTCTCTGTTATCCGGTATTCAACTAACCAGAACTCTCATCTAACCACTGTGTACTCACTATTCTGCTGATCTGCGGCATGTATTATCATCAATCGTGTTGCCTATTTGTCTTAATTTGCTTTTGATTACTGCATTTCAATATTAATATTTAATATTGACAAAAGTCAATACAGAGTTTATGGTATATTACAGTACGGGGTATGGCATTAGTTAGACCTATTTTTAATAGTAACTCTCAAGCAACCAAAAACTACATTTATCCGGACTCTGCCAATCCCCGTGGATGCCGGATAACGGGGAGTTTACTGTACTTAGAATCTGCTTCCTTCTTTGCAATGGTTGTGATTTACGGCTTCTTCTCGCAATGCATGTCTGAGTTGGACGACAAGAAACAAAGCAACTGCACTGAGCCGGTGAGACTGCCCTCTAGTGGGTATCTGTAGATTGCATTAAATAACACATGTGGGAGGGCAAGCTTGTAAAGTCACATCAGTAATTGAAGGTAAACACTGCAATAGCATCATCTCGTATTCATTCAATGTAGAGACACTTTGTAGTGCTTTATAGTATCTGAGAGTTGATGCTTTTCCAGTCGTGTCTCTTATTAGCTTTTATCGTAAGAATCATCCAAAGTCATTTCATTTTTTAGAAAAAGAAAACCGCTTAAGATGTTGCCACGTTGCGTTTTCAGCATTTTAGAAGTTTTGACAGCTGGTGGAAAGTGCCAAGAGAGTATTTTGTAATGTGAGAACATGTGATAAATTAATTGAACGTGAAAATGTTGGTTGGATGGAAGAGGGAAGCGGGTCATTTTATGTGTTGTTTAAAGAATATGTAAACCTAATCGCTAAAATCTCATTTAACCCATCCACCGAACGTTCAGAAACGGCCGGACGAGAGTCATTTGGATGCGGGTGGGAGTCTTTAGATAACCTTTGTGCTCGCGCCCCCTGGCGCGCACAAGTGGGAAACTGCCAGAATTTTAAACAGCTAGCGATGGCAGTTTACATACAAGCGGCCTGGCGTCTGCAACTTCCATCACAATATTGCTTGGTGATCCTGTCATGATGGTCCTTGTTCAGGCACTACCTGTTAGAGGGTGACAACACTCTGTCCCTGTCTCCCAATGGTGCTCTTGAGTTGTCACCTCATACTTCGATGGCTGTTTTTAACACACACAAGCCATGGTCCAAAGGACTGATGAGTAGTCCTTTGCAATCTGCCTGCTTTTCTTGGGCACACGTTCTAGAGTTCTGGGCCTCCTCACGACTGAGGGACAATGCTCAACATGAAGATTCCCGTTATATTCAGTGGTGCCCATTCACATTTGAGCGACAACGCGCAACATGAAGATTTCCTTTTTATATTCAGTGGTGCCCTTTCACACCTCAGTGGCAATGCTCTGCACGAAGATACCCATTATTTTCAGTGGTGTCCATTCACACCATGCAGACACTTGTCACACAAAAATGACATGAGCTTTTTTTGGAGGCAAAATCATTTGTTTTTGGACCGTAGACTTCAGTGGGTGCACCTAAAGAATTGCAACAAATGTGTTTTAGTGCATTTTAGGCATGATTCTTTACCTGACGACAACCTCCCAACAACCTCAGATCTGTGGAAAAAAATGGAGGATTCAGGAGCGCCCATGTTGGTTGTGGAGACTTTCATCCACCTCGTCAAGAACTTTACAAGAACCTCTACAACCCCCAACAATGCCCATTACAAGAACCTCTATGACGCCCAGTGATTCCCATTAGAAGAACCTCTATGCCGCCCAGTGATTCCCATTACAAGAACCTCTATGACCCCCAGGGATGCCCATTACAAGAACCTCTGTGACCCCCAGGGATGCCCATTACAAGAACCTCTGTGACCCCCAGGGATTCCCATTACAAGAACCTCTATGACCCCCAGCGATGCCCATTACAAGAACCTCTATGACCCCCAGGGATTCCCATTACAAGAACCTCTATGACCCCCAGCGATGCCCATTACAAGAACCTCTGTGACCCCCAGGGATTCCCATTACAAGAACCTCTATGACCCCCAGCGATGCCCATTACAAGAACCTCTATGACCCCCAGCGATGCCCATTACAAGAACCTCTATGACCCCCAGGGATGCCCATTACAAGAACCTCTGTGACCCCCAGGGATGCCCATTACAAGAACCTCTGTGACCCCCAGGGATTCCCATTACAAGAACCTCTATGACCCCCAGCGATGCCCATTACAAGAACCTCTATGACCCCCAGCGATGCCCATTACAAGATCCTCTATGACCCCCAGCGATGCCCATTACAAGAACCTCTATGACCCCAAGCGATGCCCATTACAAGAACCTCTATGACCTCCAGGGATTCCCATTACAAGAACCTCTATGACCCCCAGCGATGCCCATTACAAGAACCATGGCAAGTGACAGAGGGCCTGAGAAGAAATTGGGCATCAAGCTTTACCGGACTGGGAGCTCCGATAGCACAAGGCGCCATGCAAGAACACAAGTGAGCAGATACCTGGATGATAGATGATGTCATAGATGATACTGCTTTTCATTTGTCAAAACAAAAAAAAAAAACACACACAATGCTTGAAAATGCTTTAAAAAATAAATCAAACGCACAAAAAAAAGTAAAACTTGCCTGAAAACACAGACACCCAAGTTTGAATAGGCAATAAAGCAAATGTAACCCCCCAACTGGATCAAATGACACTTACTGTTTTTTTTACTTTTTTTTTTTTTTAATAACCTTTTCTGCATCTAATTGCTGCTCATCTCTTGCAGTCCCCCACAGCCACTTCCTGTCTACATGCACTCCATGTAGACAGGCTTCATAGGGTGGAGTGGAGTTCTTGATGGTGACAACAGTGGGGTCCATGCTTGTGTAATGTGTGCTGAAATGGCCACTTGTAGCCTCCATCAGAAGAAGGGTGATGCCGCAGGAGCCTAACTGGGACAGGGACAGAGCGTTGTCACCCTATAACAGGAAGTGTCTGAACAAGGGCCATAAGGGCAGGATCACCATGTGATTTTATGGGAGTTGTAGATTTTAAAACATTGAACATTGCTTTTAAAATCACATGAACATGATAATTTAGTGATTGGGTTTTACTACAATCTAATGACCCCACAAGTCCAGAGTATTTCAAGGGATTCCTGTGTTTGTCCTGTGTAGCTCAGTGATCTCAGTGACTCTGGAAGGACAGGTCAGCAGGTCATGGGCAGGGCTGTGGGAAAGGGAATGGAGACTTCGCAGGATGTGTAGTCTAACTTGTGGAATTGCCTTATGTACAATGTAAATGATTCCAATAAATGTATTGATGTAGGTCATGGTGACACCTTGTGGCAGTTCATAGTATTGCAGAAGAACCAGAATATACACATTTCTTACACTAAAGAAGTGGTAGATAAATCAGTTTCTAAACAATTAAATATTTCCTTCTGTTCAGGGACACTATATTAGATTTTTTTTTAGACAAAAATAAGATTGGTGTTGCTTAGTAAGTTGAAGATATGTGGTCTATTTTAGCCCAGCTCCAGGAATTGCACAATATCCACCCTTGCAGTGAGACCCTCCTGCAATGCAAGAGTTAAACTGACACTAAACTTGTTAAATCGGGGTTATATCCTAAAAATGCAGTTAATACCATAACTAGTAACAAAAATGTATCTTATTTGTGTATCACTCGGCTGTAGATCCTCAAATCAGTGGCGGAACTATCGTCATAGAGACCGAGGCGGCTGCTATGGGGCCCAGCCAGGATAAGGGACAAAGAGTTTCCCTTGATGCCGTGTGGGCCACCTGGGTTGCTATGGCATCGCAGGCTGCTGGTTGTCACTGGGGGCTGTGAGGAGGAACGCACCGCTGTCCAGATAATTGACAACCTGACAACAGCCCTGCTGAGTTGGTGACAGCCAGCAGCTTGTGGAGGAGGTGGCAGGGCCCGACGGCGGTGAAAGAGGAGGAAGAGGCCAGGGTCAGCGACGGTGGAGGAGGCAGGCCCGCCGGCGACTGAGGAGGAGGCGGGGCTCAGCGGTGTAGAAGGTTGACAGTGGATCGGGGCTGACGGGTAAGAGGTGTACAGGGGTGTGACCAGCCCACCTTAGACCCTGCAGAGCCCACTATAGAGATTCTATGGTGGGCTCTGCAGGGTCACTCTCAGGTGGACTCTGCAAGGGGCGTAACTAAAAATCACAGGGCCCCATACAATATTTTGTTATGAGGCCGTGTGATTTCTAGTTACGACCCTGAAATCATCTCTGAATTGGTGTTGACTCTGTCCTTCCTTCTGGAGGGTGGCTGCTTTTTGCTCCAAGCTCGCTCCGGTGATGGACTACAGTCTCATGTTCCAGAAGGAAGGACAGTGTCGGCACCAATTCAGTGATGAATTTATCGCTGCCAGAGCAAGCGGTAAGGTGTTGCACCTACTTACTCTACCCTTAGACTTAACAAGCATATAACCCTTGCAGTGTGGGGGAAGGGGAAAGACCCATTGCAAGGGTAGATTTTGTGTAATTGCCAGAGTTGACCTTTAGGTAAAACTTTGCTTTTCTAAGTCTTGATTTAACCAGGGCTGGGTTTCCATCACTGGAACATGCTTGCATTCAAATTTTGGCACACTGTGCATGCAAATCATTTACTTGTTTTCCTGGTTCCAGTCTGGTTAAGAATATTGTGATAATTATCTCATATAAGATGGCAATTCCTGTGGACGATGGAAAAAAACATGTTTGACCCAAGATCATAAAAGAAAAAGCCACTTCTCATCCTCTGGCGCTTATAAGCATGTGCCTAGTGGTGAATTTGGTCTTGGATAGAACTGTTGCTGCTGCACATGCCATTTAGTCATCTATTGCTATGTAATATGACCCTTCGCTCTTCACTCATTCACTCTTAATTCGGGACAAACAGTCGAATTTTGTGTTCCTTGCCAACATGGCAACAACAGTCAATCTGCAGACATGATTCCCCATCCCCTGGTCTCATCAAACTGGTGCACATCCAGAATTCTGCACAGAGCTTGCTGTAGCAAGGTTTACAAATTTTCAGTTTTGGCGAGCTCCTTCTATAGGTGCTTAGGGGTTACCACCTGGCCTCTAAGGATGGGGCTTATTTCCAGTGTTATTGATGAGATTATAAGGATTGTTAGAAGAGGTGGCAACATGTAAGGGTGACTGGGGCTGTTTTTTTTTTTTTTACTTTAAAATTGGCCCTCATGGGGGCGCAGTGTTTTTAGTGCAACACTTGTGTACACTGAGGCTGATCGTGTGATTGTATTTGGCAGACCCTTCTACTTCGCTCTCGCAGTAAGTGTACTGGAATTGATTTCATTATCTACAGAGCAGAAACTGGCATGACGCAGAGAGGACTGGTTCCTTATTTCCTTATTCACTTTATAAGGATCTACGCTAAGAAAAAATCCACAGCCACATTCTCTTCTGCCTGATCATTTTGTAGCATTATCTTTTTCATGTATACCAAAAGGATAATGGTTTTAGTCTACCATTGACTATTTATTTTGGAACATAGGAGTCAATCGGCTCAATCTAGCAAAGCTAGTGCAGAGACAGAGGGACACGCACTTCCTTGACAACTGTAGAGAACCACATTGGCTACCTGACCTTTGTGAAAACAAGGGTTTATTTGAGGAGTTGTCACATAGTGGTGTCTTTAAAGGAACACATGAGCCTGGGTAACTACTTTCAAGATAACCCCCCCCCCCATCTTCACCTCCAGATTGTCATATATCTATAATGACCTTATATTCGGACAGATGGGTCTTTGGTGTGTCAGCGCTTGCCCCAAGGTTGGGCTGTATTTCCATCACGCATTGTTCCAGTAAATTTGTAGACAAGGCCAACAGAAAATTTGAACAATGCTTATTGGAGACTTTGGTTACCTTTACAGGCCCAATGGTCAAATATTCGATGAATACTAATTTCAGAGTATTGTTATACCTTAAAGAGGACCTGAACTGTGCAAGTTGTACACAAAAAACGACAGCAGAGGTCAAAGGACTAGTCATCAGTGTTGCCTGCGGTCTTCCTGCAGGTGACCTATACCCATTACTGACCTACAATTCTTTGCTGTGCATCTAGTTCTGAGTCTGTGTGAAGGTGGCCATTGTGGTAGAGGCAGGGCTACGCTTCCTCATATCAGAGCTACCCCCCGATGACTGGTAGCAATATAATGAAGAAGTAGCAGGAGAAGTTCAGAAAACACAGATTTAAGGTATGAATGAAGTAGAAGCAGGGAGATTCTTACACTACAGGTCCTCAGGTACAGCTTCCTCTCCAGCAAGGAGAACAGTGATCTCCCACTCCAGATAGGCAGGTATGAGGCTCAGTGCACAATGGTATGACATGCACTGCTATTTTTAAGGAGGAATTCCAGGCAAAAGGTACCTTTTTTTATTTTTCTTATTTAGTATATCTAATCTTCACTTTTGACTTCGAGTCCACTTTAACCACTTGCTGACCGGGGTGTTTACACCCATTCCTGACCAGGCCATTTTTCAGTATTCAGCGCAGCGGTACTTTTGACTGACGCTTATTCAGTCATGTAAAGCTGTACTGAAATTAATTTTATACCATTTTTTGGAGACACATAGAGCTTTCTTTTGGTGGTATTTAATCACCACTGGGGTTTTTTTTTTTACCATATAACAAAAAAAGTACTGAAAATTTAAAAAAAAAAAAAAAGTTTTTCCCTTTATTATTTTAGGAAACATTTATTTTTACCCAATTTTTTACTAAAATATATAAGTCGGGGTCAAGTCGGGTAAATAGACTCCAAACATGTCAAGCCTTAAAATTGCGCGCACCCACGAAAGCGCAAAAAAAACCATAGCCAAAATTGGTCAGGGCACACAAAGGGAGCTGTACAAGCATTACACATATGGATGGAGCTCTGTCACAGCACAGTAGCCGACACTGGCCCCCAGGTTGAGGATCAACCCCAGTTCTCGTAAGGTATGGAGACTAGGTGGATCTTTTGAATAGCACCCCAAACGCATCTCCCACCCACAGTTCGATCGCCCGCATCGGAACGTGCAGTACTGCAATAGTGTGCGTTCCATTGCAATGCGACTAGGGTCACGATTTAATGACCAAGGAAAAATGTGGGTCCTGAGGTTACACAGGTTGAGAACCACTACTCTAGTTGGACTTGGTGGGGTACTTTTATAATATTCAGGCAATATACCCTAGTAATATTTATTTTCTCCTAGCTTGGCCAAAAATGAGTCTGTAGAATATTTGATCGTTCTCTGAGCTAGGCTGTAATGCACTTGTGTGCTTAAATGTATAATTACGAATGTGTCAGAAATTAGCAGGCATGTATAATTTTTAGATCTAGCTAGGTCTTCTAGTGCTTGTTGCCTTCCACAGCGAATGGTGTGATGCATCAGAAGACAGCGGTGACATAGTCTGCTGGAATGGAGAGCATATAATAACCAGCTCACCCACCCACTCTGCCCATCCTTCTCATACCGCTGCAGATTCCAGAGTCAGCTTGAAGATACTGCAAGCATCGTGTTCTGCTTGGCGTACCTGTCTAATCACTGCAACTATAAGCCCTCGTTCACACCTGAACGTTTTGTAGCGCGTTCTACGCTCGACGAACGCTCTACAAAACGCTCAAAAATATAAATCCCATTGTATTCAATGGTCTCGTTCCCACCTTGGCGTATTTCCGCCCGTCCCTAACGCGCTACAAAACGGCCCACGCCTGAAAAGGTACATGTACTACTTTGGGCCGTTTTGTTGCGCGTTTCCATTGGGATACAGTAAAGTAGCCTTCGGAAACGCGCGACGGTCGCATAACTTTTTTACTGCGAATCGCGGTAAAAAAATGCGCAACGGTCGCGCAACAGGCGCTCATATGCAATACGCCTAGGTGTGAACGAGACCTTAGACCTAGCTAGATCTAAAAATTATACATGCCTGCTAGTTCGTGGTTTTTTTTTTTTTGTAGTCCCCTAGACATGGATACTCTTAACTAGATCTGTTCCCTTTAAAATGGAACAGGAATATGAATTACAGAAGTTCTGTAGCTGATTAAGGTGGTAATTAGGTATGCTCAGTGCTTTCTCTACATCTAATGAGCTGCAGAGCCTGTGTGATTCATATGTGTTGTTTTAAGGGGATGGTAAGGTGACACGTCTAAGCCTAGGCTTGTTAGTAGAAGGTCTATTTAGAGATGTGCACATTTAATTTGCAGGATTAGGACTTTTGGGGAGATTAGCCCTCATTTCCCATGCCGGTGGCAATGCGTGAAGTCAAATTTCCAAGACACAAGCAGCACAAGATCACACTTCTTTTTTTTTTTTGTCTAGTAGGGTAGAGGAAGGCAGCAGCAACTCATTGGCTTATTTTTTTTGCTGCCTGTTGCCATTGGGGGTTTTCCATCACTTCTTCCTGTCCAGATGCGACCTGGACTGGAAGTAAAGGAAAATCTCCTCACTAAAAAAAAAAAATATGTGGCTATAGTAACACATTCAAGGCTGATCCCAACTTTAATATTATATGTTCCATGTCACACCCATATTTACGGTGGAACATGGTGCCCTGTTACAGCCCCCATCCTCAACCTACTCCAAACTTACTTGAATTATGGTAGACTTTCTCCATGCAGACATCTATGTATTTTTTAATTTGGCACGACTGCACATGGTTTTGCCTGCACAGACCCATCACTCATTCACAGATCCATTCAGCAATCCCCATCTGCCACTGTGGCAGGAGGACTCGTAGAGTTCGCGCTTGTAGTCCATTGATAACTTCCTCCAGACCCATAACCAAAGGTTCATACCAAGGTACCTAGGGCTGGGGGAACAGTCTCCAGGAGCCTGGACATTGCACCTACTAACCATTAATCATGGTTGCAATGCTTTGCAGGCTTCAATTAAATAAGCGCACATTTTTGTGGATGCATTTATTCATTTTTGTGTGAAGAGTGGAATATACCTCTAATTAGGCATGAAGCTCTGTTTTGGCCTTCCTGTTGACTTCTACGATGTTACTCCACTACCCCAAACTGTAGCTGGAAATAGCCAGAATACAGGGCAAGGGTGACAGCTCCACACCAACTTTAGTGCCTCAAAAGCCAGCCAGGGCTCTCCTAGCCTAGGGGTATGGTTCCTCCAGTTTTCAGTGGGTTCCCCCATTGTACTCATCAGAGGTCTCACCCAAATATCTAAGAGCAGACTTTGGAAGTGTGCTTCCTATGAATCTACAGTGTGAACAGCTACAATGCCAACAGTGGTCAGCATATCAATTTGACCAAATAATGCACCAGAACCGTGAAAGGGGTACAGTCACAGCAAATGGTCATATTATCGAGGACGGCATCAAGTTGTCATTTGATGGCTTCCGAGTTGCAAACACTTAATGAGCTAGCATGGTGGGGGGGAATGTTAGAATGGTGAGACAGCCTTGAAGAAACAGCACAGTGTGAGTAAGCAATTCCAGGCTCCATTTTTATTGAAATAACACTGTCTGTGCCAACAAATACATTATGAATAAATGGTCAGCTGTTCAGATATCTGAGCATAAAACGGAGGACACTAAGTGCGTAGAACTGTATCTCATTTTGACATGCTGTGGTCCTGTTTTTCCTGCTTATGACTTATCAGTTCTTGCGAATGAGCATTTTTCCTGGACAGAGTTCATTTGGTGTCAGGAAACATTCCTTCCTGTGATGTCACAGGAGACGCGGCATGACCAGCACTGGCCACTGAGACAAAACCTCCTCCAGGCTCCCCCACTGGCCTGATAATAGGCCAGGTGATGAATGTTATAGAGACCCTATCACCAACTTAAATTGCTGGTAAAGGCGCAGAGAACAGCATGGGAAATGATTAGGGCTGCAACTTAAGATTATTTTCAAAGTTGGCCAACTATTTTTTCGATTTCATTTGATAAAAAATGTATTTAGATTTTTAATTATTTCGTTAATTAATAAATATTACTTATTGAATTATTTAACTAATTTCATTATTAAATATTAATTAATTATGTAATGGACATATCATATATTCTTTCTAAATAGCTCTCTTTCCTGGCATAAGTCACATATGTCACAGAAAGAGCTTATGCATGAAGGAAAACATTATCAAGCAGGCTTCTCTCCCGGATTCCTCAGATTGGCTGCCCGCTTGAATCTGCGTCCTGACGCACCGATTCATACGCGTGAGCCGATTGGCTAGAGATTACATTTTTCATTTCTCCTAGCTGCGTGCGGGAGAGGATATCATTAGAACAATCCTTCCAGCACCCACCACCACATCTCTGCAGGCATTGTCTGGCAGTGTAAACTCCTACCTGAGTGTACCTTCATAGTTCCAGAAGTGACATCATCCAGGCAGCAGCGTGAGACGCAAGTGTCAACTGAGTACTAATACCGGGGAAGGGGGCTAATGCTGGATGAAGCCTAATTCTGGTCAAGTGGTTGTACTACTGGCCCAATACTGAGGATGTCATCTAACACAGAGGAAGGGGTTCAACACTGGAGTGGAGCCATTGGTGATGATGGGAGTCTTAGGTTGCGGTAGGGAGTATAATGCTAGAGGGGGAACAAATCCTGGTAAAGGGGGTATAGATACTGGAGAATCCAATGCTGGGCAAATGGTTGTAATGCTGAGGATAATATATTAAAGGTGAAGGGTGAGTCAAATATTGGGGAAGGCATCCAGTACAGAGTAGGAGATTTAATGCTGGGGAGGAGCCAAAATTAATGAAGGGAGTCTTAATGTTGTGGTAGGGGGCCTGATGTTGGGGGATCGCCCAATGCTGGGAAAGGAGGTATAGTGATGTAGGAGGAATCCAATGCTAGGGAAGGGTGATAATGCTACGGGGGAGCCCAATGCTGGAGAAGGGGTTGCAATACTGGGGGAAGTGCTTTTAAAAAAACAAAGGGGGAACTGAATACTGTTTAAGGCATCTAGAACAGGAGGATTTTATTGCTGGAGGGCAGCTAATACTAATGGGGAGGGAGACTAATGCTAGATGAGAGGCCAATGCTGGTGAATGGGGTTTGATCCTAAGGCCCTGTTTACACTGAGCGATTTATCGCACGGTAATTCCCGCGATATCGCGGCTATTTACAGCGCGATATCGCTCTCCAATGCATGGCAATGGGGCTCTGTCCGTCGCTGTCGCGCGTCGCTACAGCACGACCCTTTTTGGAGCGGATTTTGCCGCGATTCTAGCTTGCTCAATGCAAGCATTTGCGCGATATCGCGCAAAATGCAAATCGCGTGACAAACGCACAATTTGCGAATCGCTCAGTGTGAATGGGGCCTAAGAGTGGAAGCCCAATGTTGGGTTAGGGGTCCAGTAGTAATGTTTTTAAATGTATTATTGAATAAGGTAGAAAAGCTGAAATAATCCTCCTAGTCTAATCAGACATCATATCGCAGAAGAGACAATCGTGATTTCGAAGCGCTAATACCCGCAGTCATGAAATGAGTTAAGAGGCTGTGTTTTTTTTCTTTATTAACTGAAGAGTTTTTCGTCATCTCAATCAGAAGATCCCTCAGTTCAGTGACCAGTGAAATGTATATTGTAACTGTCAGTATCTATTACCTCCTCATGGTGCTTGTTCCCAGGACGTGCAGCCTGTTTGCTTGAGTTATTGATCTTGTGAAGTACAGAGCTTTGCGGAATGTAAATCTTGGTCACTTTGCCAGAAAAGCCATTAGCTTTTTTTTCTTTTTTAAAGTTTTGGGTTGTGTTGGAGATCGTTCGATTGATCCACCATAGAACAACGGGTCTAGAAATGATAAGTAGAGCTAAATATTTGTGCAGTGTACTACACATTGGTTAAAGTGGAGCTGACCCCAAATATAATTTTTGATGTTACATATGAGCTTCAGGCAGCATTCAAATTTTAGATTAATTGGCCCGTATCCTATATTTAATTTACTTGCCCTTGCCCCCCCCCCCCCCCTCTCTCTGGAGAGGAAGGTTAGATAGCTTGTTCAGTCTAGGAGGTTGTAGAGTAGAGAATTCCATATCCTCTTCCATGCTCCCCTGGCGCCTAGCGCTCCTCTTTGATGGAGCCCCAGTATTTGGGCTCTCCCTTGACATCCCAACATACAATGTTGAACTGCTGGACTGTACATGATGGCATAAGAAGGGCACGAACCAACGAACAGCAAAGAGCAGCAGCTTTGTGGAAGCACAATAGTATTTGGCTACTCTGCCACAAAAAAACATAAAATAAGTATGGAAAGCCAATTTTTTATCAGTTCATTTTTATCAGTTTTGGATTGAGTATGTAAGGGTTGCAACTCCTGCCAGGTTTTTTGTTTTTCTTAGCTGTGTACCATTGGGGGAATTTCTCTTCACTTCTTTTCCCAGAGGTATAGAAGAAAGTAGAAAGAAATCTCCCAGAGTGAGTGGAATTCCTGTCTTAAACAGTTGTCCTCGGAACAGCTATCTCCATTGGAAGATTTCCCCTGAACTCTTGTTCTAAGGACAATTTTGGATTACACCCTCACTTTTTCTTGATGACGATGGTCACCAGAGAGAGAGAATTCT
Source organism: Nanorana parkeri (assembly GCF_000935625.1). NCBI lineage: Eukaryota > Metazoa > Chordata > Amphibia > Anura > Dicroglossidae > Nanorana > Nanorana parkeri. The sequence continues at coordinate 859,517 of NW_017306329.1, read as the reverse complement.
CCCCAGTGAGGATACCGTGCATTCAAAATATTGTGAAGGGCCTAACCCTTCCCACTTATTAAAAAAAAAAGTTTTGTCCATAAATACGCTTGAAATAAAGACGGTCTTCATGAGCCCAAACCCAGATTAACAATTCCATCCCCCATCTCCATTATCTCTGACTTTGAAAGTTGCCAGAAAATGTCAGAATGTCTCTTTAAAGTGATAATTGAGCTCTTTCCTGTTCCAGCACCAAGCCAGCTCCATAAAGACATGGTTTGACCAGTTTGGTGTTGAGGAACTCGGGTGGCCTTCACACATTCCTAAACCTCACACATTCCTAAACCTCACACATTCCTAAACCTCACACATTCCTGCGTCTTATCACCTTTGGTATGAATTGGGATGCAGATTGTGAGCCAGGTTTTCTCTTCCAGCATCAGTACCTGACCCCACCACTTCTCTTCTGATTGAATGGGCACAAATTCCCAAAGACACATACCAATGTCTAAGGCTTTCCTAGAGGAGTGGAGACTGTTATAGCTGCAAAGGAAAAAACATCTCTATATTCCACAATCCTGCTGCACTCCTTACCGGGTATCCCTGTCAGCGTGGGGGCTTGAAATGACCGCAGATGGTGCTGCCAATACTGAAACTTGTTAAAGATGTCACCAGCACACCATATTGAAGTGAAGAACACGTCTGTTTATTGACGCTTCATGTAAAAACAAATGACAACGTTTCGGGGCCACATAGAATCCCCTTTCATCAGGCTTGAGATCTTAATTTCAAGCCTAATGAAGTGGACCCTGTGTGGCCCCGAAATGTTATTTGTTTTGACATGAAGCGTTAATAAACAGACGTGCTCTACACTTCAATATGGTGTGCTGGTGACATCTTTAACAGACCTATGTTAAAGTGACATTAAAGTCAAATATATTTTTCCCTCCCCCAATGTTAATTAAAGCACTTACCTTAAATGATGTCTCTTAATCCAATCTTCTTCTTTCCTGTCGTCTTCATCTGTCCCTCCAGCGCTGCTGCGAGTCTCCGATCCAGCGCTGACTCCTCTGAGCTTGCTGGCCTTTCCTGTCCCACGGTGTCTGCATGCGGGGGCAGACCTCCATAGACTTACCTTATGTCTCTTCTCGTCTCCCAGACAAAAATGTGAACTGCACATGCGCCCGCCCCAATATGCTTTGCGGCCGCCCGAGAATTTTCACATTTTCGGACGGGAGCGTGCGGGGAAGACAGGGGTAAGTTTAAACTGCTTTTACAGCGTTTTTTTTTTAATCTGGCCACTCAGTGCATATCTACTGCTTGCTAGCAGTAGATATATGCAAAAACACCGGAGAGTTTAATAACCCTTTAAGGCCCATGGTTTTGAAATGGGAGCTCCGTCAAGCTCATATAGGTTCCCTGGTCAGCTGTCCACAAGCTTTTGGCCATTGAGTTTACATTATAAACGTTTTAAAAATTCACAAATGTTTATTACATCAATGATTCTCCTGTAGCAATATGGATACATATTGCTACAGGAGAGCTGGTAATGTGATAATTTGCTTTTGAAGAACTGTGAAGAGTTTGCTATGCTGTAATTTTCTGCTAAAAACTGTATATGTCACAAGTGGAAAATGTCACTCAGAGGGTTTTTTTTCACACTCACTGACTGCTGAGGCTCCCGTGCGTACCTGTCCTGTATATAGGAAACACTGCTAATAATGTGGGGAAGGTTGGGTGTTACAGGGCACGTCAAAGAAATGGTCTACCCCTGCTGATTTATCACTTTGCAAATGGTAATTGCTTGGCTGTCATGATGACTTTCTGGGTTTGGTATTGAGTCACTAACCCAGAACAAGAGTGCAGATAAGGACGTCCACCTTTTTGACTCTCTCTTGATCTACACTCTTGCTCTGTGTCCTTGGCATAGAAAGTATGAACATTTCCCTATTGGAGCCATTTTTTTAAATTTTTGGCCGCATGCAAAAATGCAGATTTTAGGCTTTCAGAAAAAAAATATAATTTTGGAGGGCTATAAGCAGAGACAATGGAGAAGAAAATGATGGCAGTTGAAAATTCTTATGTCACAAAATCTTCATGCAACAGTTTATCAGACCCACATTTGTTGTAAAAAGGCATTCAATTCAATTTTCGTGCAAACAAACAGAATATACTTTTTTTTTCTTATTATAAAAGATGATGTTGCCTCGAGTAAATAGATACCAAACACATCAAGCCTCAATATACGCTGGTACCCATAATATTCTGTAGATGATCTAAAAGCCTTTACAGGTCAGCAATTTAGAGTTAGCCTCGATTTATTGCTCTCACCCTGGTGTATCCAGCGACACCCAACATGTGCGGTGCAATCGTAGTTTTCATACATAGCCACACCCAATGCATGCATTTACATTTCTGGGCACTTTGAAGCAGGAAATTGTATTGGCCACCTATGTGATGGCCTCTTGCAGGTGAAAAGTCCTCTTAAGGCTGGGTTCACACCTAGGCGTATTGAATATGCGCGTTTGTCGCGCGTTTCGCGTCGCGTGTTTTTACTGCGATTCGCTGTAAAAAAAAACACGAAACAAACGCCTGTTTCCGAGGGCTACTTGGCTGTATCCCAATGGAAACGCGAGACCAAAACGCCCCAAAGAAGTACATGTATTTGGGCGTAGGCCGTTTTGTATCGCGTTCGGACGGGCGGAAATACGGCAAGGTGTGAACCAGACCCATTGAATACAATGGGATTTAGATGTTTGAGCGTTTTGTAGAGCGTTCGTCGAGCGTTGAACGCGCTACAAAACGTTCAGGTGTGAACCAGGCCTTAAGGAGATATCAGGGGTCCTCTTCTCCTCTCCTCCTCTTCTCCTCTTCTATGGAGCCCTTCTCCTCTTCTATGGAGCCCCTCTCCTCTTCTATGGAGCCCCTCTTCTCTTCTATGGAGCCCCTCTTCTCTTCTAAGGAGCCCCTCTTCTCTTCTATGGAGCCTCTCTCCTCTTCTCTTCTATGGAGCCCCTCTCCTCTCCTCTTCTCTTCTATGGAGCCCCTCTCCTCTCCTCTTTTCTCTTCTATGGAGCCCCTCTCCTCTTCTCTTCTATGGAGCCCCTCTTCTCTTCTATGGAGCCCCTCTTCTCTTCTCTTCTCTTCTCTTCTATGGAGCCCCTCTCTTCCCTTTTTCCTATCCCATAGGCTTAAATGAGCAGTTAACCCTTGCACTGCAGGGTGGAATATTTGAATTTCCTTGGAGTTGGGCTTTTTTTTTGTGCTTTTTTTAAAAGTCATGCTATATGAATAGGAACACTCAACAAATATAAAACACTCTAAAATAATAGAAAAAGGTATTTTAATTTTGCTGCGAAGTGGAAATCGCTGCACAATACAGTAGCCCTGTTGTGCGCTGATGTTAGGAACTAGAGCACCGGCTGGTGGCACTGTGGTCTATAGACCTGTAAGATGCACTACCAGTGTTCACCAGTGGGTGTCTCCCAGGAGTCGACAGGTCCCAGGAATTAGGCTTTACCATGATGCTGGTTGCTTGGAGGGTATTTGTTCTACATGTGTTCGTTTGCACTGTTCCATCGCTCGTTGAGCCATTTATCTTGACCCTGACTCTTCCTTCCTTGACCTAATCCTTCCTGCCTTTACCCGCTTCCTGTATACTTCTATCCTGGCCCCATTCCTGTCCCATCTTACTTGCTGTCCCTCGTTGCTCCCACCTGGACCCTGCTTACTCGATTCCCTCCCCTGCTCTGTGTATAGCCTGGTAGGTTTGTATATCACTGTAAGTAGTTCAGCTAGCTTGTCTGATTTGTTAGGTTCTGCCTCTGTATATAATTTACTAGGTTTGTTAGCTTGCTGTTTTTTTCCCCATGTGTGTTCTTTAGTGTTGCATCAGTTGCTGTGTTAGGTGGTTTATCACTCATGTTATTTTCTCAATAAATCATATTACTCATTGTCACATCCCCATATCTGGTCACACTCGCTCTGCAAGATACCAGTTCCTGGTGTCCTAACAGGTGACAGCAGTATTTATGTGGACCGAGTGGTGTCAGCCCTGCACTATCTATATTTTTGGATTGATGGGTGATCAAGGCACCACATCCCCTGGAAACGTATTTATTTAAAAGAGTTGTAAAGTCCCAGCATATCCTCTCCTGTTATAACATCAGCATTGTAATAGGAACACATACTAGAGTTGTTTTTGATAATTCAATCAAAGCTTACCTGAAAAAATCCCTTTTATGTAGTGAGCGCTGCATTCCGTCTGCCCATCAATTCCACCAACTTCCTGGATTGCATCTCTTTCCCTGCTGCTTGATATAATGCTATCTCCATTTCTCAAGCCTACATATCCTATCATGCATTGCCTCTAGTAAGCAATGATAATGTTACATTGATCAGACGTTGTAGTTCAGTAGGCAGGCTCCGTGAGAGTGGTGATACCAGGAAGTTCATATTCACAGGGCTGAGTGAAATGGTGTCAGTGCATAGGGGAAGTCCATCCTATGGGCATCTTTAATAAGAAAGTTTACAAACTTCTAGATGGATCTGGTTATTAGGAGTCAGAACTTAAATATGGAAATAGATTTATTTTTAGTTTTTGACCATAGATGCAATTATCATGAATAATATTAATGAATGGGATTTTTAAAGTGCCATCATCATATTGACAAGGGGTCGACTGATTATCTGATTTACTGATAATCCGGACCGATCTTTACAGATTTTGTAATCATTGGTTTTGGTCAAAGTGACCGATATTACCAATAATAAACACTGTGCAAAATGCGAACTGCTCTTGAAAATCCAGCTGAAATTTGCACGGTGGCTGCCGCTCTCTGGCCAGATCAGGTGTTCTATTGGGTTGAGGTCAGGACTCTGTGCAGGCCAGTCAAGTTCCTCCACCCCAAACTTGCTCATCCATGTCTTTATGGACTTTGCTTTGTGCACTGGCGCGCAGTCATGTTGGAACAGGAAGGGGCCATCCCCAAACTGTTGCCACAAAGTTGGGAGCATGACATTGTCCAACATGTCTTGGTCTGCTGATGCCTTAAGAGTTCCCTTCACTGGAACTAAGTGGCCAAGCCCAACCCATGAATAACAACCCCACACCATAATCCCCCCTCCACCAAACTTTACACTTTGCACAATGCAGTCAGGCAAGTACCGTTCTCCTGGCAACCGCCAAACCCAGACACGCCCATCGGATTGCCAGACAGAGAAGCGTGATTGGTCACTCCAGAGAACACGTCTCCACTTCCCTAGAGTCCAGTTGGCGACTTCTGCGCATTGTGCGCTTCAGCATGCGCTGACCCTGAAATGTCACGGATGGACTTATTGCACAGGTGGCAACCTATCACGGTACCAGACTTGCATTGACTGAGCTCCTGAGAGCGACCCATTCTTTCACAAATGTTTGTAGAAGCGTCTGCATGCCGAGGTGCGTGATTTTATACACCTGTGGCCATGGAGATGATTGGAACAACTGAATCCAATGATTTGGAGGGGGGTCCCAATACTTTTGGCAATATAGTGTGTGTGTGTTGCTGCACACCCGAAACAAATGTCTCCCCAAGCACAGATGAACTGCAGGGGGAGGTAGAAAAAAAGTTTTTTAAAAAAGCCATTACAAGTCCAATTAATAAGTACCTGTACTTTCTGATATCTTTATCATGTAGATCTATATCAAAAAATAAATAAATACTAATAAACAATAAAAAAATTATATATATATACACACACACACACACACACACACACACACACACACCTCTCACATGACTCCTCCTGACAATGCCCTCATCTGATTTATATCCAAAAGGACAACACCATCTTTGTTCAACCATCATCCAGGGTCAGCATCTAATTCCAGCAATCTTGGTTCTGGCTGTGTTTACAAATGTGTGACAAAGATCAGCCCCTACTGCAACCTCTAGTCTTGTGACTTGCTACAATGTTGCAGTCTGATCACTGGGAGCAGGGCTGTCTTTAATATTGATTGGTCCCTGGGCAAACATTTTCTTGGGCCCCCCACACCACAAAACACCCCCTACCCGCCCCGCCATGCAATTTCGCCCATGCATACGCCTATATGACAGGGGCAGAGCAACACTATGCAATACCGATCACACAGTAAACAGAAGAGTGGAGCGGGGGTATCTTTTGCAGACTCAAGAACAGGACTGGTGCAAGGATTATTGTGTACACAGGTGAAGGTGCATTTTCACCCCCTCTTCCCCCTGGTGCCCTCAGACGACTGTCTATGCAGCCTTATGCTAGCATTGACTAAGGTTTATTGTCCCCCATCATACGTACATGGAAAGCATGTAGTGACCCCTCTCTCTGGATGTTCAGTGTTCCCTAATACACACATGCAGCAGCCAGTACAGACACTCAGGGCCTCCCCACCAGACACCCACTGTTCATGCTGCCCTGATTCAGGCTGTAGTCCCTTCACCTGGCAGACTCCCTATCCCCCATCCAGGTGCAAAGGCCACCTTTGGCAGCTGCCCTTTGGGCCCCACAACAATGACTGGGCCCTGGGCAGCTGCCCCTTTTGCCCTGCGTTAAAGACGGCCCTGACTGGGAGAGAGAGGACTGAGGAAGTTTCTCCTACTGCCTGCAGCAGACTGACAAAATCATCCTAATCCAGCGTCGCTGGACTGGAGCACAAGAATGGCTTTTATGATTAACGGCGGAGCTTTTTTGAAAACTGATACTTTTGCGGTGTGTTGTGATGTGTCGGTGATCATGTATTCAATATAAAATGGCTCCTGCAGTTACTGTATGTACATAGGGATTACATAGACGGTCTTGTGTTTGACTTGGGCTCTGCTGTATAGAGGACCGTTCAATTCATACAATGTACAAACACAGCACGGATCTAATCTGAGAACATCCCGTCCTCCCCGACCAGCATATTCTGCTGCTGTTTTGTCTGCATTGTGAGCTATCTAAACAAGCCAGTTTGAGGTTTCATGGTTTCCTACTGTTTACATTTACTGGAGTGTTATAGGTTACATCTTAAATTAACATTATTCACCTTTTTTATATTATGGTGAATGTGGTACCCAATCATGCTCGCCTCCAGGACTTCTCTAGAGTCTCCCCCATCCTATGGAACTCTGTACCCCAACCTGTCCGTCTGTCTCTTACTCTGACTGCCTTTAGGCGATCCCTTAAAGCTGGCCATACACCTTACAACTATCGCACGACTTTCATCCTGCGATGGTTGTAAGGTAATTAAAATCTCGATCTTGGACAGGCAGATCGTACTTGCGATCATTGCAAGCCTTCCCTGCTGAGGGGCGGGCTTCCGATGATTCCAATGCTCAGTGGGCAGTGTGTGCTTGTGCACACCGGCCCGTTGGGCATTTGTCCTCCGAGCACGAAGATTTTCGGCAGGTTTTCAAGCATGCTCGGAAGACCAAAGACGCGCGACCGTACAGTGGAAACGGTCGCACGCCTTCAATAAACCTGCTGATTATCGTACGATAATTGGCAGGTGTATGGGCACCTTTAGACAGATCTATTCAGGGAAGCATATCCCACCTCAACCTAACCACTGAACCATCACGTTCTCAAGCAATTCATCCCCAGAAAGCTACCTCCCAATGTATCATTTGCCCCTCCCTTTTAGTTTGTAAGCCCTCAGGGGCAGGGCCCTCCTTACCATCTTGTCTTGTATTGTGATTGTAACATCTTCCCTATATTGTAAAGCGCTGCGCAAACTGTTGTATGTATGTATGTATGTATGTATGTATATATATAATTCATTATCGGCTTCGGGCGTTTTTAATTGTGTTTCAGCGCTGATCCGCAACCGCCCTGGTGTGAATGGGCTCTCACCTCTGTCTGGTGCATTACCACATGTTTGCGTTGACTTAAGGTAGCCCATTCTTTTCAAATGGGCAGCTAATGCACCTCAACTCATGAAAAATCAGACATGTACCCTTTTTTTTTAACCCCTTCATGACTGAGGCCCTTTTTTCATTTTTTGCACCCATGTTATATTCCACATTTTAGGCCTGAAAATGACGTAAAACCCCCCAACATTATATATTTTCTGAATGCCAAGACCCTATAGAATAAAATGGTGGTAGTTGAAAATTTTTATGTTGCGCAATATTAGCGCAACTCCTTGTAGGAGGGGCAACGGAGCCCGGGAAGCACGGCGGGGGTGTCCGGCGGGGGGGGGCGGCCCCTTCTTCGGGATGCAGAAGCGATCTGGCGACAGGTAAGTCGCCAGGATCGCTTCTGTTGTAAAGCCGACAGTCGGCTCTACAAGTTTAAACAGACTCCCGGCGGCAAAAGTCGAATTCTTCACCTATTGCTGATCACATATTCCACCACCGAAAAAATGGGCGTGATCACGTTAAAATGTGTGACCGGTTACACTTTCCAACACAGTCGCAATCTATGATACAACACATGTACAGGCTACATGATAGGGACAACTCTGCTCTGATTTCAGGAACAGGGCAGCATTGTTGCCACGCCATCACAGGAAGGTTGACTTCACTGGCAGGATCAACAGACATTTGCGGGACTTTGGAGGGGACTAATTAAGAAAATGCAGATACCCAATTGATTGCTGCAGCGCATATTTTCTGATCGATGGAAGGCCGCAGTTCTACTTTAATCTGACATTAGTAAAATTGACCGAGATTGCATCACATAATTCAGGATACGCTGACACCTTCAAAGATTCGGATTCTCTGCGTTGCCTTTTATATTTCAGGATTCCTGAATTACCAGTAAATATGTGAATACATTGTGGAAGGTACTTAACGGTTCTAATGCTTTCTAATACTCTGCTAATTAGATTGAGGCACATCAGGTAAGAGGTGGATTCAGTGCTGCGCTCTCGTTCCCTTTATCCTCATTCTCATGGTAGATATGAGACTCATTGTAATTGGTGAAAGGCGCAGCATTTAATTAAAGGGAATGTCCTATAGAGCCATTGTGGCAGGTACATAAAAAGGATTAGAGGTTTTACAAATGAATTACAAATACAAATAGAGCAGCTTTTTAATTTTATGTTCTGAGATATTCCCTTCGTAGGACTTGTATATTGCCAACAGCTTTGTTAAAGTGGACCTGCCATGAATTAACGGCAAAGTACAGTCAGTGAGGGGGATTTATCAAATCTGGAGCAGTTGCCCATAGTAACCAATCAGCTTCTCTCTTCAGTTTGTCCAGTTAAGCTGTGAAAATTAAATATAGAAGCTGATTGGTTGCAGTGCGCATCTGCTCTAGATTGCATCTGCTCCAGTTTAGATAAGTTCCCCTCCGTGTATTTTCATTGGGCTCATCATTTTTTGGGTTGTTCCATTCTTTTTAGCTTAAAGCAATTTTTTATGTGACTTTTTTATAGGAGACATTCTTCCTTTTTGCATAATTTTGCTTTGTATCAACTATTGAGATTTGCATTTGTGAGCGTGAGCAGTAAAGCACAACCATTGTGTGTTGCTGCAAAACTGCACATTTGTAGAAATGTCACCAGCATGCCAGTCCTTTTAGGATAGCAAAAGCTTCATTTATTGAAGTTCTTTGTCATATGAACAAGCGCTATCGGGACCACGCAGGGTCCCTTCATCAGGCTTTAGCATCGACCTGCGTGCAGTTTTTCGCTGCAATAGTGGACGCAGAGCCTGAGTGCGTAATGATCAAATATGGCTGCCTTCATACCTACACAATTACATACTGTACATTGAAGCAAGTTCGCATGTATAGAGGTTCCAGCAACAAGCTTGTTTTAAGCCATGATGTGTGGCACACGCCATTGGCAGCGAAAGGGTTAAAGCCCAACAGTCCTCATCCTATACAATGTATTGATTTGTGACTAATTTTTCTTGCATGCAAATGCCTTAAAATGCCGCCTTCTCTGCTGCATCCTGTGTATTTATCCAGTGCTCTGTGCTGGCATAGCTGAGTAACAGCCACACCCCTTACATGTACTTGTCATGCAAAGAAGGAGAGGGGCGTGTCTGACCAGAGTTGTTACTGATAGCTGAGAGCACTAGGTAAAACGCTGGTGATTATAGGACTGCACAGTCCTGTTTTGACACCCCGCACAACTGCTGCAACGAGACGGTCCCAAAACAACATAAGCACAGCTCACCTTTTGTTCAGTGAACCAAATCCCACCCACGGTGCCGCGCAAAACCCTGCTTCTGATGATGAACAAGTCCAGAAATAGAAAATGCCACTCCAGCATCCTCCAAAGAGCCTTTATTCAGCAAGCGTATATACAAACAGTTTCTGCCCTAAATGATCTTAGCCATAGCTTCTGACTACATATTTATTTCTGTGCCTTCTACTGGACTGTAATTGTACCTGTCATGATGGGCCAATGGGTAGGCAGAAGCAGAAGAGGCCACCTTGTGTGCTTCAGCATGAGGGGGGACCTGCAACCTGTGGAAGTAGTCACCAGCTCATAGGGCAAATTCTTTTGGCCTTTTTGCATTGGGTGCCAAGGAACCTTCTGCCATAATTTCTGCCATGAGCCAATTATGGGGTCTGCCATTGTTGGCCATCTTTTAAATCACCTTTTAGCTGACTTTGTTAAATCAGTGGTCATGCTCTGAGCCATGTTGCAGAACACCCACCCTATTGGTAACTTCCCGATTCATTGACTACACCCATGCGTCCTCCAAGTTACCAGCAATGCCCAAGTTGTTGGTGGAACTTGAAGATAGGTTTTCAATAGAAGCAGAATAGGAGATCTGTTGTTGATCATTACATGGAGAACGCTCTGCCTCTTTATGATCGTGTTAAGTCATCATGCTAGTCATTTGTGGAATGTCAACATGTACAGGAGCGTACAGTGGAAAGTTACCCAACTCCTCAATATCTTTATTAACAATCAGAGGATCTCCATCATCTTTGTAAAACACAATAGCTTTTACCCCGGTGAGCTTTGTAGTGGAGGCTCAGACAACAACATCCCAGTTAACTATCCTCTGACCTGATTACACAAGACGTGGAAATTTACAGGTGCCACTGTATAACTTCCGTATGTTGTCTAAAATTAATTTAATACTATGGCAGGGCGGATGAGATTCGTCTCATAACTCGCTGAACCAGGCCGTTTACTTGTCCTAAGATAATTTGTCCTCTTGAGGGGGGTAAGACTTCCTTTTGCATTTTTTTAAATCTTCTGTTGCAATTATTCCTTATAATTGTTGTATTTGTTCTATAATATAATAATAATATAATAATATTATTGTAGCAGAAAGGTAATACATTTCCCTTACTGAAAGTTCTAAGTATTTCCCCTTGTTACTGTAACTTTCCTACATCTGGTGTCTGGCCACCCTCTCCGCTTTATGATCTTTACCAGAGCCTTTTCTTTATTAGGATTTTCTTAAATTTTTCTTAAATTTGAAGTCATTTTTAGTAAAAAGACTGCAATACCCAAAACTGTCCATGGGCGAAGCTTCAAAAGCCTTTGCAGGTCATCAGTTTAGAGTCAACTGTGAATGATGGTCCTTGAATCACTCTCCAGCATTTGGTGATACCAAATATGCGTGACCCAATGATCATTTCTGTATATGTGCATATATGTTTTGGGGGCTTTAAAAAAAAAATGGGGGTGTTTTTATTTAGTTAAATTTGAATTTAATTTTATTTTTTTACATAACTTTACTGCTGCTACTAGAAGGCTGACCAGCCCCCTATGTGATAGTATAGTTCAGATGACAGGTTCACTTTAAGGAGACCCATTATTGGCACCCATATACTGTTTTGAAGCTAATCTAAAATTATGAAAGACTGCAGGTGGGACTATGCAATGACAAAAATATTATGGGAACCTCCCTGAAATAAGGTTTTGCAGGTTGGGATGTCTGTATTATGCTTTCCTGTTGGGGAGGTCAGTTTATAAGATGTACAGATTTAAATCCCATAGATGGTTAATTTTGATTGCCATAATGTAGAAACCACAATTCGTCACGCTCCATCAATCACAGCAGCTGTGGCCATGGTCATGTCGCCTTATGTATGCAGAACTATACATCATTGGTTGTCCCTGTGAAGTCTGACTCAGACAGTTATCCATTCCCTTCATTTACTGGAAGAATTCCAGCTTGTAGAATTCCAATCTTTTGCACTGGATACAAAACAATAGAAACTTTATATATATGTAATTAAACATTTTGAAACTTTTATTGCCATATTATACCACTGTGTTTCTCCTTTCCTCTAGTTCCCCTGTAGGTCACATTTTCAGGCCTACATTGATTATCGTCGTCACTGAGAAAATCATGAAAACATAACCTGTTGGGCTTCTTAGCTTCTCCCCACCGGAGAAGCTTCTGGGTCCTAAAGCTGGGCTGCTGCATATATGTGCACATTCACAGGGATCCCAACCTGAAAGAAACAATTTCAGGGAAGTAGTCCCCTCTCATTTCAGGGAGGTGTCCCCCCCCCCTATCCGCGGAGGGGGGGTTAGTTGGGGGCTGGGATGGTAGTTCCGCCAGTGCTATTGGCTATTGCAAAGTGAAATAGCCAATAGGAATCTAGCTATGCATTCGTATGCCTTTTTTTTTTCTTTTCTGACTGACGGTCGGGCTGCGGCTCCCGATGTCAGAAAAGGAAAAAAAAAAACGATTGCAGGGAAAGGTTTAATCTGTTCGATCGAGCAGATTAAGTGTTTCTCTCCCGGGCGGCCGGGAGCCGCTATCTAATAGCGGGAGACTCCCGGAGTGTCTGGGAGAGTTGGGATGTCTGGATTCACCGCACCCTCTCTGCACAATGACCGAGCTGTCACACACTGCTCCCGGTCACTGTAAATGATCAAGAGGTTAAGTTAGCACAGATCCACATAATTCATGAAGCAGCAGCAGGGAGATCCTTGCACTTCAGGTCACCAGGCACAGCTTCCACTTCAGCAAGGAGCATCACCAAATCTCACTGCAATTCTCAAGAGGCTAGAAGTCAGAGGCAGCAGTGCCTTAGATTTCACACCATAGATATACAGGTATAGGGCTGTAGGCACAAAACTCCCTCGGCACCATGCACTGCTATTTTTCAGGATGAATTCAATACTAAAGGTACATTTTTTTTTAGCCTACTACTTGGGAGCAACTAACATTTCTAGATATTGCCTATAATATGGCAAATGTTTTGAGATCAGGTCCACTTTGAAGGACAACTTCACTGAAAGCAAAACAGAAAATGTCCTGGCTGTAGTCACCCTATAATTAGGGCGTTGAGAGTCATAAACAGACACACGGATTTTGCACGTGGTGTTCCATACGCGATAACATCAGAATACAGTGGAGTCGTTTAAGGTAAACAAGAATATGAAATGTGCGGGGAGGAGATAAGAATCTGGTGACACAGATGTCAAATGGTTCATAAAACTTTAATGTTGTTTGATTCCCATTTAAGATGAGTGCTCTGTTGCCTAATAAAGAGTCGGCTGTTCCTAAATGCTCTAATCATAGCGGTCACATGGAGTGACCGGGTCTGTGATGATTGGTCATGGTTCAAAGCAAAATACTGAGCAATAATCACTTACCCAGACTTTATTAAGTAATTGAAGTCAGCCGGTCATTGCCGTTCACTTTTCACATGAATCAATAGGGCAAATGTCTGCATTACCAAATTTTATATAATTGCTTAATTTAAGAACAGCCTTTTTTTTTTTTTGCTTGGATAAAACAACTGGCAGCCTAATTTACATGTTCTCTGGCTACCAATCACTAATACAGAGGGAGTTGCAAACAGTTGCAGAGGGCCATACACTGTAAAAAATGACAATACTTTTGCTCTGGAGAGTCATAGGTGTTGCGTACTGCCGCCTTTTAGATAAATGTGTGAACACTGATTCAAGCATATACATACGTACAGGTATGGATGTAGGCCATGTGGCTATATAAGGGCTATGACATCAGCACAAGCATTCTGCCCCTTTGTTTATGTGCAGCTGTAGGGAGGGGAATGCCCTGGTGTGTCGCTGATTGGACAGGTGGCCCCATGGCTGAGCTCAACCAAGACCATGTTGATCGGAGGAGTGAGTTGATGGTCTCTTAGTGTACTGATTCTCTCTCATTTTCTAAATAGGTGTGCTAAAGTGTATGCGAGCATTTATTTTATGTATGCCTACAAACACTGCTGCACTCTGTGCCCTCCATACTGTAATGCCTCCTCTGTGCCTCTGTGTAGTGCTCCCCCCCAGCACCCCATAGAGTGCTTTAACTGCCAAATCAACTACCCTTGAGAGACCTTCATTGACCTTCTTGAGAGAACAAATCATTTATTGCCATTCCTACGTTTACCTTCAAAAATGTAGGAATAAATATGCTGGGTTGCTAAATTACTACCTTGGAGAAATTTATTTACAGCACTTGGTCTAAGTCCCTTGGAAAATAATTTTTTCTCGACGTTAGATTAATGTTAACAGAGATCTGCCCATGGACATGCATTGTAAGTTAGTGGAACAGCAAACGCAATCTAAGCAGGGAGTCCAACTGAAATTATATTTTTGCTACAGGTTTCCTTGATTATGTCCAAGCAGAAAAATGGCGTATCTTTGAAATGTAATAACGTCTTTCACGCTTCTAAATAAGGCAGAAATTATGGACAGAGGGCAGCAATCATAGAAGTCAATCAGAACTCTGATTACTGTAAAGTGAAGTCATAGAAGTTGTTATAGGTTACTGCACTTGACACGCCATCATCGCTCCTTGCATTATATGGAAGCAGCTTTTACATTTCAGATAACAGGAGAGTAAAGTGTAGTACCAAATAATATGATGGATTGTGTGCAATAACCTGAACTGACATTGCTTAGATCTAAGTAATATGCAGCTTGATGATTCTATAGACTCTACAGCAAGGAGATAATATACTCCACTTTTCACCCTGACAGTGCGTGATAGCACACTTTATTACTGTCGCCTTTATTCCTGATCTGCTAGCGAGCTGTTCCTTCATGTCTTCTACAAGGGGCAAGATGCATCCTCCTCGGGCCTTGATGGGAGCTTTGTGGTCAGTCTTCTTAGACAATTTCTTCTGTCCTCTGTCTGTCTTGCAGCCATTGCAGATCACCCACTTGTCTGATTTCTCCAACCCCGAATGGAAAACAGAGGTAGCCAAACTCTGGCGCCCCAGCTGTCATGATGGTGGCTGTTAGAGTCTTGTGTTGCCTTGCGGGACTTGTAGTTCCAAAACAGCAATTGCGTCTATGATAGTTCAAATAAAAGCTGTCTTGTCTAGTAATGGGTGCACGGCATTTCTCAGAATGGGTTTTTCTGATGGTGACAACAGTGGACCATGCTGTCAGGCACAATGAAAACCAGACAAGCATAAGGTGCTAGTTAAAATATTTATTAAGCATACAGGGGATTTTAGAGACCAGGTTTGCATCTACTCTGAATACTGAAAAATGGCCTGGATGGGAAGGGGGTTTAACACCGCGGATGTCGACTGCTGCGTACAATCACACGCAGCACCTGTCTTTCCCAGGAACTGCCCGATACGTCCGTGCACGCCGCACTTATCTGTACGGCCCCACTCTACATTATGTGAAAAGGCCTAATGAGACCTGTATTTATAAACAATTCAAAGAGCCATTCGTCCTGGGAAATTGCATTTTGCGTCAAGATATGAAAACATATGGCTCAGTCTTACACATGCTGAAGCTAACGGGCCTCTCTGAGGAAGATAAATATTCCTCTGAAGCCTTTTGGGGGTCGGGGGTGTTATTATTATTATACAGGATTTATATAGCTCCAACAGTTTGCGCAGCGCTTTACAATATAGGGAAGACATTACGATCACAATACAAATCAAGACAAGATGCTAAGGAGGGCCCTGACCCTGAGGGCTTACAATCTAAAAGGGTGTTGAGCGCCTGTATCCTCTGCTCATGTGTTCCTCCTGTCGCCCTCCATGTTTCTACTGTGTCCTGTACAGCATAGAGGAATGCAATTTATGATGCCCGGCAAATTCATACCATTATCCTTCTGTGGCTCCTGTGAAATTTCAGCTGGTGTACAGGGAATGATGGAGCCCGTGACCTTTAGTAATCCCATGTGTTGTGCCATTATTGCAGAGTTCTTCTACTGTAGTAAATCAAAGTTAGTAGTGAATCACCTACATCCTCCCTCCTTATCAGCTGAGTATTACGGGGCAGTTTGTTGTCAGCTCTGAGTCACAATACCTGGATGACTGCTTAAACATGCCAGAATTCTAATCGTGATCTTCCATATACTGTGACCTGGGAGGATGTCCAAACTATTCGTTCACATGACCGTGTGAATCGTATCCATTTCTTGTACTGCTTCTTAGAAAATAAAAAGATTCTGACCTCAATCTCCGAAATCCGGGGTCACGTCCAGGTTTTAAAGCTGAATTCCGGGATAAGCAAATATTAGATGTTGTCTAAATACAATGGGGGGATTTATCAAAACTGGAGCAGAAGAATCATGAGCAGTTGCCCATGGCAGCCAATCAACTTCTCTCTTCAGTTTGTTCGGTTAAGGTTTGAAAATGGTGGAAGCTGATTGGTTGCCAGATTTTATCTGCTCCAGTTTTGATAAATGCCCCTCGATGTATATTCTTTCTTGAATCTTGGTGTCCTTTGCATATTTCTTCCAGATCTGTGCAGTAATCCAGTGTGAGACGTGGAGTATCCTGTAATAAAGACCGCTCACTGCTGCTCTCTCTCCTTGTGCTGAGTGACTGGTCTTGTCTCCGCCCGCTACCTTTACTTGTATATTCAAGAGCGCCCATCAAAGTGGTCATAAAATAATGACTTTATAAAACAGCTCTCCTCTCACTTTTTCATATTGTCAGTGCTTATTGATAAGTCACTCAGCTACTGCACTGAGCATTGTAATTTGGAAATGTGAGATGGCCTATGTGTGGTATCCCTTTCCAAAAAGACTGCAAGGAGCCCCAAGTGGTTGTGTTGAGGAACACATCTTCCTCATTACAGGTAAGCAAGAGGAATTCCCAGACAACCAACCAAAGGCGATGGGGTTGGCTGGAATGGTACAGCAATTGCCTGGATGAAGGATTGAATCTCTCAGCAGTAGGCTGTGTTCATTTTAAAGGAGAACTATGGGGTCAGTGTTTTTCCCCATAGTTCTCTTTAGGGTAACGGGAGGACACAAACTAGCGTCCTCCCATTACCCTAAGCTCTGTATACCGCGAGCTACAGCTTGCGGTATACTGAGACGCCGCAGCCGGAGCGGATCCCGACATGGACGTCGAGATCCGCCCAGCTGCGTGAGTGACAGCTGGCTCTGCCTATCTGGAGGCAGAGCCAGCTGTACCCGCCCCTCCCCCGTCCGTTCCGCCAGTCAGCGCTGGCAGATCGGAGAGTGGAATCCATCCCCTCCCCTTGTCACGGCAGAGAGCCGTGACAGGATCGAGAGGTGAGCGAACCCGGTATGTGTTCGCTCACCTCCCGATCTACTGAGCCGACCTGTGACAGTCTCATTGTCACAGGTCGGCTAGAACTATGAGGTGAGTGAAAAGCACTCACCTCATAGTTCTCCTTTAATGATTACTTTTCAGTTTTGATTGGAACATGCCTTTTAAGCTGAACTCCTGTCATGAAAACTTACATTTAAATTAAACTTAAAAATGTAAATATATTCCTCAATAGCCACAAAGGATATAAATCCACTTTGTGTGCACCAAATACCTTTGCAAGCCCATGTATTTCCTTGTTAAAGTAATGGTGACATTATCACTGTGCTGCACATAGCCTGAGCAGAGGGCAGAGCTGTGGGAAGGACCCAATAGACTCCGCCCACTACAGGGTGCCTACAGGAATGGGGTAGAGACCAGACCAGTCACCCTGCACAGGAAGAGTGTGCAGTGAGTGTTCTTTATTACTGGAAGCTCCAAATTTCAGACTGGATTACTGCACAGATCTGGAAGAAATACACAAAGCTCATTTCAAGGTGTATATATAAAAAGCTTGCAGAGCCATTCATTCTGCGGAACTGACATTTACAATTGGGGAACATTTTATTTTTTTCTATTAAACGAATGTAATTGTTGGAAAATACCACATAATGGCCACTAGATGGCGCCAATGAGCATATGAAATGGTTATTTATATCCTATTCTCTTCAGTGCCATCTAGTGGTCAGAATGAGATTTTACAATTGCATACGTTCCGCTCAATAATTTATTTGATTTGCCCCATTCACATATAATGAATGTAAATGTCAGTTTCGTGGAATGAATACACCCCACTGGAATAGATTCCAGTAAGAATGCTAATACATCTTGTATTACGACAATATTTTCTAATCCAGGAGTTCAGCTTTAGTCCCATGAGCCATGTAAACAATAGCACAATGCATATTCAAGGCAATCAGCAGACTGCGATTCCATTGGGAGGTGTAAGATTTGAAGCGAACCACAAATTGTTTCTGTCATCTAGGACATATATAACGGCACCCTCAGAGGTGAAGAGAAGAGCAGCTATTCCATCTGTGCATCCATATATAATTATTATTCCGGCCTTTTTGTTTATTTTCATGCTTATTTTTTGCTTTATTCTACTCAATTAGCAAGTGCTCGCCCTTCTCCTAGGGAGACCGGGAGTAATGCGGACCAGTGGAATTATCTTTTTGTAGCCAGTTGAGGGATGACACGACATGCCGGGGCTATGGACATCTGCTCCTCGCTGTCACTAACATTCACATCCCGGATTATAGTGATGTCTCTGAGGTCACAATTTTCCTCGCTGCTCAGCTGGAGTAAGAGAACCGGATTGTGAATGGATGACTCACGGCAGATCACATGGCTTGTCATTAGCTCCCTGGAGGGAAATAAACGGGGTTTTCTACTTATTAGGCTGGCTGCAGTTGACAGGGGCAGAGAGAGTTCAAACCCCGACAAAACTATTTTTGTCTCTTTCGGATTTTCCTGAATGAAAATATCAATCGTGGGCTGTATTCATGGTCCGTTTTCATTATCGATGATGCAGAATGCAGCTGTGTAAGCAGTGCACGATTAAACAATGAGAGCTTAAATAAGTGCTGCGCTAATCCATGTGCCTTAATTATTATTATCATTATCACATAGTATTTATATAGCGCCAACAGTTTGCGCAGCGCTTTACAATGTAAGGAAGACATTACAATACAATTCAAGACAAGATGGTAAGGAGGGCCGTGCCCCTGAGGGCTTACAATCTAAGACCCCGTTCACATTGAGCGATTTATGGCGCGGTAATTCCCGCGATATCGCTCTTCAATGCTTCTCAATGGGGAAAAGGGTCCTGCTGTCGCGGGTCGTGTGTCGCTACAGCAGGACCCTTTTTGGAGCGGATTTAGCCGCGATTCAAGCTTGCTGAATGCAAGCATTTGCGTGATATCGCGCGACAAACGCGCGATTTGCGAACCGCTCAATGTGAACGGGCTCTAAAAGAGGAGGGGGAAATGATACATGAGGAGGTAGCTGTGAGGGGATGAATTATTTGAGAACGTGAATAACAATATCAACCTGTAACGTGATCTCCGTGACCTCAGTGGCACGATTTGAACCTGTCACGAACCCAAGAAATTCAAAATGAGAATATGGTGAGCAAAGGTTCACTTCTAGTGAAAACCTAAAGTTAAGTCGATCAGTAGATCCAAAGATATACGCAGCTGGAACTGTATGCAAATCTTGACTTACCCTGCCGTAAGTCAAGCCTGGCCCTGCCTTCCCAGTCTCACATTTGAACTCTCCAATGGGGTCTTTCAGTCCTCCTATGGCAACTAGGGAGGCCTGGGAAGCAGCCATATTAAGGACAGCACATTGACTTAGTGGTCAGCACTTCCGCCTTGCAGCACTGGGGATCCCTGGTTTGAATCCATGTCAGGGCTCTATCTGCTAGGAGTTTGCATGTTCTTCTTGTGCTTAAGTGAGTTTTCTCTGGGTAACTTCAGTTAACCTTCCACACTGGTAGGATAATTGGCTCCTGTCCTAATTGGCCCTGTATGCATGCAAGATAAAGACTTTAGATTGTAAGCTCCTTGAGGGCAGGGACTGATGTGAATGCTCTGTAATTAAAGCGCTGCATAAATTGATGGTGCTTTATAAAAATACAGTAGTACCTCGGTTCAAGAATTTATTCTGGTCGCGAACCGAATCAAATTTACTGCCTTGCTGTCTGGTTACCTTCATTACCGCTCTGCACATGCTTGTTACGTTCATTACCACTCTGCACATTCTGGTTATCTTCATTACCGCTATGCACGTTCTTGTCACCTTCATTACCGCTATGCACGTTCTTGTCACCTTCATTACCGATCTGCACTTCTTTTTACCACCATGCTTGCTCTGCACCTTCCTTGGAGCCATGCTGGATTGAATAATACTGTACAGTACTGTATGTGCTAAAAAGCGCACAAAAAAGCTTCACAGCAAATGTGCACAGGTCTGTCTGCGACCACAATCTCGACTAGAGGAAGCCACGACCACCTGTCAGAGCAGGGAAGATGGCCGCGGTCATGTTTGTTACCCGATGTGGAGTTTGTGAACAGAAGCAACATTTTGCTGAACTTTCTGTTTGCAAACCGATAGGTTCGTGAACAGAAGCGTTCATGAACAGAGGTATTACTGTATTTGTTATAATAATAATACATTAGGTACATATTGCATACCAATAGCTCTCACCCGGCTCTGTGTAACTGTGTAGGCAATGATCCATCGAGCTATAGTAGTTCACTGTATCGCTTCTTCCCTCCTTCTCCCCTGTGATCAAGAAATGATCACCAGGGAGAGAGAAGTGCAGGCAACAGAGCTGCCACCTGCCTGCTCCCTCTGGTGAGTGTCTGTCCAAAAACTCAGCACACGAAAACGACCTCCTTCCGTCTGCTCAGATAGGTGGGAGGGAGGAGGTAGCTCTCCTGGCTCAGTCTCTGTGTGTTAAAGGAGAACTATGGGGTCAGTGTTTTTCCCCATAGTTCTCCTTGGGGTAACGGGAGGACACAAACTAGCGTCCTCCCGTCACCCTAAGCTCAGTATACCGCGAGCTACAGCTCGCGGTATACTGAGACGCCGCACCTGGAGCGGATCCCGACTTAGATGACGGGATCCGCCCAGCTGCGTGAGTGACATCTGGCTCCGCCTATCTAGAGGCAGAGCCAGCTGTACCCGCCCCCTCCCCCGTCCGTTCCGCCAGTCAGCGCTGGCAGATCGGAGCGGGGAGAGGGGAATCCAGCCCCTCCCCCTGTCACGGCAGAGAGCCGTGACAGGATCGAGAGGTGAGGGAACCCGGTATGTTTTCCCTCACCTCCCGATCTACTGAGCCGACCTGTGACAGTCTCATTGTCACAGGTCGGCTTAGAACTATGACGTGAGTGGAAATCACTCCTATCATAGTTCTCCTTTAAGTATTTTCAGAGGGAGTCACCCCTATGTGCAGATCTGCTCCTGGTCAGACCAAGTGGAAGCGCGGCTATTGCCGGCGCTATATTATAGCGGAGATATTAGTTCATAGGGTTTAGAAATGACAACATTCCTGCAACAAATGACAAGGTGCGATTTTCCTATTTTGTGGTGCACATGTTGCAAATCACTTTTTACATAGGTGCACTATGTTTACTTAGTGAATGTGAAGTGACCTTCACATGTGCACCCAAATGTTTTTGTGAAAACAGTTTATTTGGCTCTACATTTGCAGGAAAAGTCAACATTTGCATATATTTTCAGTTTCCTGTATGTCTAAATCTTCCAATCATTTTGATATGCGTTTTTCTCTAAAGGTAACTGCTGATTGTGTATTTTTGTTATCACTGTATGCTGATTGAATTGCACAGATTTGAGAAAGGTGTTCTTTAAAGTAGATGTAAACCCTTAGGGCTTGTTCACATCATGTTTGTGGAACTGTATTTTCTGCATACCAACCCACATGTATGGTGCAAACATGTAAACATTGTTTTCTATGTGTCGTTTTCACACCATACATGTACTCCTCCCACTGACCAGCCACCGTTACAGGATCTGCAGGCATGAACTTTTTTTTCCCTTACAGCGAAAAACTTTATTTATACTAGTGAGCGGCGAGCGCAGCAGACCCGGAAAGGTTTCAATCCTTTCCGGGATAAAATGTCTCTCTTGCGGGCGTCCGGGAGCCGCTATCTAATAGCGGGAGACTCCCGGAACATCCGGGAGACTTGGGATGTCTGTGTTTGTGAATTGGGATAACACTGGGGTTTTCCTGAGGTAAAAGTGCTGGTGGAATATTCGATGGAGCAGGTCAGTCTGGTACAATCCCAGGTATGCAGTCTAAGAAGGGGGACCGCTCCATGACTGCTGAAAGTCATAGTTAGCCTAATTTGCACAATTTCCATTCCCTGCCCTGCGGCCACCGAATAACATACTGGACACTTTAGATTTTCGGAAGGGCAAGGCCACAGCTTTATTGACTTTAACATTGTAATTCCATAACTCTTCAATGTTGTACATTAATTTAGTACCAGTCACAGATAAACTGTGAGCACCCAAACTACATAAAGTTATAAAATAACATACACCACCTGTCTAAACCATCAGTTTGTGACAGGTGTCCAACCATCAAGGAATCTTCAGCAACTGTTGTTGTGGTAACCAATTGAGCTGGCAAGTTGAAAAACTGCCAAAAAGCTGTGACAGACTCAGAAGAGGGAGGTTGGGTGGGCATGTTCAGCTTGCTGGTTGACTACAAAGAGGCCAGTAAGCCCACCTCTTAGCCTTTTTGACACCAAGCCATCTCTCCGCTTATGTCTTGTTGTTCAACAATCGGCAAGCATTTACGGCTGCATATATAGAGGGGTCCATACTACTGACCCCATCCTATTTCATGATTCCAGTAGTCAAGGCTCTCCTTCCTTAAAGGTCTAGGGACCTGCCATTCCACCATAGGTAGTAGTTTGGTGAGGGTAGTGCTGTCTGCAATTAGACTGAGATGTGACAAGCCTCACAATCCTCGCATTAACCACCACAGCATCCGCTCTGGACTTTGCTGAACTTCTTCTCTAAGAATTATTGCCTTTAATAATAGATCATTCCCTTTTTATTGTCTCTCTTATTTCTAGCAATTAGAAGTGCGTGAATTGATTTATGATTCTCTAGCAGCCCTGCAAATCAGAAACTAAAGAGACAAATGTTGATGAGTCAGTCAGCTTAAAGCAGGGGCTGACTGGCAACTTTTAGCCCAGGGGGCAAGTACAACCCAGAGGCCCATGGTGCAGCAACTTGGCCCCCCTCCCGCTCTGCCTCGTCCCCGCATTCTCCCCGCCCGTCTGCCACTTTTGCCATCCATGTAACGTTAGTGTGAATGGTCGGGAGATGTGAGGACTCCTAGTAAGTCCTGAAAGGGGTGACTGGCTGGGGGATGGTGCTCTCCTCCCACTGGGCTCCCTACATGGTTCTGGCCTTACTCCGCTCCATGTCCACTACTTAGGCACTCTCGCCCACTGTAGGCCGCCGCTGGCTGTCCATGCTCCTGGGCTGTGAGCCGTGGGAGGGGCTGGACAGTGTCAAAGTCAGTGTTCTATAATTTTCCTCGATCCAATACATTTTCTCGACTGTGTTACTTCCAGTGGGGCCGAGTCATCCGAATCAGCTGTTTTCATGACCCCCTTTCTTCATGACATGCGCACCTGGAAGAGACGTGGTAGAGTATGGGTTGAGGAAAATTATAGCACACTGGTAGTGGAGGGATTTCAGTGCTGTGCGCATATATGACTTCTGCGACCCTGGTAGCTATGCCACTAACTCCAAGCTGTAGAGGGACTACAAATCTCAGCACATTATACAGCAATGCAGAATAATACCACCAGCAATAGAGGACTATAAATCTCAGAAATACACTGGCTATAGAGAACTACAATTCCAAGCAATACATTACCCAACCATGCAGAATACCATCAGCTATAGAGGACCATAAATCCCAGTGCGGGCTCTCTGCTGGTCAGTGCGGGATATGTGGGGGCTCCCTAATAACCAGTGGTGGCTCTGTGGTAGCTCCCAGGTGTGTAGTGGGGGCTCCACTGTGGCCAGTGGAGGATCCCTGGTGGTTAGTGGGGGGCTCTGTGGTGGCCAGTGGAGGCTCCCTGGTGGTTAGTGGGGGATCCCTGGTGGTTAGTGGGGGATCCCTGGCGGTTAGTGGGGGATCCCTGGCGTAGGGTGACCATTTAACTAGAGCTACAGCTAACGATTATTTTCAAAATCGATTCGTTAGCCGATTATTAAGTTAAATTAACCGGTTAATCGGGATTAAAAAAATGGCTCCAGTGATGGACTACTAGTTTGTATTGAGATTGTAGTCCATCACAGGAGCAAGCTTGGAGCGGTGGAAAGTGTGGTGTGCAATATAGTGAAATGGAAATGTAAAATTATACAGCAATCAATGCAAAATGGCACCGGCTACAAATCCCAGCAATAGTACATTATAGCTGGTGGTATTCTGCGTTGCGCTGTATAATGTACTATTGCTGGGATTTGTTGTACTCCTCCATAGCTAATGCTATTCTGCATTGCGCTGTATAATATATTATTGCTGGGATATGTAGTCCTCTATACAGCGCAATGCAGAATACCATCAGCTATAGAGGAGTACAACAAATCACAGTAATAGTACATTATACATACAGTATATAATGTATTGCTGGGATTTGTATTCCCATGTATAATATACAGCACAATGTACCATCAGCTATAGAGGAATACAAATCCCAGCAATACATTATAGAGCACCATGTGTGGGAAAGTGCAGGCTTACCCGAGCAGTCTTCCAGCAACTTGCTTCTGAGATCGGGCCTGTCTGTCGCCGGCTGTCATCTCCCCACGCCTGCTCCACCTTACTTCTCCCCGCGTCCCTGTGCCGATCGTGGATGTGGGCGGGCGGTGAGTGGATGCAGGCAGGCGGGTCTAGCAGCGGCAAGCGTGAGGTGGGGAGGAGGTGCGGCATGTGGAGCTTGGATGCAGATAGGCTGCACTTGGCGGTGGATCAGGTAAGTTAAAAAAAAAATGCCCCCGGATTTTTTTTTTAAAAATGTGTCACCTTACCTTGGTGGTCAGTGGGGGGCTCCCTGGTTGCAGGGGGGGTCTGCTGTGGCTGCAGCTGCAGTGGCTCCCTCCTTCCACCCCCTCTCTGCCACATGCACCTCAGGCCCCCTGACGGCCGCGGGCAGCGGCCATTTTTAAAGGCAGCAGAGAGGCCCAGGGGGCAATTGCCACCCTGCCCCCTGGCCCAGTCCGCCCCTGGCTTAAAGTGTATCTAAACCTAAGAACAAAAATGTAATATATATGCAGATCACCAGTCCTAAGATGTTGTGGCTGCAGACTTTTCCGTTATGTTTACAACACACATTGGGGTTGATTTATAAAACTTCTGCCACTGGATGAAGCTGAGGAGCATAGGAAATTTCTTTGCTCCCTGTCTCCATCTAGTGGTGGCATGCTGTGCTGTTGGCATTCGCCAAGGCATTTGCCGGGCGGACGTTTAACAAATCAACCCCATTGTGTCCTAGGGTGACAACGCTCACCCACCCTACTGTACCAATGTAGAAGCAATGTTTTCATCCTAGGACAGGGTTACAGAACAACTCCCTCATCTCCATAACTTCTAGTGGAGGTTTTCTATTTTCATCAGAGAGAACTAGTTACATTGTAACTGATAAAGAGTGCAGTACAGAAAGAGGGCACAGGAAGGTATCGGCTCACTGGATTTCTGGCAGGATCAATAGGTATTTTTGTGTTTGCATTTATGTAACAGATATAACAAAATGCTTTCAATTGTATATTTAACAGACCAAATGGGAGCAAATAAGGGACGTTCATTGTTAGGGTTTACATACACATTACTGTAAGTTCTTGTCCACATTTATGAATTGCATGAGTTGCGAGAATTGGAAAAAACTCTACCCTCTAGTTGTTTTTTATCCTTTAATGGTATTAATTTGGCATCCTGTGAGAAATTCTAACAAAAGCTTGAGGGCATTTGGAAATGGGCTATCTATTGAAATAAAATACATAACATGCATGCATTGCTTTTGTTCGTCTGCCATGTAGTTTCACTTGAAATGGCGCTCTGTTAAGAATTTTTATTTTATACTTGCTTGGTAGTAGGTTTGGCTGTAAATAGGCAATCATTAGGAATTCATCATGCATGGTCATTAGAATGTAAGGCACAAGCAGTGACTGAATTGTTAAGGCCAACAGGGTATCATGTTAATTGTTTTCCCAGAGGGAGGACCTGCTCTTATTTACCGAGAGAGATTCTCCATAACTAATTCTGGATGACTTTTGCCTTCTAGAGCCGTTACCTGACAAATTACCTGTCCTCTGAGAATTCTCTTGGCAGAGATGTTCATTTTTCACTACGGTACTAGTTCTAGGGGTATCCAACTCAACCTTCCATCATATAAAGCACAAAAAAAAATATTGGGTATCCAGGTTGGCAGCTTTGGGCACCAAGAACATTTCAGATTCATGAAGCCTCCTTTCTCTAAATGGTAAAATAAAAATCACAGCATGTAGGCCTCTTTCACACAGTGGCAGGCTCTACTGACCCTCAGAAAAGTTATTTGGTGCGAATCACTTTTCAGAGGTACAAAAAATCCCCAGTACACCTGCCAGCTGGCCTGCAACAAAACAAATTACCCTGTCTAACAGTATATGTCAAAAGCAGAGGTTTTAGGTACACAAACCGTTGGCCAAAAATATGTAGAAGCCACATTGTCACCGTCTAGGCACCTCTGTAAAGTGTGGTCCTAACTCTATTTATACGAGTCTCCAAATGGGAGCATATTGATGCAGTTGATAAATTGAATGCAGGTGTACCAGAAGGTAGCCTACTCCTCCTCACAAGGTACTGTGGTTTTTTTCCCTCCATCCCAAGGGGGGTGGAAGAGGGATGATGTCAATGAGACCATGGTTGAAGGACAGTCCAAATAACTTCAATGGGCAAGTTTGACAGGCAGGGCCATTTGTCAAACTCAACATACCAAGTGCAAATTGCCACGCCATAAAGCAACGCATCACGGCCGCACCAGTGTGTACGGTCTTCAGCAGCTTCCATGTCACATTGTAGGTGTGTGGACAGGAGGCGATGAACACTTAGATCAAACAGCTGTTTTTACCTCCCCCAGACTTCTATCTAAACTTAGCCTTATTGCAATACTTACCTTTTGTCTGGTGTGGTCTCCTGCTGACTCGCTGCTCAGAGGTCCATCACTGGTCGTCTCCTGGGTTGAATGGTACCCAGAGTCCTTCAACCTGTTTTTACCACTCCCCCAGCCTCCTATTTTAAAGTAGCCTCATTGCAATACTCACCCTTTGTCTAGCATGGCGGTCTGTAGACCCATTGCTCAGAGGTCCATCACTGATCTTCTTCTGGGGTAAATGATACTCAGAGTCCTTTTAAGCTGTTTTTACCGCTCCCCCAGCCTCCTATGTTAGCTTTATTGCAATGCTCACCTTTTGTCTAGCATGGTGTTCTGCAGACCCATTGCTCAGAGGTCCATCACTGGTCTTCTCCAGGGTTGAATGATGCCCACAGTCATTCATCCCTCTTCCTTTACGCCCAGAGGGTCAGAAACACACCCCTTGTGGGTCCGGCATCAAGCTGCCCTGGACTTAGAGGAGAATGGTGCACAATTAAGTGGTGCTGATTTTTATGGAATTCAGAAGGTGCCCACTTCTGAGGACAGAGGAGTCCACACGGGACCAAAGACACCTGCTAAAAAGATATGTACACAGAGATTTTGGATGGAATGGAGATTTAATTTCCTGCATTTTTACTGCTTTGCCATACAAAATGTACATTGTTTGTCAAAAGAGCTTTTTGCTTTACTTCTGGGTTTATCAAATCCCCTCTTAAACATCTTGAAAGCTTAGAAAAATGGAAATGTATAACTCACTCTTAATAGAGATCCTCCGGTTTGTTAACATTTCTCCTCTATAGTGCTGGTAGTATGGCTTTAATATTAGGAGGACTGTTCCTTTTTTATTTTTACAGCTGCAGGTCTGTGATCTCTGAAGTGTGACATTTTATGGCTGTAGAACCTGTAATTTAACCATGGCTGGGGACCCCATCAGCTTCCACAGCAATATCTGATAGGTCATTTGTGTGCAATATATCTTGCTGCCTTATTTAGTTAGTAACATGTATATTACAATATGGGAACTCGGGTACATTTGCATTAATTAAAAAGAAAACGTGAATTTCCTTTAAAGGAAAACATGAGCATATTTTTCATGAATACATTTTCTGATTACTTTTTGCAATGTATTCATAAAGTAATTTTTTATGCAACCTTTATTTATGCAACCACATTTTACAAGCTTGCTGTAGCATATTTCCATTATTAAATTACATGAACCTGACTTTCTCTTCACTGGCTCTGTGTATTTCACTAGAATCACTCCTTCCTGCTTGACGGCTTCTAAAGTAATATCTCATTCACAGGGAGTGCATTGTTTTGAATCAGACCAATTGATAGAGGAGCCCGATGAGGTGAGGATGGCCTCTCTTGCACCTCCAGTGCTGGGCCTCTTGCCACACCTTACATGCACACGGCACAAGGGCACAGAGTGGTAACAGTGATTTGCTGGTTTTCTTAATGGACGTGCCAAGGGTTGGTCACGAACAGTAGGTGCATCGACTGCAGGCAGATGCAGCGAATCCAGTCCCAGCACAATGTATTAAGGCAATGGATACACCCCTACCGTACCCTCAGTTATGGGGTCCATTAAGAATTTATATGTCAGAGTACTTAGTTAAACCCAGAAATTGTTTTTCTTACTATTACTTTCCTTTATACTGACTTTTCAAAATAGCTAACAAGATAATGAAGAGATAAGATGAAGGTTTTATTGCAGAATAACACTTTTCATAGTTAAATAGAACATTATCCTAGATATATGTGGATCAGAGTAAAAAGGAGGGCAATTGAGTAGGAAAGAGGGACAGAGAGACTTGGTACCAGTCATGCCGCGGAACGTTGAGCAAGTCTGCAATCTGCAAATACGCACAAAACTTTATTCTTCTTTGTGGTTTGAACCCTATACAGCCTCTGAGAAAGTCGTTCATTGTTTTTTTTCACTGGTTTGTTTGCGCCAAACAAACTTTTTAGTGTGTCATTTAATAAGCAATCACAAACGTTTTATAGTCCATTAGCTGCCTAGCAACCGCAGTATGGCTTCCTATCATCGGAGATTATGTGGCATTTGAGAGCTGATGAAAATTGTGCTGTGACAATATTGGTGATTTTTAAGGTGGACATTACACATACATGCATTTATTGCCTGTCCTGATTTGTGTATACATTGGAAAAACTGGAAGAGCAGGTTGGCAAATAGAGGTGGTGCGCAGTTGTGTTGTGTTTTAAAGGAAAACTCCCACTTTCCTTAAGAATTTTATATATTTATGTTTAGTGATAGTTTGGGGAATACAGCCCAATGGTGAGCGCTAAGTGACCACTCCTGAAGCCAATTTGAACATAAAAAGGACAGTCTTTATTCATCTTCAATATAAATGAAACGGAACAGTTCATGCACTTCTTTTAATCTGCTTTTCCTCAGCATATACAGTCCTCAGTAGCTTTGCTCAGCTCCAATTGTCTCAGCACACCTCTTTGTGATACTCACACTGCTCACCCCTAGTGAGCACTCACACTGCTCTCTCAGCAGTGTGTCCAACAGGTCCCTTGGGTCACCGATATTCCCGACCTCTCCCATCCTCCCCTGGTCTTTCTACATGCGTCCAGCACGCACCCGAGTCTGCTTATGGAAGTGTGCCTCCTGCACCCACACAACTCCCTTGAGCTCTGGTCCAGACTCCTAATAAGGCTGCTCTCAGCCACCTGATAAGCCCAGGCGATCGTACGATAATCGCAAGGTGTATGGAAGGTGTGCGACCGTTTTTGCTGTACGGTCGCACGTCTTTTTTCGAACCAGCATGCTAGAAAACCCACCGAGAATGGTACGATTCTCGGCGGGTTTCTAGGCTGCTCGTTCGACAACTGCGGAACGGGCCGGTGTGCGCACATGCACAGTGCCCGTTCAGCATTGCGGTCATTGGAAGCCCACCCCTCAGGGGGCGGGCTTGCGATGATCGCAAGTACGATCTGCCTGTCCAAGATGGGCAGATCGTACAAGCTTTTAATAAGCTTACGACCATCGCAAAACAAAAGTCTTGCGATGGTCGTAAGGTGTATGGGCACCTTAAGAAATCTCCAGAGCTCCAGATCCCAGTTACAATTCTGAAAACCTGGAGGAATCTAAAAAGCCAGGTTCTTCCTTATAAAATGGTTTACACTCTGGACCCTCTCAACCCCTCTGGCTGAGAGTCCTAGGTGCCATAGTTGAAAGACTACACCGTGGTATTGCCTAATACACACACACACACACACACACACACACACACACACACACTCACCTCATAGTTCTAGCCGACCTGTGACAATGAGACTGTCACACGTCGGCTCAGTAGATTGGGAAGTGAGCGAACACATACCGGCGTTCGCTCACCTCTCGATCCTGTCACGGCTCTCTGCCGTGACAGGGGAGGGGCTGGATTCCCCCCTCCCCGCTCCGATCCGCCAGCGCTGACTGGTGGAGGGGGCGGGTACAGCTGGCTCTGCCTCTAGATAGGCAGAGCCAGCTGTCACTCACGCAGCTGGGCGGATCCAGACATAATTGTCGGGATCCGCTTCAGCTGCGGCGCCTCAGTATACCGTGAGCTACAGCTTACAGATGAAATGATTATCTGAATGACTGACTTTCCCTGTTTATGCCCTTAGCTAAAGGTTGGATGTTTGGATGTTTTTGCTTTCAACCAGACCGTGAAAGGACCTTTTCAGTTCTAGCATGACTCTGCCCCTGTGTACAAAGTCATCTCCATAAAGACATGATTTGATGAGTTTGGAGTGGAGAAACTAGAGTTGCCTGCATAGAGGCTTGACTTCAACCTTTGGGATGATTTGGAACACCAATTATGAATAAGGTCTTCTCATGCAACATCGATACTTGACCTCACAAATATTCTTTTGGCTGATTGGGCCCAAAGTCCCATGGACATGCTTTAAAATCTTGTGAAAAGCCTTCCCTGAAGAGTTAAGAGTATTATAGCTGAAAAGGGGGTGCCAATTTGAAATGAATGCCCATTGTTTTAGAATGGGATGTCCAACAAGCTTATATAGGTGTAATGGTCAGGTGTCCAATGTCCATTAACATTTGGCCACAGGGGGACTAGTAGTAGTTGGATTTTCGATCATTTTCCCCTTGAGATAGATTAGCCATGGTGGTCTTCCTGTACCATACACAAAAGGTGTTCATCTGATCTACAGCCAGCTTAAAGATATAGTCCCTCTAATAGATGCAGCGGAATCCATCTCCCATCCCAAACCTTCTCCTGTAGTCTAATAATAGATGTTTAGATACTGCATGTACTAATGTAGCTGTCTATGTAACTACTGGCCTTATGTTTATGAACACCTTGTAAAACAGTTAAAAGAATAATGTGAAGGAAAGAGCAATCCATCATTGTTTTAATCTTCTAACCATCGCTAGAAGAATTACTGATGTGTTTAGATTAGATTGTGAAGAAAAGTAAATCTCTGTCCAGTCTTGTAAATGTAGCATGACGACACGGCTTCATAAATAACTGATTTCTGTACAGTGCTGGATATTATTTTATGGCATCTCAGCTTGTTTTTGGTGTAGGAGTGTTTTGGCAGTAAGAGGTAGGATACAGAGGCACTCACCTGTGATGTGTACATTCCTGGCAATTGCACACTCAGGGTGTGAACACCGCTTATCAAATATGGGCACATGCTCTCGCATGTTTATATCTTTGCTGAAAGATGATGATGCTTAAAGTAGAACTCCGGGCACAAAAACATTTATTGGAATATATATTCTTTACCCTCCTTGGCGGTAATCCCGAGTACCATAAGCGGTAACCCCGACCCACACTCGGGATTACAGCGTAGCGTTACTTACGTTGTCCCTCGAGCCGTGCTGTGTCCTCCGGCCGATCCGTCTTCTGGGTTCTGTCCCTTGCGAGCGTCCGCGTCGCAAGGAGGTGGAACCGGCGGGAATTTTAAAAGTAAAAATAACGGGAAAATGAAAAACAGAAAAAAATAGAACAAAAAAAGGAATAAAAAATGTAAATAGACCGCCAGGGAGGTTAATACCGTAGCCACAGAGGATATAAATCTACTTTGTACCCAGTACCTTTGCAAACTCGGATCATTCCATGCCAAAGTAGCAGTGACATCCTCTCCATGATACATAGTCTGTGCAGGGAGCAGACCTGTGGGAGCAGGCCCGGCGCTACGGCAAGGCAAGCGGCCGCCTGAGGGCGCTCCAGGGTGAGGGCGGAAAAAACAGGGCATTTTGACAAGTACTTGTCAAAATGCCCCGATGCTTGCGCGACTGCCAGAGGATCCCGACACGCGTGGCACCTCTGGCAGTCGCCGGCCAGCTAAATTAGGACCCCACCTGGAGCTCCTCCCACCGGACCAGCTCTGACTCAGCGCTGCTCTCTCGCACCGAAGGTAAGTGAAGAAAAAAAACAGGGGAAGGGAACAGCAGCCAAAAACGTAAAATACGCTAAATGCAGCTTACATGCTTTGTGGGGGCACAAAGATTTGTGGGGGCACAAAGAGAAATTAACAGCAATTGCATGAAAGAGGAGAGGAGCTCTTGAAACAGTTGTTATCCTTACTGAGTTTTAGCAAGTCACATGAGATCTTGTATAGTGCATGTGTGTAATCAGGCGAGATGTCCCTGCAAGGCACTGGTGATGCAGCGTTCCCAGGGTACACCTCTAAGGCCAGGGCTACGTCACCAGTGCCTTAGGGAAAACAGGAAATATGAATGTAATTTTTCCCTTAAATGTTTGATAGTCAGAATAACTTTTAGAACGTTCATGGCTGAGCGTGCAGTTTAATTTTTGGAAAATTAGATAAATACTTGTATGTGAAAGAGGGGCGTATTTTGCAATTATTTTTGGAACCTTTCAATCTTTTACAAAATCGACTATTATTTCTAATTTTTGCTTCAAAGAGCAGAAAAGGAAAATCTCTTTTAGACTGTGTCTGCTTGAAAAAGGTGTTTTCCCTCTTTGACTGGAGTACCTTTTTATACTGTAAGGAGAAGGGTTTTCTGTGTGTACGGTACGATACGTTTTTTGCAGAATATAGCATGTTCTAATAAAAAGCTTTGCTGAGTAATACAATTAATGTCTTGGAGCTCGGCTCTGAGGTTTCATTGTTCATCACGGTAGAACAATGAATCACAGTGATCCAGATGGCTGTTTGGCAGCACCTGGGTCCTGTTCTCCCGGTTCACCCGAAAGTTTTATCCTGGTACGCGATGATCTTAACAGCGTCATCATTCATCTCAGCCGACACATGAAACCTTGTGTCCAGCCAATCATATTCAGCCTTGTCTTGGCTCAGCCAAACCTGATATTTCAGTACTGATTCTCTTCTGGTAAGCCAGGTGTTCTGAGCCTAGAGCTGGACTCCAGGCAATCAGCTTGTTGTGTTATTAAAATAACGAAGTGTGCAGTCTTTGGCTTGCTAAAGGAATTCTGTTCATCCAGTCTTGCAATTCACGTACCCATGCCACACAAACTGGCAAGAAAAGACCTTGCTGTAGACAACACTGCAGTTTAGTAATAAAGCCTGCTTTAGGGTCCACCCCAGACTGTGACTGAGCAATAAAGGATGAGCAGCATTAGGACTGCAACCAACTAATTGATTAATCGATAATGAGAATTGTTGTCAACTATTCTCATTATCATTTATTTGGTGCGGATCACCTGCTTCTCTCCAAGTGCTGGGAGCCGTTTTTTTATCGGCTCTGTCCCCTCCGCTCTCCGCTGCTCTCAGCGAGGAGCGGAGGGGACACAGACCCCTACTGCCAGTGCCCAGCAGTGATGAGAGCTCCCCCAAACACCCCCGCTCTGCAGCTCTTTCCTCCCCTCTGGGAGCCTGCTGCGGTTTGTGTCCACTCCAAGCTCTGCTGCTTTCAACCCCTCCTGTATCAGCAGAGAACTTTCTCCTTCAGGTCCCTCCTCTGCTGATTGACAGCAAGCAGCGGGTGGGTGCAATAGCCAGCCTGATATTGGCTTTTTCCCATTTGAAATGTTTGTAACACTCCATTTGTGTATTTTATTTTAAATTAAGGATGGTATTTTTTTTTCAAATCCGATTAATCGAATAATCAAAAAAATTATCGGCCAACTAATAGGTTTTGAAATAATCGTTAGTTGCAGCCCTAAGCAGCATGCCAATAAAGCTATAAGTCCGCTTTCTTCTCCTCTCAGGAAAGCCTGAGATAGAGAGCACAGTGTAGTGCTGTAGACTGTGTTTGGCTCCCCTGCCAAATTCTCTTCCAGTCTGAGTGCTGCTCTGCAGGGTATTATAGAAGACCTAACCAGGTTCTGCTCTGTCTAAGACCTCTCTGCATGCTACACTGAAGTTTAGTATTAAAGCCTGGTCTAGGGTCCACACTGGCCTGTGACTGAGCTATAAAGGATTAGCAGCATACTGATAAGCTATCCCCTGCTCTCCTACCCTCGGGAAGGCTTTCAGTGTAGAGCAATGCCGTTGAATCTGAATGATTTTCACTGCCCCTTCCGCTCGCAGTATGAGTAGGGCTCTGCAGGGTATTGTAGAAGGCCTGGCTCTACCTAAGACCTCTCTGCGTACTACACTGCAGTTTAGTAATTAAGCCTGGTCTAAGGTCTGCCCTGGCCTGTGAATGAGCAATAAAGGATTAGCAGCATACTGATAAAGCTATCCCTCTGCTCTCTGGAGAGCACAGTGCAATGCTATAGACACTGATTGGCTCCCCCTGCCCCTTTCTCTTCCAGTCTGAGTGCGGCTGTGTTAGGGTATTATAGAAGACTTGTCCAGGTCCCATTCTACCTTAGACTCCTTTTTCCTATTATGTTGCAGTTTACCAATAAAGTCTGGTCTAGGGTCTGCCCAGCCTATGACTGGGCATTAAAGGATTAGCAGCATACTGATGAAGCTATCCCTCTGCACTCTGCTCCTTAGATGGAGAGCAGTGTTATAAGACAGATATTAGGGAAGGTTCAAGTACTTTTGCCAACTGTATGTAAAAATGTCTACTGATTTTTACTCAAATGCACAAAGTGATCAGATGGTGATTTTTCTCATACCTGCCTGGACTTCAGCTTTAAACCTTAACCTTACCTTTCCTAGCCAGCAAAGAAGAATGGTAGAGGGGACACAAACACAACATAACACCACTTTTCAGTTACTTCAGACCAGAAACAGCAGTATAGTAATGATCCTGCAGCTGCAATGTCCCTTGAATAGTGGCTATAAGAAGCCCTCTCCCATGCATTCTGTGTGCACTTTGTTTATTAGGATGGACGGGATTTAGGACTCTGGTTTCCCAGCCGTGTGGTGATGGAGCTTTCCTGGAAAGGTCATCACTCTTCTGATTACACAATGCGTACTGTGCACAAGCAGCACTGACGGTAACAAGTTCACTGTCCGACTTGGCCAGATCAGTAATTGGCTCCACCAATTAAGCATTGGAAGGATGGAGAATAGGTATAGTAATTAGAGCACGAGTCTCCCAAACCTGATATGTCAAGGGAATACATGAAGAATTCATTAGAAGGACTGTGACGTTCTAGCTTGCTGTCATCCTCAATGAAGATAATTTTAAATGGAAGGGAAGGTTTTCAATGGCTTCTCACTCTACAAACCTAATTCTGTGATAGTCTCTTAAAGGCGTCCTCCAGTCACATATGAATATTTTGCATTTATAAGAAATTTGAGTATGTGGTTAATATTTTCCTAAATATTGAGACATTGGAGATTGCTATATATGCAGTGTTTATTGGTGATGTGTTGTTTGGACTGTGTCTATGGAATTTTTATATATTTTTATCCAATAAAAAACTTTGGATATTGCTGTTCATTAGGTAAATGCCGAGTGATTTATGCAAAATTGATTTAGCTGCAAAATTACCAATTTCACTGTCAGGCAGGTTTTGATGAAGCGGAAACTCTCAATTTTGCTTATTGCTTGGGTGAAATTTGCTGGAAAAAAACTTTTTAGTTTATTTTATGTAGTGTTTTTATTTTTTCCCTTTTTTGTGTATTTGATCATTTTTACAGTGTTCATTTTAATTTTAATTTTTTTTGTCTTTACTGGGTTTTTTTTTGTTGCTTTCTGTAGAAAAATGTAAAACTACGCAAACGAGGGACTTTTTTTTGGCCAAGAACAGGTCCAGTGTTGTGAATAGATAGCTAGGTTCACACCTAAGCGACTGAGCTGGTGAGCTGTTTTCGTGCGGTAGTCGCGCGTTTCTGTTTGCACGATTTTGCTTTGAAAACCTTGCGGTTGTGTCACAGTTTTCAATGCATAGAGATGTCTACGAGACCCAAACTCTGCCCGAAAATTGCTCCTGTACCTTTTTACTTGACAGGCGATATCTACCGCGCGACAAATCGCAAAGGTGTAAACAGCTTCCATAGACTTGAATGCAAATCTCTAAATCCGCAAATAAATCGCCTAGGTGTTAACCTGGCCGAAGGTTCTGTGACCTTCATATACCGCTCATTGCAGCCATAAAGCCATAAAAACCAACTAAAAGTTGGTTAAGAATTAAAGGAGAACTATGGGGTTAAGGCTTTTCCCCATAGTTCTCAGGGTAACGGGAGGACACAAACTAGCGTCCTCCCGTCACCCTAGGCTCAGTATACCGCAAGCTGTAGCTCGCAGTATACTGAGACGCCGCAGCTGAAGCGGATCCTGACAATTGTGCCTGGATCCTGCGTGACTGACAGCTTGCTCAGCCTATCTAGAGGCAGAGCCAGCTGTACCCGCCCCCTCCCCCGTCCGTTCCGCCAGTCAGCGATGGCGGATCGAAGCGGGGGGAATCCAGCCCCTCCCCTGTCACGGCAGAGAGCCGTGACAGGATCGAGAGGTGAGCGAACACCGCTATGTGTTCGCTCACCTCCCGATCTACTGAGCCGACCTGTGAAAGTTTCATTGTCACAGGTTGGCTAGAACTATGAGGCGAGTGAAAAGCACTCACCTCATAGTTCTCCTTTAAACCAAAACCTTTTTTATTTTTTTTTAATAGAGTAAGGGAGTGCATGTCGTCTGTATCCCATTGGGAAGATTTCTCTTCACTTCCTATCTGATAGCCATAACAGGAAGTGAGAGGAGATTTCCCACAGTTAGGGATATCACTGGTGGTCAGCAGGGTCACCAGAACTAGTGTCCCCATTGGAAGATATACCATCTATTCCTGTGCTAGTGGCAGCCCAAAATTTCAGATTTTCTTGGTCACTGAGAAAGATAGAGAGAGTGAATCTCCCTAATGGGAGCACAGACAGCAATAAAAACCTGACCGGTGTTTTAACCCAAGGTGAAGATGAGATAATCACCAGCACACACAAAGTAGGGCCATCAATCCTTGTTCAATTTGTTAAGTCGTCATCACACTTTGTCATAAAACGCCAACATTTCGGGGACACGCAGGGCCCCATCTTCAGGGAGACAGAGTGACCAATAAATTGAACAAGGATTGATTATCCTACTTCGTGTGTGCTGGTGATGATCTCATCTTCACCTTGGAATTTCTACGCGTCGCCATCTGTGTCATCACTATGAGCACCACTATCTTGCAAGGTCACAAGCATGTGTGGAGTCCAGGTGACTCAGGACACAGGTGTTCTAACCCCTCTCCACTCTATCCAAAATTAAAAAATGTTTTGGCTTCAGTTTCACAAGGCCGTGACACAAACTGCTTTTTTCTGCTCTACACCTCTTGGTCTAGGCTTTATGGCTAAGACCAGGGTTAATTTGTTTGTATACTGGGCTTTAGGGCCTAGCCATAATCTAATAAAGTGCAAGATAATTATTATTATAATACAGGATATATATAGCGCCAACAATTTGTGCAGCGCTTTACAATATAAGGAAGACATTACAATCACAATACAATTCAAGACAAGGAGGAGGGCCCACATTCTAAAATAGAGGCATCCAGTGATACATGAGGAGGTAGCTGTGTTTGGATGAATTGTTTGAGCATGTGATGGTTCAGTGGTTAGGTTGAGGGGGGATATTTGGGACTTTGGCACTTATCTATTTTTCTCACTATGTATGTGCACTTTCACTTTTTATATGTCCGCAGAATGGAGGGTGTGGGTCTTCAAGTCTACCCTGAAGTCTAGGGGGGAGGATGTGCGGCCACAAGGTTCCTTTGTCCCCTGAAGCCAGGGGTTTCTCTTTGGGAGAGCCCCAAACCAAGTACTTCATGGTCGGCTTTGGCTGGCCGAGTCCATACAGGGCAGCGTATTCTGTGGTTCATGCCCCACCCTCTGTGTGAAAAAATTCCTACCTAGGAACCCTGTAGGAGCCCTGCTTAATCTCACTTTATTGATTTTTTTTTTTAATGCTGACCGTAAAGGAGCATTATAGTTCTGGAATTGCAGTTCTGACTTAGCATTGATGAATTGAATCACCAAGCAAGCAGGTATATCACTTATTTATTCATCTATTACACATAACATGCAAACTCCATGTAGGTGGTGTCCTGGTTGGAATTTAAACCAAGGGCCCCAGTGCTGCAATACAGGAATGCTAACCACTAATTGAAAGATATCTCTGCAGTGTTGTGTCTCTGTGAACTGTCACTTTCTTGCACTCGGGGGCCCCAATCAGTTGTTGGTTATGAGGAATCTGCTGCAGAGGCATGAGGCTATGAGCTCTTTAGGAAGATGGCAGTAGGATGGAACTGGAAATTCTAATTGTGATATGTAGCCACAGGGACCCTGGAAAGTTTAAAAACAACAAAATCCATCATGTGATTTATCTTGCCACCAACCATACAGACTTTTAAAGGTTAACGGCATGGACTTGCTAACTTTAGCACAGCTGCAGCGATTCCTGGTTGACATTAAAGCCCTCGTTCACACCTGACCGTTTTGTAGCGCGTTCTATGCTCGACGAACGCTATACAAAACGGTCAAAAAAATAAATTGCATTGTAGTCAATGGTCTCGTTCCCACCTTGGCGTATTTCCGCCCGTCCCTAACGCCCTACAAAACGGCCCACGCCTGAAAAGGTACATGTACTACTTTGGGCCGTTTTGTAGGGCGTTTTCCATTGGAATACAGCCAAGTAGCCTTCGGAATCGCGTGACTTTTTTACCGCGAATCGCGGTAAAAAAGCCGTGCGACGGTCGCGCGACAGACGTGCTCTTGCAATACGCCTAGGTGTGAACGAGGGCTACAGTTTACTGATTGATATGACTTGTTGCCTGGAGCTGCTTTTTAATTCATGTGGCTGATGGATGATTTGCTACAAGATGTATTACTTTCCAATCTCTTAACAGCACGTTGTTCTGTTTTTTCCCCTTTAGGAAGAATCTCGCATCCTTCGAGTTAAAATTGTGTCTGGTATTGATCTGGCAAAGAAAGATATCTTTGGAGCAAGGTAATTGTCAGAATTTATTTATACTCTGTGGATCACGTTTCATGTCTATCTAATTATGTCTGTCATTCTGTCTTATTAAAACGGCGGATTCTGCAGGAAAAATGTAATTCCGCTTGCAGTGGGCCCCCTGCGCACTGGGACTTGTGGCAGCGGGTTTTCTGGCTCCTGCACGCAGGTGATGGGAAGAACCCATAGCGTGTGTATCGAATTTGTCATCTCCGTTCACCCTAAAGTAGAAGTTTCTTGTGTAAGCCTGCCTGTTACTACACTCGCTGCAAGGGCTGATTGAAAGTCAATAGGGCAATGTCTATTGTCTTAGGAGATGACATTCAGCACCCTTGTGGCCACACTCCGGGCCGGCCTTGAAGGCTTGTATTTAAAAATGGAAATAGGGGTTACAGTATTTGCCCAAACCTGCTAAAGCGGAGGTTCTTTATGGACCATTAACACTGTTGGTTCAGTGTGTTGTGGTGCTATTCATTTTCAGTGGCACCCCCAATGCATTGCAGCACACTCTCCTTCCCCCCCTCCTTCCCTCCCTCCCTCCTTCCCTCCCTCCCTTCCTTCCCTCCCTCTCTTCCTTAGGCCAGGGCATAATTACCATCTCTAAATGTTCCCTATAACATCCTTTCTCAACCAGGGTGCCTTCTGGCTTCCTGGGGGGAGGAGTGGGAACTGAGGACTGGGTGTGTAAAGGGAACACCGGATGAGAAGGGCATTACTGGAGTGAAGGGGAGCTTGTGATATGAAAAGGGGGGACTCTGATGTGAAGAGAGGTGGATCTGATGTAATTGGGGCTCCTAATGTAAAGAGGAACTTCTGAGGACTGGATGTAAAGGGAACACCGGATGAGAAAGGGGCCGCTGAAGTTAGGGGAGCTTGTGATATGAAAATGGGTGAATCTGATGTGAAAGGAGGTGGCTCTGATGTGAATGGGAGCTTCTGATATGAAGGGGGGCTCCTCATGTAAAGTGGGACTTTGATGCGTAAGGGGAGATTTTGATATGAAAGGTGAAGGCTCTGATGTGACGGGGGGCTCCAAATGCAAAAAGTCTGGCTCCTGCTTTGAAAGGAGGACTTTGATGTGAAAATGGGGGACCCTGATGTTAAGGGTGATCCTAATGCAAAGGGGGGCTCTTGATAGGAAGGGGACTCTGATGTGAAAGCGGAGGGGCTCTGATGTGAAGGGGGGCTTCTAATGCAAAGAGTGGCTCCCAATTTGAAGGGGAGACTTTGATGTGAAAGGGGCAATCCCACTTTTTTGTGTTTTTTGCATGGTGTTCCCCTCCTAAAATCCATACCAGAGCCTATTTCTGATAAGGATCTCGTGTAGATTTTGGAAGAGCCACACATTTTTTACCATTTATGTTTTTTACATTTTAGACTGAGTTGCTTCAAGATTTTGCATACTTTTAAAGGTGCCAAGACTGAAAAAAAAAAGTTGAGAAACGTTCCTCTATGGCTCCTCATAGCAAACCTCTCCGGTCCACACATCTTGCATTGCAATCTATCAAGCAAATAGTGCTCACTGATACTGTATATACCCGTATTTTTCCGTCTATAAGACGCCCCCATGTATAGGACGCCCCCCACTTTTCTTACCCAAAATTCAGAAATCAATATTTTCCATGCTCTTTTGCATAACTAATTACCTCCAGTTTAAATTTTGCAGAGTAAGACAGCCGCTTCCTGGTTATGGGCTCAGAATGCTCCGACATTACTGCTCCCTGTTGCATCTGGGCACTGGCTACAGGCTCTCCGCAGCATCAGCTGATGTCAGGTACATAAGGATCATGATTGGAGGAAACCTGTTAGCTTGTCTCTGCAATCGGAAGTTTCACTCGTGAGGCTAGTTTGCAGAGGTATCGGCAGTTTCGCAACCACGGTTCTCCTCACGGCCCCCCGTGTATAAGACGCCCCTCCATTTTTAGGTAAATATTTTTATGAAAAAGTATAGTCTTATACACGGAAAAATACAGTATCTTCTGATGAGGAGCTTGGCTTAAAGGATTGCTCCTTGCTAGCATACCGGCTTTTTGAAGATTGCCTGAGTCCCTCGTAAAGACATTGGGCCTTATTTATATTGATTCATCCTTTTGTCTTGGACAATATCTCATTTACCAGCACGGAGACTGTAACTGAGCGGCACTGCTCCCACAGCCTTGCTGGTGTTTCTTGTAGATTAACAGGCAATGTTTCTACTCCATCACCTCCTATTATAGTCAGAATAATTATGTCCTGACACATTCATGGCCTCTCCTCTAGAACCGGCCATTACACATTTTCAGGCTCGCTGTCCTTCCCATTGGCAGCACACAGAGATCAGAAATAGTTTTTACTTTCCTATTATTTCTCTTTCATGAGGAATCTGAACTATTATAATACTTAATATTGCCATTAAAACCGCTAATATTTCCTCTTTGCTAATGACTAGATAATGGCTGAAGAATTAGATGTAGCTGAAAAACGACCAGAGCTCTGTGTTTGAAGATGTGGCCAGGCTTATTTACTTCTGTGCGCAGCAAAGTAATCTGCATGAATTGTTAATAACCTCCTTTTATAAAATTCATGTTCTAAATAAAGGCATATATTATTATATGCACGTTCTATTAAAGGCATATACAATATAAATAAAGGCATACAGGCAGTGTTAGAACTTTGCAGCTTGCTTGCTTCTGACAGTCTCTGTATAATAAAGCTGGAATGTATTCTGATAGGAGGAGAAAGCAGTGATAGAGACATGGGCTTACCACTGTACTATTTCCCCTTTCACTGTCCAGTCACACATTGGGGGCAGGTTCAGAATGACCTGGGCTGAACCAAGTGCATCATTCTTAATAAGGGTCTGGTTTGGATTTAGAGGGAGATCCAAGGCAAAATAAAATCCATACTTGACTCTTATCCAGACATGCAGCTTGACTGGCCTTAGCTTGGCTATTGCCTATCATGATTAATGACACCCTGATGATCCACCAACAAGGCCCTTCTCAAAATCCATACTAGACTCTTATCCAAACATACAGCTTGGCCACTCCTGTACCATACCAGGCCACACACTCTTAACATGGGGAGGAGGCCCATGTTGACTCAGTGTATGTGGGTGTCTACGGGAGGGAGGGCTTATCAGAAAATGGAAGCACACTTTTTAATAAGGGAGCCCCACCAATATCCACCTCCCCCCCATGTGAATGAGTAAGTAAAACATTTAAGTAAAATTAAGTTTGACTGCAGATGACCTCCTGAAATCATTGTTCTTACCCTAAGAAGTTTTTATTGGATGATTGTCCTTTCCAGAGATGCCCACTATTGGATGATGGCAATTTCCCAGGGGAGCACGTGATTGGATGATCGCCCTTTAACCAGGGAGACCGGTTATTGGATGATTGTGCTTTCCCAGGGAGGCTTGTTATTGGATGCTTGTCTTTTCCCAGGGAGGCTAGTGATTGGACGATTGTCGTTTTCCAACGAGTCCCTAAAAATAGATTGTGGCTTACAGATCCGGAGTGCGGCTTTCTTCTCATTTGTATTAATTCGCAGTAAATCATTATAGTACTGTCGCTTCATTATTTTATTATCAGTATTTAAAAAAAAAAAAAGTCTTAAAGGATATGTTCACTTTCATATTCTGATCAATAGGCCCCCCATGCCCCCCTCACTTGCCATCACAGAATTTTCAGTGAAAACACAAGCCTCACATAGGCATGCTTCCTATTGGTTGAGGATGTCTGGGAAGGCGAGGGGACTCTGGGTGGGTGTTTCCTGACCCAACCTGTGCTTCCACAGTGCTGAAGGTCCAGGACCCGTGTGATAGGGGCATTGTGATCATAAGGCAACATAATTAATATAGCTATTCTAACAGCAACACAGTCATAATTATAAAACAAAGGAAGCGCTAACATTAAAATACAACTGAAGTCCAACCTTTTTTTTTTCTAACGTTCAGATAGAGTGGAGAGCAATCGGAACCCCCTGTCGGGTTTTTATTGCTGTCTGTGTCCCCTTTTAGGGAGATTCACCCAATCTTTTTGTCCAGGTGACTTTATGCATTGAAAGTGAAAGAAAATCTTCAATTTTGGGTTGTCACCAAAACAGGACTAGGTGTGAAATCTTCCAATAGTTTTACTAGTTCTGGTGACCCACTTTGGAGGGATTTCCTCTCACTTCCAGCTGGGGCTATCAGACAAAAAAAATTGACATATGGCAAAGAAACCTGGCCAGGGTTATAAACCCTCCATTACTCTATCCTATACTAAAAAAAGTTTTGGCTTAATTTCTACTTTAATATAATGTGTGCCTGGGGAACCCAGACTCAAAGCACACCATGGGGTCTTTTGGAGGCTCTTCTATAGGGTCTTCCCATTCGGATGCAGAAGATTCTGAGGATTATGATGTGGAGCCAACCTGCTCTTTAAATTCAATCCTTTATTATCTACAGGGGCTTCTGCGCTCGATTAGTCTAAGATAAACTGGGCGTTAGCCCTCGTTCACACCTGAACGTTTTGTAGCGCGTTCTACGCTCGCGGAACGCTCTACAAAACGCTAAAAAATATAGATCTCATTGTTTTCAATGGTCTTGTTCCCACCTTGGCGTATTTCCGCCTGTGCCTAATGCACTACAAAACGGCCCACGCCTAAAAAGGTACATGTACTACTTTGGGCCGTTTTGTTGCGCGTTTCCATTGGGATACAGCCAAGTAGCCTTCGGAAACGTGCGTTTGTCGCGCAACTTTTTTTACCGCGAATCGCTGTGAAAAAACGTGCGACGGTCGCGCATATGCAATACGCCTAGGTGTGAACGAGACCTTACTCCTTACAGCTGCTCACTTAAATTGGCTGCCTGAGCCTGCATTAATATCATCCAAATATGTGAAGCGGCGCTATCACCCAACAAGTAAACAAATAATATGTGCAAAAACAAATATTATAGTGAATAATACTACTGTGAGAGAAAAAAAACCCCATATATATATATATATATATATCATATTTTTCAAATATTTTCAAAATTAAATCTTCTAGTCAACTGTTTATGTGAATCAGTGTCCTGTGTCAGTGTGTAAAACACATAATTGAAACAAAGTGTTCATAAATTACATAAAACGCAGACAGCTCTCTCTCAAAAAAAAAAAAAGTATTGTCTTAGTTTTTCTTTGTGCATCACTCTGCCCACTCTTGTAATTTCTTGTGTATTTTTTGCTGAAGTGCTCATAAAAAACACCAGTGCTCTGATAAATAAGCCTCTCACCTCCATGTTCAGACCCTTGGGTCTCAAAGCGCTTCTTATAGGGTAAAACTCCTTCCTCACACTGTTTGTAGCTGTGATCTTCCTTCCTTCAGATGAGACCAATCTTAAAGGTTTTCTCCTCTACCGACAGC
This sequence comes from Nanorana parkeri, assembly GCF_000935625.1. Classification (NCBI taxonomy): domain Eukaryota; kingdom Metazoa; phylum Chordata; class Amphibia; order Anura; family Dicroglossidae; genus Nanorana; species Nanorana parkeri. Next base: position 814,706 of record NW_017306329.1, on the reverse strand, counting down.
CCAAAAAAGATCTCTCAAAGACAGAAGTGAAAATCATAGCGCACCCCGTATGCATAGAATGATTTTATTTAAAAGAATACACTCACATAAGCACTCTATTAACCCTTACTATGATAACCCTTACTATGATAACTATCTTAACCCATTGAAATCTTTGATCTTCACGTTCATGCAATCTAGACCAATGCCACCATTAACATACAATTAAATAATATCAAGTACATATTTCTAAAACAACCATAACTACTATTCCATGGCACTAACGTGTGTGTGTGTGTGTGTGTGTGGGAGCTGTGCGCAGTGCAAAATGAAATAGGAATAGACTAACAGCCTGCACCTATGTACACATTCTCCTATCTCTATGTGTATGCTATGAAAATGACACAATCAGGAGTACTATGATGGTTCTCGATAATGAACCAGATGGATCCACTGGCCCTGTTTGCGGAAACCCCATTAAACCCCATTAATTTAAAACAAATATAGACAATCCATTGGAACCCACATTAAAACTCACTAATAAAACAATTTAAATAAAACTCTACATTAAGACCATTAGGTACCAATGTATTGGCTTTATGTATCCAAAATGATTATTTTCTGGATAAGTCCCTTACTATATTAATCCCTCTCCAATGCGGTTTAATTTTTTCTATCCCCTAAAACTTTAGACCTCTTGGATCTTTTTTATGATATGTTCTAAAATGTTTGGAAACATTATGATTTTTGTATCCTATTTTAATATTATACACACGTTCATGTATACTGTCTGCTAGACTCCCCTTAGTCCTCTCAATGTATTGAAACCCACATGGGCATTCAAGCATGTATACTACTCCTACAGAATTACATGATATGAAAGCTTTAATTTTTTTCTATTTTACCTTTTGGTTTTTATTTCAAACATTTTTCTCCTTTTTTCATTAGATTTAATCTCTTTGCAAGCGTAACACCGCCCACATGCATAAAATCCTTGCATATCAAAAAGCCTCATTTCTCTATATCTCGGGGGAACTATGACGTTATGTACTAATTGATTGCTTATAGTGGGTGCTTTTTAAAAAATACATTTTGGTTTCTTAGGCTGGGCACACACCTTACAACCATGGCAAGACTTTGTCTTGCCATGGTTGTAAGGTACTTAAAAAAACGTACGATCTGCCTATCTTGGACAGCCAGATCGTACTTGCGATGATCGCAAGCCGCGGCACGCTGAGGGGCGGGCTTCCGATGACCGCAATGCCGAACGGGCAGTGTGCGCTCGCCGGCCCGTACGGCTGTTATCGTACGGACATGCCACAAACCCGCCGAACATCGTACGATGCTCGGCGGGTTTTCAAACATGTCCGTAAGTTTAAAGTCGTGCGACCTTACAGTAGTAGAGGTCGCACGGCTTCCACACACCTTACGATCATCGTACGATCGCGGGATTTCCCACGATTATCGTACGGTGTGTGGGGACCCTTAGGCAAATTTTTTCCAAGGACTTGATCTTTTAGTAAAATGTTCCAATATTTCCTGATAACCTTCATAATCATCTTGTATTGCACATTGTAATCCAGTGTAATGGCAAATCCCATCTTATTTTCATTCCTATTTCGTTTAGGATCATTTTCGAATAAATCCTCTCTTTTTATCTTCAACACCTCGTTTCGTTCTTTGTCAATCTGTTCTGGTTTATAACCCTTTTCCAGGAACCTTTTTGCTAATATTTCTGAATGCTCCAAATAATCCATTTCTTTTTTACAATTTCTTCTTAATCTCTGGTACAGGCCTCTCGGTATGTTCTTCAGCCATGCTGGATGGTGACAGCTTGAGATGGGAATGTAGCTATTTGTATCTGTATCTTTAAAGGAGAACTATGGGGTCAGTGTTTTCCCCCATAGTTCTCCTTAGGGTAACAGGAGGACACAAACTAGCGTCCTCCCGTTGCCCTAAGCTCAGTATACCGCGAGCTACAGCTCGCGGTATACTGAGACGCCGCACCTGGAGCGGATCCCGACGTAGATGACGGGATCCGCCCAGCTGCGTGAGTGACAGCTTGGACATGCCACAAACCCGCCGAACATCGTACGATGCTCGGCGGGGTTTCAAACATGTCCGTAAGGTTAAAGTCGTGCGACCTTACAGTAGTAGAGGTCGCACGGCTTCCACACACCTTACGATCATCGTACGATCGCGGGATTTCCCACGATTATCGTACGGTGTGTGGGGACCCTTAGGCAAATTTTTTCCAAGGACTTGATCTTTTAGTAAAATGTTCCAATATTTCCTGATAACCTTCATAATCATCTTGTATTGCACATTGTAATCCAGTGTAATGGCAAATCCCATCTTATTTTCATTCCTATTTCGTTTAGGATCATTTTCGAATAAATCCTCTCTTTTTATCTTCAACACCTCGTTTCGTTCTTTGTCAATCTGTTCTGGTTTATAACCCTTTTCCAGGAACCTTTTTGCTAATATTTCTGAATGCTCCAAATAATCCATTTCTTTTTTACAATTTCTTCTTAATCTCTGGTACAGGCCTCTCGGTATGTTCTTCAGCCATGCTGGATGGTGACAGCTTGAGATGGGAATGTAGCTATTTGTATCTGTATCTTTAAAGGAGAACTATGGGGTCAGTGTTTTCCCCCATAGTTCTCCTTAGGGTAACAGGAGGACACAAACTAGCGTCCTCCCGTTGCCCTAAGCTCAGTATACCGCGAGCTACAGCTCGCGGTATACTGAGACGCCGCACCTGGAGCGGATCCCGACGTAGATGACGGGATCCGCCCAGCTGCGTGAGTGACAGCTGGCTCTGCCTATCTAGAGGCAGAGCCAGCTGTACCCGCCCCCTCCCCGTCCGTTCCGCCAGTCAGCGCTGGCAGATCGGAGAGGGGAATCCAGCCCCTCCCCCTGTCACGGCAGAGAGCCTTGACGGGATCGAGAGGTGAGCGAACCCGGTATGTGTTTGCTCACCTCCCAATCTACTGAGCCGACCTGTGACAGTCTCATTGTCACAGGTCGGCTAGAACTATAAGGTGAGTGAAAAGCACTCACCTCATAGTTCTCCTTTAAAATATTTTTTTGTTAAAATGTTGTTATTCTCTCCTTTTAAATATCGTTACATCTGAAAAATTAACCCTTTCTTTATTATATTCCCATGTTAATCTAATATTTTTGTTGTTATTAAGCTTTTGTAAATGCCGTTTTAATGATTCCTCATCTCCCTCCCAAATCATAACGATATCTATGAACCTTTTGTAGAGTTTCATTTGTTTGGGGGTCTCTTCGAACACTTCCTGTTCTTCCCATTTTGCCATAAAACTATTAGCTACGCTGGGCGCAAATTTTGCGCCCATTGCAACTCCATTTATCTGTCTTCAAAAACTTCCATCATTCCAAAAATAATTATGTTCTAAGCCAAATTTCAATGCTTCTAAAATAAACTTTTTTTTGTATGTATTTCTTCCATCTTGGTATCTTTCTTCATGATCCATTGAACCGCATTAATAGCATCTTTATGTCCAATTATTGTATATAGCGAATTTACATCAGCTGTAACTAGATAGGAGTCAGTTGTCATTTTAAGCTTTTCCAAGATTTGTAATAGATGCTTGGTATCTTTCAAATATGCCTCAGTGTTCTGAACTAGTGGTTATATAAAATAATCAACATACTCTCTTAGTCTTGCTCCTAGTGAGTCTATTCCGTTGACTATAGGCCTGCCTGATGGGTTGAATTGATTTTTATGCACTTTAGGTAAATAATAAATAACTGGTATCTTACATAACCAAGGCGTCAAATATTTAAGTTCTTTTTTGTTTAGAACATCTTCTTTGAAACCCTTTGTTACTAATTTCTCTAATTCTCTTTTGTATAGCTTGGTGGGATCTCTTTTCAGAATCTCATAAGTGTCCTCAGTGGCGTCACAAGGGGGGTGCGGCCCGCACCCGGGTGACATCAAAATGACTTAGTCATCTTGGTGTCACCCCCCTCTGAAAAGTTGGGCTCTCGGTCATGGACCGAACGCCCAACAGTATCAGGAGAGAGGAGGGTGACTGTCCCCTTCTCTCTCTGCCGGCGTCCATCACCAAATGGTTGACGAAAAAGGTCACCAGCACTCAAAAGGTTATAAAAATGAATAAGTCCTTTTTATTGGACCATGGTGTCAAGACAATCGAAAGAAGCCGACGTTTCGGGGCCACGCAGGGTCCCTTTCTCAAGGCAGAAAATGTGACGTCGTTTTGCACGGTGCCATCCGTGGAGTTACTGCAAGCACCATCCCTGTGTACTGGCCGGGATTGCTGAAAGGTGTGCGGAGAGCACCCTCACCCTACATCACCAAATGGTGACGTCTTGGCGGGGTGTCACCCAACCTCGGGACGCACCTGAGTGTCCTTGTCATCTAATAATCTACTCATTTCTTTTTTATAATCTGCCTTATTTAATAACACAATACCTCCTCCCTTATCTGCCGATCTTATAATTATGTTTTCCCTTTTTGCCAAACCTTTTAAACCTTTGCTAATATGATAAGGATTTTTTTTCGGTTCTTAGTACTAATTTATCCAGATCATCCAGAACCAACTGATTCACACAAACAGTTGACTAGAAGATTTAATTTTGAAAATATTTGGAAAAAAATAAATAATTATATATATATATATATATAGATATATACACACACACACACGTATGTATGTATGTATATGTGTTTTTTTTTTCCTCTCACAGTAGTATTATTCACTATAATATGTTTTTTGCACATATTATTTGTTTACTTGTTGGGTGATAGCGCCGCTTCACATATTTGGATGATATTAATGCAGGCTCATGCAGCCAATTTATGTGAGCAGCTGTAAGGAGTAACGCCCAGTTTTTCTTACATTAATCGAGCGCAGAAGCCCCTGTAGATAATAAAGGATTGAATTTTAGCCTAGTAAAACTCTTTATATGTGCCGTCAAGGAAGCAATGGAATGGGAAGACCCTGTAGAGGAGCCTGCAAAGGATCCCATGGTATGCTGCCATACGATGATCCAGGAAAGGAAAATTACGGAAGGGAAGTTTACAATTTTAGAAATGTTTGCAAGTGAATGATAAAGGAAGAGCTGAAATATCACATTGGCATAAGTATTCAGACCCTTTGCAACACTTGAAATTTATCTCAGGTGCCTCCCACTTCTCTTGATCATTGCTTATGTGTTTCTACACCTTGATTGGAGTCCACTGCGGTAAATTAAATTAATTGGACATGATTTGGAAAGGCACACACCGCTCTAAAGAAGTCCTCACAGCTGACGATGCATACTGTGTCAGAGGAACTGCCTGCAGAGCTCAGAGACAGGATTATTGCAAGGCACAGATCTGGGGAAAGCTAAAACAAAATAAAATCTGCACTGAAAGTTCCCAAGAGCACAGTGGCCTCCATCATTCTCACATGGAAAAAGTTTAGCACAACCAGGACTCTTCCAAGAGCTGGTTGACCGGCCATACTGAGTAATCGGGAGAGAAGGGCCTTAGTAAGAGTAGTGACCAAGAACCCGATGGTCACTCTGACTGATCTCCAGAGATCCTGTGTAGAGATGGGACAAAGTTCCAGAAGGACAACCATCACTGCAGCCCTCCACCAATCTGACCTTTATGGCAGAGTGGCTAGACGGAAGCCTCCCCTCCATGCAAAACACATGAAAGCCAGCTTGGAGTTTGCCAAAAAAACACCCGAAGGACTCTGACTGTGAGGAACAAGATTCTCTGGTCTGATGAAACCAAGATTGAACTGTTTGGCCTCCATTCTAAATGTTGTGTCTGGAGTAAACCAGGCACTGCTCATCACCTGCCCAATACCATCCTAACAGTGAAGCATGGTGGTGGCCGCATCATGCTGTGGTGGTGTTTTTCAGCAGCAGGTACTGGGAGACTGGTCAGGGTTGAGGGAAAGCTGAATGGAGCAAAGTACAGAGATATCCTCAATGAAAACCTCAGGATCTCAGACTGGGCTGAAGGTTCACCTTCGAACAGGACAACGATCCTAAGCACACAGCCAAGACAACACAGGAGTGGCTTAGGGACAACTCTGTGAATGTCCTAGAGTGGCCCTGCCAGAGTCCTGACTTGAACCCTATTGAACATCTCTGGAGACACCTGAAAATGGCTGTCCACCAACGATCCCCATCCAACCTGACTGAGCTTGAGAGGATTTGCAAAGAAGGACAGAAAATCCCCCAATCCAGGAGTGCATCATACCCAAAAAGACTCAAGGTTGTAATTGCTGCCAAAGGTGCTTCAACACAGTACTGAGTAAAGGGTAAAAAATACTTTCCTTTTTTTCCTTTTTCATAAATTCACAGACATTTCAAAAATTCTGTTTTCACTTTGACATTATGGGGCGCTGAGTGTAGATCAAAAAATAATTTAAACTGAAGTATCCGGCTGCAGCATGACAAAACTGAAAAAAGTGAAGGGGCTCTGAATACTTTCTGAATGCACTGTGTGTGTGTGTATGTGTATATATATGTGTGTGTGTGTGTATGTGTATATATATATATATATATACACACACATATATATATACACGCACACACACACGCACGCACACACACACACACACACATGCACACACACATGCATACATAGACTTTTCAGTCCAGGCCTGAACTACTAAATCCCTAAACCCTTTGTCTGCAGAGGATGAAGCTAAGTAGAGCGGAAGCCAAGCAATCTTCCACCGCCATGCGTCTGTAAAAACAAACGTATGGGTAGCCGTGCTTCATTACATCTTGCTGTCCCAGCATTTTGCCACGTGTACTGGGTAACGCTGAGATTTCATCATGTCCCTTCAGCGTTGTACAGAAGGGAGATCACGCTGGCAGGATTTCTGTTTGAAGAACGTTGGCGATGGCTTTCATCTTGACATTTACCAACTGTCTCCTGTCTCTGAGTTGGTAAAATGTACTGTACATTGTGGGTCTATGTGAGCCTTTGAAAGGAAAACTCCTCTTTGCAGACTTCTTATTCTTATCCCCCACCCCCTCTTCTCTTACATGTCACCGAATGCTCCTTCCCCTCCATGGCTGCAGGACCATACACAGCAGCTCAGCCCTGCGGTCAGTATTTTAAATTCCGCTTGCAAATGGCAAGCCCTCATTAGTCAGCGCGGTCATCAATGAGAAGCCCTTCTGACCATGCTGACCAATGAGTGCTTGCCTTTGCTATGAGAAAAAATGATAGGAGCCTCATCTATCATCAGCAGGTTATAGAATATGTGAGTGTTCCTGTACTTCTTTGGGCATAGAGCGTTTTTCAGCACGTTCCGACACGCTGAAATACGCCCAGGTGGGAACCATGCCCATAGGAAATAATGGGATTTCACTTGCAGGGCGTTTTACAGTGCGTCGATCAGCGCTCTAAAATGATTGCTCTCACTCCGTTTGTGGCGATATGCAACATGTGCAGCATGTAGGTGCACCTGACGCATATATGCGTGTGTATGTGGGGGGCGCGGACTTAAAAAAAATGTCAAAAAAAACAATGTTATGCTTTTTTTTTTTAATGAATCTTTCATTTTTTTATTACTTTTTTTTTTTAACATACAACTTTATGCTCGTTAGCTGGAGAGGCCATCGATCTCTGCCGGTCACGTGCTGAAAATCGGATCTCTCTGCAGGCAAAATGAAATGATGATTTCTGAGAGTTGTTTTATTTTAATTTTTTTATTGCCGGCATAGCTACTAGAAAATGATCGCGCCATCAGGTTGATTTGTCGCTGCTAAACAATCTCGGTGCATAGGTTGAAATGATTTCTCAAGAAAAGCTGAGCTCCAGCTGTGTTTTTTTTCCTAGACATGAACTGGAAAGTGTACAGAGAACGGCAACAAAATGAACAAGGTGCATGGAGGACCTCAGCTATGAGGAAAGGTCATCTGAAGTGAATAGAGATGAGGCTGGACAAGTCATGAGGTGCTGTCTGGCTTCCTGGAGGCCAGACTGCCTACCAACAAGTGAAGGCTGCCTGATTGGCTACCTAGCCAATCTGGCAGCCAGGCAGCATGTCTTGACCTGCCTCCTGATAGGCAAGGAAGACGGCTTTTCTTGTTTCTAAGCAGCATGGCTTCCTGAAAAAACAGGCAGCCGGGATGTGAGTCATGACGTGCCGCCTGGCTTCCTGATTGGTTAGCCAAGCTGCCTACCAACAAGTAAAGCTGGCTTCTTAGCCCATCAGGAAGCCGGGCGGCACGTCATGGCCCGCCTCCCGGCTTCCTGATTGGCTAGGAAGCTGGCTGCATTTCTTCCTAGGCAGCCTGGATTCTTGACCAATCAGGAAGCCGGGAGGCGAGTCATAGCCCACCGGCTTCCAAGATTGAAAAGGAAGTCAGCTTCATGCTCCCTCGGCACTGCCGGTCAGAGGGAGATCTCCGGTATCGTAGGTAAGTACTCGGCCAAATACTCGGTATCGGTACTAGTATCAGTGCATCCCTAGTATTTATATAGCGCCAACAATTTATGCAGTACATGGTTGCACATTCACATCAGTCCCCGCCCTCTAGGAGCTTACAATCTAAGGTCCTTATCTCACATGCATGTGTTTGGAGTGTGGGAGGAAACCGGAGTACCCGTACAAGCACAGGGAGAACATGCAATCTCCCTGCAGGTAGTGTCCTGGCCAGGATTTGAACCAGGGACCCCAGTGAGGTGAGGCAGACCACCATTTACTGCGCTTAATGATTAATACCGGACTATGATGACTTTGTATCAATAAAAACTCTATAAGCGATCTACATACTGTATTAATCATGGTAAAAAGTTGTTCACTTTTAGCTTAGCGCGAAAAACAAAGGGGCACTCTGCATCTGGAGAAGAGATCTAATCTCCACATACAGTATACAGAAAGGCTTTTTTTACAGTAAGAGCTGTGAGATTGTATAATGGACTTCCATGGGTGTAGCCAATAGATATACCCGACATATGTGTAATGTACACCGGAAATGTAAATGCTTTTGTTCATGGGTCAGCATTGGGTGCTTGCATACTACAACTATACCTTTTAGTCTTTTTTTTTTTTTTTATACATTTGGTTTCCATAGTATCTTTGAGGGGATATAGGTGCAACCAGCAATTCATTCCCTCTAATCTACTTTTATTTTCTGTTACAATTTGATTATTTTTTATACCTGGCGAACTACAGTATAGGACTATGTATCAAGGACAAGGGTTAGACGGCTTGTATTATTCCCCATGTCCTTGTTGGGAGTAATCTCCTTATTTTCTTTCTTCCTCCCTTCCTTGGAGATGAGATTAAATTTCCCCAAAGGGGTGTAAAATCTCATATTTTACATCTATCACTAGAACAAGGAGCCGGTTTATAAATGTTCCACCTGACCATATGCTGGGTGGAAGCCATTTGCACTGTATTGCTGCCACTGGATGGAGCTGAGGAGCAGTGGCGTCACAAGGGGGGTGCGGCTCGCACCCCGGTGACACCATTGGAAGTGACACCAAAATGACAGTCATTTTGGTGTCACCCCCCTCTGAAAAGTCGGGCGCTCGGTCATGGACTGAACACCCGACAGTATCAGGAGAGAGAGGAGGGGACCCCACGGCATACCTTATCTGTCCCCTACTCCCCTACTCTCTCTGCCACGTCCATCACCAAGGTGGCCGCCGGCAGGTATCAGAAGATCGCCGCGCGTGCACGATGACGTATCGGCGAGTGGGCGTGGTGACACCCGGTAACTGCCCCAGGTGTCACCCAGCCTCCCCTGTTGAGGAGTAATGAAACTCCTATGCTCCTTGGCTCCATCTAGTGGCATGAATGCTAATTTATAAATCGTCCCCCATTCTCCATTGGGAGATTTCACCTGTCCTCTTATTTTAGTGACAACTATTGACTTTTTGTCCTTGTGACATGGAATATCAGGCCTGAAGTTGGGAGTGAATATCCCTAATGGGAGCACAGCAAAATAAACTTGCCAGAGGTTCTATCCCTTTTACCATTTTGTTCAAAACTAAAAAAAGGAAGAAAATGCCTTGACTTCTATGTTATGTGAATGTAAACTGAAAATCTGTTCGTCACGTACCTCAATGGGGGCCTGAGATAACGAGGGCAGTCTCTCTTGCTACTGAAGCAGAGGACACCCCTGATAGTGAGACAGTGTGCAGGGACAAAAGAGTGGCATGAGTGCTGGCAGGTGACGTTGTCTCTGAAGCTGATGAGGATGTCTGGTTGCCGGACAAGCAGGGATTGGCAAACATAGGAAGCAACGTCAGTGGAGAACAGCACTGCACCAGTACGGCAGATGAAGACGAGTCAGGAACATGCCGGGTCGGTAACTTGCGGCAGAATCAGCAAGCAGATACAGCGCCAGGAACAGGCCGGGACAGTAACTTGCGGGCAGCACAGTACAGAATCAGCAAGCATATGAAGATGGGTCAGGAACAGACCTTGTCGGTAACTTGCGGGCGTCGCAGTACAGAATCACCCAGCAGATGCAGTGTCAGGAACAGGCCGGGACAGTAACTTGCGGGCAGCACATTACAGGATCAGCAAGCAGATAAAGACGGTTCAGGAACAGGCCAGGTTGGTAACTTGCGGGCAGCACAGTACTGAATCGGCAAGCAGATGCAGGGTCAGGAACAGGCCGGGTCAGTAACTTGTGGGCCGCATTGTACCGAATTAGCAGACAGAAAAATGGTCACAGGATAAGATGTGGTCAAACACGAGTGGAGCAGAAAACAGATGTGTCGTGGGGCAAGCTGGGTCAGCAACAGAAGGTCAGAAAGAGGATCAGGGTCGCAGGTCCCAAGATACAGATGAAGATCTCTCAGCACTGGAGGCATGCAGAATTCATCCTTAAAGTGACATTAAACCCTCAGATTTTTTTAACATAAACCAATACCGTAATGTGCGCCTTACTGTAATCCATGGTTGTTTCCCTTCTCTTTGCTGCTCTTACTTTTAAATCCTCATGTCTTCTCATGCTTGGGGAGAACTTCCCTTTTCAGCTCAGGGCCTCTTCCTGTAGTGCTGGCTCAGGTTACAAGCCTATAGAAACCGATACACAGGCACTGTATATCCATTCCTGAGACAAGGGAGTCTGCTGCAAAACAGAAGTTCTGCCCAGCATGAGAAGAGATACAGATTTAAAAGGAAGAGCAGCAAAGAGAAGGGAAACAACCATGGATTACAGTAAGGCACACATTACAGTATTGTTTTATGTTAAAAAATCTGAGTCTTTAATGTCACCTTAAATAGCCCACCTGATTCCAGTGTCTGCAATGAGCATGTGTGCACGCCGTGGAATGTGCACACAGACGCGCCCATGTCTGCGCAGAGGCACACAGCTATGCCCAATCCTATTAGCAAGAAGGTGCACACGCATATGCACATGTGCAGATGCTTGCGCAAACCTCTGCTATGCAGCTTGGCTAGACCTTCCTGACGCTGTTGTTTTTAGTATGTTGGCAACATACCTCAGTCTGTTATAGCATTAGCATAGCAGATTTTGTTTTACTGAGTCCCCTTGGAACATGGTTTTATTATTTGTTGATCCTGCCAGTAAATATGTTATTGATTGAAAGTATTTTTTATTAGCATGCTTGCTTTTTTTTTGTGCTCCAACCAGTTTACCTTCAGCTTGAATTTGCAGTTGCATCTTGATGCAGTACCTCAGTATATACACTAGATGGCGATATGTACTGAGGAACTCCATGAATCTATTTGTATGCTGTCATTAGGATTTAGTAGCATTGAGCCAGATCTTGTTGAGCATCATCATCATTTGAGTTATTTAATCGTTCTGAAATGATTGTGCAGTTGATGCATTTTGACCGGGAGCCAACAAAGATATGGGCGGACAATGCATGAGAAGACCGTGATTTCCAGGATCTATTTTAGGGAAGGTTGTGCAAATGGAATTGTGGTGTGGACACGTGATATATGAATATTACATGTTATCACCGTATCAGAGTCATGGGGAAATAACACTGCTGTATTTAAAGGATATGCACACTTTTAGAACATAAAGCTCTGTATTTCTGGCCCTAGTTTCCAAAATGTATTCTGGGCAAAACTTCTTTTTAATGTTGCATGTGCTTGGAAAGAGTGAATGCATCGGTCAAGTTTTTATTGCTTCTTGTGACCCTGTTGGAGAGATTTCACCACACTTCCTGTCCCTGTAACAACAGGACCACAAATGGGGGAGTGGTTGTCACTGGGAAAAGGAAGACACAGGCTGTGAGAACTGACAGCAGTTCTATATTTCTATCAGGGTTATTCACTAAAGGGTGAAGAGTTTGGAGCTGTCAGGAGAAGTGAACAATCTAGGACAACATCGCTGATTTGGAAAAATTCTCCAATTAAGCTCACTTTCCAGTTCAGTTATTTTGTCCTAGACTGTTCCCTTCTCCTGCCGTCTCCAAACTCTTCACTCTTTTATGAATAGCCCTGTTAGTTTTTCATTGCACTCTTTGTCCCAACTGAATATATTTACTATCATGTCCTGTCCAGACAGGAAGTGATGGGAGAGCTCACCAGTGGGGACACAAACAGAGGTTCTATTCCTTCCTCACTCAAAAATAAGAGTTGTGGCTGGAACCAGGCTTTATAAAAATTAGATCTTAGATCTCCTTATCTCCTGAATGCTCCAGCCTACCTGCGGCCAGTTGGTGCTTCGCCATTAATGTGCATTCTGAGGCAGTCTGTTTTATACACAGATGTAGACATGTGCGCCAGTAAAAAAAATGTGTTTTGTTTTTATTCAGATTTTTCGTTATTTCGTTTTTCGGGTCCTTAAGTCAAAATCAATTTGTTTCGTGATTGTGAAGAAATGCAAATTTTCGTTAATTTTGTAAGCAGTGTTCTGTACGAATTTTCATTATGAACACATTTTTGTTGCAGCAAAATGACATTAGACAAAAAAGAAAAATCCTTTTTTTTGCAGTTTGCAACACTGGCCCAGACGAGCAAGAAAGGGGGGTTTGGAACGATCGAGCACCCTAATTCCCTGCGCCATACCAAGCCATGTGCCCTAGATATAGAACGGTAGAACGGTGTCCCCATGCCGATGGTGACAAGGGAACCTTCCCCACAACCCTGGCCCGGTTGTTGGGGGGTCTGTGGGCAAGGGGGTCTTATTTGCTTCAGGGTACTCCTTTAATTAAGGGGGCACCCAGATGCCACTCCACCCCCCCTTTTGAATAAGTACTCATTCACTAAAAGGTTACAAGTACATGTAAATAAAGAGACCACACATTTTGAAAAAGTCTTTTTAAATGTTGCATTCTTGTGTCACTCTCCAGCTTCAGAAGCTGGAAAGAAGCTGATGGAGCAGATCTGTGCTTCATCAGCTTCTTTTGGGGGGGTCCTAGGTGACATTAGGGGTCTTGGAGACTCCTGATGTCTCCATAAAGAGGACCTGTCACATATTTTGCTATCACATAGGGGGGTTTTTAATAGCCCCCCTATGTGATAGCAATAAAGTTTAGTGGAACAAAAAAAAGGAAAAGAAAATTTAAGTTCCCCCCCCCTCCCAATTTTAAAGTTACACATAAAAAAGAATAAAAAAACTAAGAAAATGTTTTAAAGTCCCCACCCATACATACACGCATCCAAACATGCGTCGGGGGCGCATACGTGCAAAAAAGACGATTGCGCCCATTACGCCGCACATGTTACATATCGCCGCGAACGTCCGAGGGAGAGCAATAAGTCTAGGGCCATCAATCACTGATAACACTAAACTGATGAGCGGTAAAAGCTTTTAAAGTGTCGCCTATGGCCAATTTTGGGTATGGTAGTTTTCTGCGATTTCGCGGGTGCGCGCAATTTTAAAGCTTGACATGTTTGGTGTCTATTTACCCGACGTGACCCGATCTTTTATATTTTACCAAAAAACTGGTTAATAAAAAATGTTTCCTAACATAAACTTTTTTTTTTTCAAAATTTTCTGTAATTTTTCCTAATTATAATAAAAAATAAAAACCCCAGTGGTGATTAAATACCACCAAAAGAAAGCTCTATCTGTCCCTAAACAAATGGTATAAAATTCATTTCAGTACAGCGTTGCATGACGGAATAAACGTCAGTGAAAGTACTGCAGCGCTGAACACTGAAAAATGGCCTGGCCAGTAAGGGGGTCTAAACACCTGGTCTTGAAGTGGTTAATTGGAAAAAAAAAACACTCAGTATTTAACAATTCCTTTATTTTTTAAAACAATGGCTCCATTGATGTAATCCAGTGTCAATCACGATGAACGACGCCCCCGCTGAAAAAAGTCCCGCCGCGCGCCGACCTGTCCGAACTCGATGAAGACTCGCTGCAAAATGACACCTCCGGCCCGAATGTAAACAAGTGGGCGGAGCGATCCATGACGTCACTGGGCTTGTTCCGCCTATTTGACTTTCTGAGCTGTCATAGAACACAATAGCATTCGGGAGCTCCCATAATACTATTCATATGACACCTCGGCTCCCAGACGCGAATGGAATTCAATTTCTGCAGAAAAAACATTTTTGTTTTTGTTTTTTTTGTCTGTCACTTTGCTGCAACAAACTTATTTTAAAGTTGATGCTTCACACAATCAAACTTAATTCAGGAAAGAAAATCAGATGCATCGGAAATTTTAATTATCGGACATTCGTTTTCATTTGTGGTTTCTGTCATTTGGAAATTCGTACAGTGAAGCTGGGGGGAGATTGATATCCCTATGGGGGGCATCTTATCTGAGGTCTGACATAATAATCGCTCTATTATGGGTGGAGAACGTAGAACTGTATGCTCAGTACCTCCATTTAGCTCCTAAATGGGAACTATCGTGTATTTTCAGTCTGTACCTTTTATTGTAGAATTTTTTTGGTAGTGTTTCTGTGGAGAGCTTTTCGGTTGCATAAGGCTAAGTTCACAAGGGCAGCAAAGGGGCCTTGAAAACATGAAGCTGATTTGTGTTTTTATGGCCCCGTGCTACTTGCTACCTACAAATTATCATGGCAGTCGCTCCGGTCCGTCCACATTGCTGTGGACACGATGCTTTGTGCTGCAGCAAATTTAACTCAGCACGCCACGTTTGGCAGGCGGTGCTCTCTATCAAACACGTGTTGAAGCCAATAGAACTGCACTGCATTCATGTGCCAAACTCTTGTAATTTGGAACGTCAATGTAAAAATCCCTCTAGGGATCAAAAAAACAGGCATATATGATTTCCGTAGGGGTAGGGATGCACAGATACCAAGTACCATACTCGGTACAAGTACATGTAAAGATAATTTTCCAGCTCCAAGACTAGAGAAAAACTCAAAAGTTAGGAGGCAGCTGTCATTTATAAGGAGCATTGTCTATGGGGCTCCTGGGATTTGTACATCTCTGTTTTAATGAATGATTTTGGGGCTCCTGGGATTTGTACATCTCTGTTTTAATGTGTGTGTTTTTATATATATATATATATATATATATATATAATGTGTGTTTATATATGTATGTGTGTGTGTCTATCTATATATATATATTGTAGCAGGTCATTATGTAGATAGCAAGGAGAGGTCATGTCCGGGGTTTATGTGTCACCCAGATTCCTCTCTTACACCTTCCGGAACCTATAGTAAGCCCCTGGTTTTACACTTTGCCTCTGTGGAAATTTAGTGCAGGTGAGGCAAACAGACGGGTGAACCGTTGGTTTCTGGCCTTGCAGGACTACAGCTTCACTGTGAAGCATCGACCGGGTATAAAAATGGCCAATGTGGATGCCCTGTCCAGAGTCTATGCTTGTGTAGCTGTCAGTGTTACAACCAGGGGGTTGAAACAAGGGGGGAGGGTATTTAGCAGGTCATCATGTAGAGAGCAAGGAGAGATCCTGTCCGGGGTTTATGTGTCACCCAGATTCCTCTGTTACAATATATATACACACTGAGTGGCCAGATTATTATGACCACCTGACGTTTGTAGGCTAATTAGCTATAATTTGGCGCTAAAGTTGCTAGAGAGCCAGACCATTATAAATAGGGAAGCCGGTTGTTTACCACGACAGTAGAAGTGATTTGTTTCTGAAGATACGGTTAAACAACGCGATTTAACAGCCTTTGAACGTGGGATGATTGTTGGCGCTCGGAGCCATGGAGCGAGTATCAGCAAAACAGCAGAATTAGTTACATTATCAAGAGCAGCTTTTGTTAAAGTGTTTAAAGACTGGACTGTCAGCCGAAAATCTGGGTCTGAACGTGCGAATTGTGGCCGTCAGCGACTAGTCAATGTTAGGGCAGAACGGAGAGTGGCAAGACTGGTACAAGACAACAGAAGGGCAACAGTGCATCAAATGACTGCAGATCTTAATCAGGGATCCTCTCAAATGATCTCTGAACGCACTGTTCGCCGTACACTGCATCGTATGGGATATGGAAGCCGAAAGCCTGTTCGAACACCTTTGCTGTCTGCAGTTAACAAGATAAAACGTCTCCAATTCGCACAGGAACACAAGGATTGGACAGTCGAGCATTGGAAAAAAGTCATGTGGTCCGATGAATCACGTTTCCAGTTGCATCATGCAGATGGCAGAGTGAGAATTTGGCGGGAACAGCATGAAAGCATGCACCCCACATGCATGAGTACAACCCTTCAAGCTGGTGGGGGAGAGTGTTATGGTTTTGGGCATGTTTCCTGGCATGATTTGGGCCCTTTAATTCGTGTGGAACAACGTCTGAATAGCACAACATACCAAAGTATCGTTGCTGATCAACTTCATCCTATCATGTTGATGGCGTATCCCAATGGAGATGGCTTCTTCCAACAAGACAATGCGCCATGCCACGGTGCTCGTATTGTGCAGGAGTGGTTTCAAGAACATGAGGGAGAATTTACCTTGCTTATGTGGCCCCCACAATCACCAGATCTCAATCCAATTGAGCATTTGTGGGACGAAGTTGAAAGAGCCATCAGGCAGCTGGTTCCACAACCATCAAATCTCACAGAACTGGACAGTGCTATTCATCAGGCATGGTGTCAGATTCCTCGCATCACCTTCCAACATCTCGTGGAGTCAATGCCAAGAAGAATCGGCGCAGTATTGAAGGCAAAAGGTGACCCAACGAAGTACTGATGGGGTGGTCATACTAATCTGGCCACTCAGTGTGTATGTATGTGTACATGTGTGTGTGTGTGTTTATGTTTGTGTGTTTTATATGTGTGTGTTTGTTTGTGTGTATATATGTGTGTGTGTATATATATATGTGTGTGTGTGTTTATATGGGTGTGTGTGTGTATACCTGAACTGTTATCTGTGCATCCCTACCTAGGGGTATATAAGAGGAACAAAGATGGTCCAAGAAAATGTTATTTTATAGCTTAATTTATTACATGTAGCGGAATAGTTGAAGAGCGTGGGCGCAGCATTTCTGACAATCATTGAATACATGTTAATCTAATTTTCTTGCAGCAGCCCTCACACAATAGTTAGGAAGAAATAGTGTCAGTGTGGGATTTTCTCACGGATATATTAGTCTGCATCTGCACTATAAATCAGCAGTTTTGAATATACAAGAATACATTGCATGCCTCTATCCACTATCCTAAAATGAGGGAAAAATCCTTCAGAGATTTGAGATGGAATAAGACCTGTATATAACTTCTGTTCAATAATGTTCTAATGTGCTTTACTATGGTTTAGTGGAGGGATTTTTGCTTCCCTTTGGCCCACCGCACTATAAGCTGTTGGGCTATACTTTTTTTTTTTTTCCTTGCTGCATAATTACTTTTTTGTTTTTATACTAATTAGTAGTTTCTCTTTGTAACTGCTGAATAAAAAAATCAGTGTTAGAATTAATCTGGCATTACACTTGATAGGGTGATCGGAGACATGGACATAATCCCTAAGAATAAAAGGTCTTTGGAGACCTGCGTAGAGCATTAAAAGGGCCCATAGACAGTGCTGTTTTATAGGTGCATGGTACCAAATTGTGGGGCCTGCTCTTATATTTGCCACAGAAAGAAAGAGGTGGTAGGGATGAAAGGGAGTTAATTTCCAATCAAGCAATTTATGAATTGTGGCACGCAATATGTCATCTACGGTCTATGCTGTCCCTGTGGCAAACTACATATCGAGAGGACTATAAGACAGCTACTTGTAAGATTTGGAGAACACAAGCGTAACATTTTAAAAAGGCTGACCGACCATTCTGTCCCTAGGCATTTCTTATACCATTATAATGCCTCTTCGGTTGATTTAAAGTTGTTAGCTATTGAGGCAATTCCAGATACTGGTGATGAAGGAATTAGATTTCAGAAATTATGCGAGCGGGAAATGTATTGGATTTATTGCCTCAATAGTCAAACCACCACTGGCTTAAATTAAGTATTTGAGGTGATATATAGGGTCAATTACCATCTTGTCTTGAATTGTATTGTGATTGTAATGTTTTCCTTATATTGTAAAGCGCTGCACAAACTGTTGGCGCTATATAAATCCTGTATAGTAATAAAAATAATAATTAAGGTGGAATTGATGAGTGTTGGGGAATTGTGTATCCAATATAGAATCCCCCACCAACCCCTATAATATATATATATATATATCTTTTTTTTAAATATATAATTAACTATATAGGTTTACAATTCCTTTATGTACCTTTTAAAGTTTTAAATACTAGTATATATATAATACATTTAGTAATTTGTAGGGTTATACAATAGTTTAGGCTATCATTTGGGAGATGGAAGGTATATTGTTAAGATTATATAATTGTATTAATACATTTATTAATCACTTCTATATATTTAAATGAATATGACAACAGCCGTAATGTGTTAGGCTGTCACTCTATGGATTGAATATAGATGTTTCAGTGAAATCTCTGTTCCGCGATCTGAAAGAGCCCACGGAGATACTGTAGACAACCGCATAGTTATGGATCAACTTAAAATGATTAATACTATGGCAGATCAATTCAATACATCACACCAGCTACGAGTAATAGTGGCAAAATAAAATGTACTGGTAATAATTACTTGGGGGTTATGAATTGGTCAGCTGTGAAGGAATAGTATTAGTGAAACCCCAGTTGATTGGCCTCATAGTAAGGATCCTGATCAGCTGTCTCAGAAGATAAAAATCCGCTGGACTGTTTGCGTAACGCTGGTTCTGTGGAAGGGGGGCGTGCCCTTGAAACGTGTCAACCATGTAGCACGGTGCACGGACTTGAGGCCGGTGGAGAACCGGTAGACGGGATGGACATGTTATGACAGATGGGCTTATGTGCCCCTACTGAGAGGATCATCACACACGCTTTGTTATTCTATACATCTTGTGAGTAGGAATTTTTAAAACGTTTTTAAATAATAAAAATTTGATTACACTTAGAGCGGGCGCTCTTGTGTTTTGTTTGTTTGATTACGGTACATAAGATACCTGGAGTCTGGGAGCTGCCCCCTGGTGGAGAAGGAACACGGTGTGCAAAGAAAGCTGGATGTTGTAAAGCGCCTGAAGTAGCTGGCTATATATAGATATTATATATATATATCCCCATATGGGCATGTCTGGGTTTGGTGGTTGCCAGAATGGTACTGCATTGCACCAACATGACTGCGCACCAGTATTGCACCAACATGACTGCGCACCAGTGCACAAAGCAAGGTCCATAAAGACATGGATGAGCGAGTTTAGAACACCTTTGGGATGAATTCGAGCGGAGACTGCGAGCACGGCCTTCTCGTCCAACATCAGTACCTGACCTCACAAATGGTCAAACATTCCCATAGACACACTCCTAAACCTTGTGGACAGCCTTCCCAGAAGACTTGAAGCTGTTATAGCAGCAAAAAGCTGTCCAACACAATATTGAACTCTACGGACTAAGACTGGGATGCTATTAAAGTTTATGTGCATGTAAAGACAGGCGTCCGAATACATTTGGCAATATAGTGTGTGTGTGTGTGTGTGTTTATATATATATATATGCACATTAAACAAATTAAGTGTTTAAAAGGTTTATGTTTTCTAATCCTGATGTTTCTGAGATCCTTTACCCACCCCCCCAAAAAATACAAAAAACTAAGATAACAGTTTATAGAAACAAATGCTAGGCCAAATCAACTTTAATCTCCATAGGGTGTATCGTATTCAAATCATGGATCCATTTAATTTCCTTGCATTATAATAACAACTCGCAATCGCCCTCTTCCTCTACTTTGGGATGAACCAATAGCTATACATTTCAACTGTGCTACAGTATGTTTTTTAGTCACCAGATATCGGCAAGAGGCAACTCTTTTAATTTATCT
>NW_017306329.1:766267-794447 GCF_000935625.1 Nanorana parkeri | reverse complement strand
ACAAGGACAGAAACGTCCTTTAAGACTTAAGAGTTAGATGGCCTTTACGAAGAATTATGTTAAACCGCTTCTCCCTGTCAATGGAAAGATGTTTGAATTACAGGTTTGCTATCTAATTATATTTATTAAGTCCCTATCTCACATCCATACATACACGCATACTAGGGCCAATTTAGACCGGAGCCAATTAACTTAGCAGCATGTCTTTGGCTAACCACTAAGCCACTGTGTTGTGTTTATAAAAACAGCTGAGGTGTCGTAGGGCATTTATGGGTGTACAAGAAGCCCTGGGTAGATTTAGAGCAGCACATCTCTTGTATTGTAGAGCTCCCTTCCAGTGCGTTACTCATAACACCTTTAGCGATGCAGTGAATTTCCTGGAACTAGGAGACTTTCTGTTCGGAATATTAAATTGGCAGTAATTATATTTTTTCACAGTCAGTACTGTACTATGCATGTCATTTTATCCTCTACTGTCTACAACCTGTATATGTGACTCATTATGTTACTCACACATATAATCTCTTAACCGGCTATATCACTGTACTGCAGTGCATAGCACTTGATTATATATATGGAAAAACTCTAAAGGGGCTCCTCTCCCGGTTGGTGGGGACAGAGGTAGATGAGCCTCGTAGAAGTCCATGAGGCTCTAATGCACAGGTGCAGCCAGGGAAGAGAGGGACGAGATGTAAACATTGGAGGCTACAGGCGCCGAATCTTGGTAAGTATGCGTCTGAAGGGGGAGGGTGGGATCTGTTAGGTTAGGGGAGGGTGTCTGAACGTGCACCTAATCTTTAAGCTTTAGTGAAGATGAGTTTGACAATTATTTGCAGTTTTGTGGCCACTGATTACTCCTGTATACTGTTGATATACAAATACTTCAGTGGGGAAGGAAGTTGATGTTGGCAGAGATGGTCAGGACCACATATGAAACAGCAAGGGCCAGAAGATAGAGAAGGGTACCGGGCTCTCCATTGGGAGAGGCACAGGTGAAATGGCTAGAAGACCATGGCCTGCTGGAGGTCCCATAGGGAGAAAGAGGAAACATGTAGAGTTGGGCACACTGAGAGGGCCCTCTGCTGTATGTCTACCTCTTCTACAACCACAAACTAAAATAAAATGTTAAAATCCACCATACATTCCCTCTAAAGTCCAACCCCAGGCCAGCATAAATATCTTAAGAACAATCTAGAGGAAAATTCCATTCATTCCCAATTGAAAGCCACCTATCACGCAATCCCCAGCACGGTGGAAGGCCTTTCTCTTAGAATGCATGGGATTTTCTGGCACTGGCCAGGAAATTAAGCTTAAGCAGCTATGTGGCTCACCCTGGGCCACAAACCCATCAATCTGGCTCGAGCATGGGCAGAGGATTTCAGATCTGGGGTAATGAAAGGAAAACTGTATGAACATAGTCATCCTTTAAACTCTCCGGTTCATTATTTTGTTTAGAGCCAAGTGCCAGTGGTTCTGATTTTCCATTCTGTTTGGCAGCAGCTGGTGGAATATTACAGTAATGAGCCTGTGTAGTACAGTAACTTGTATGTACTGTTTTCCATAAATATCCGCCAACTTTTGGGGAGATTATGTAATACACCATACTGTTTATCTTGACCCTTTAACTTATTGTCAGCTTGCGTGCGGGCTTCTACCTTCAAGAACCATCTTCCTTATGGGTGGCATGAAGCTTACAGCAACACTGTGTTCCCTTTGTCCTAAATCATATTAAAGAATGGTGGTGTAGAATAAGCCAACATTTCCTGGAGTGTGCACCTGCTACCACTTTTGTTTACTTGGTGTCCTGGTACCAGAGGCGGCTCTAGGGTTTGCGAGCCCTTAGGCGAAACCTAAACATGAGGCCCCAGTCAGGCCTGTGGGGTCTTACCAGGGCTCTGTGGGGTTTAACCAGGCTGGTGAGACCCCACAGAGCCCTGCATGAATTAGGGCTCTGTAGGGTTTTACGTGGGGTCTAACCAGCTTGGTTCCCCTGTCCCAACTTTTGAGAGGTGTTGCTGCCATCAATTTTAGAAAATCGTGTTTTTTTTTTCCAAATGTTTTTTATTTACCATTTTTTAAAATGGTAACTTTTCTCAGTTTAAACATTTGATGACAGCCCTCTCTGCCCTTTTGGGGGTCCACCTCAGGTCTCTGGGGGTCAGACGGGCACTACACATGTATTTGCTAATTCCCTTCAGCATTCTCTCAGCTCTATCTCGTGACCATAATGAGGTATTTCTCTATTCACTCTACATACTTACGAATAAAATGATTTCTACTATTGCTCATAACATCTGAAAAACATTCAAGCAGAAGAGAATAAAAGTTAAAATCATTACATTTTGCCCCATTCTCACAACAGCTGGTTGATTTACACAGGAAGAATGTACATTCAATTTTGCTGGACGAAAAGCTACGACATTTTTTTCATGTCTACACACCCCTTTTACAAATGCTTTAAAAATGTGTTTTTCGTGCTCACATGTGGTTCGTAAATGTGTTGTTTTGCATGGAATTAATACTTATCAACACCCTTGGGTTGGGAGGAAGGGTTACAGGAAGTGATAGTCCTGAAAATGCATCATGCAAGCTAAAAGGATGGTTAAACCACGGCCATAAATGTTTAATTTTTTCACACCAGAGCGCTTTGGAGGTGTTTTAATGCATTCTCCATGGAGGTATTTAAGTGGTTTTGTGCGTTGCTGCTCAACGCTGCAATGCGCATTTTTTTTTAGATGCGACACAATGACCTTTTCAGTGTTCCCAACTCTAACATCATTGCAGTCATGCGAGGCGGTAAGTGGGCCTTTCAGGGGCGGAATAAAAACTTAAAATCTGTCCTGGTTCTGCCCGTGGACACAAGGCCCAGTGTTCTTGTTCAAAGCACTTGCGCTATCACTGGCTCTATTTGTTAGCACTCATGTACACAATCGATGTGCTGTCAATGCACTTTCAACTGGAGTTTGTAACTATAACTTGCTTTTAGGTCCCTTTTGCTTGTTGGGTGCCCGAAACTGGTAGGGCAGCTGATCATTCCTTGTAGTGGCATGCAGTTTTGTCCCATTGACTAGTAACACCTGCATGAGATGCACTGTGCATGCATTTACAGGTGATCAGAATTCATCACTGGGCGTGTACATTGCAGGTGGAGCCGGCCATTTATCACACGGACAGTTCACACACTGACTCACCTTCTTCCATAAATATTCCATCATCATGCATAGCCTGCTTGATTTTACTGCAGCCTGTTTTGTCTTTTTCTTTGTGAGCCTGAGAGCACCTGCGGACACCTGAGGTTTGTTGCTGGAATGCAATGAAAGGTAAGGACTTAATAAGGCAACATTTGTTGTTGTCCTGACGGGTCCAGGATCTGAGGAGCCGCAAGATTCACCATGCTGAGAGTCAGACTGGACTGTTGCTACATAGAAAGGTGTGACGAGTCACGTCCGGCTCGGACCACTCCTGTCTCTCCCTCCTCTGGGACGGCCGCTTTGCATTCCAGGGTGGAACGCGGAAGCCGCTCGACTTCCTGATTGTGAGGCGAGCGGCCTGCGTTCCACGGTGGAACGCGGAAGTCGTTCGTTCCGGACGCCCCTATCTGAACTCCCAAACGCAAGTACAGCTCTGGTTGGAGCCTTAAGCTGACATTCTGATCCTAAGCCTTGTGAATGATACTGACTGTCTAGCATTAACCACGAACTATTACATTTGGGGGACTCCTACTTGCATCCAAGTGGCTACCTTGTTTTTCGTTTTACTGCATGCGACGCTAGGCTATGTATTAATAGCTCTGCTTATACCTTCCTTTGTTACGTGACGGCTGTGATGCTTGAGTCCCAAACTCCCCGCCAAAGATTGGTAGTGACGCCTGGGACTCGAGCCTGAGTAGCCGTCCCCACTTAAACCTCCGCAGCTTTGATCCACTTCATTGTACCTACAGTAGGCCTGACAAAAGTTTATTGCTGTAGCTAAACTGTGATATTGGTCAAAGGCCCAGGTGCAATATGTACTGCCAGAGAACTGCTGATGCCATCTTGTCAAAGGAATAATTGTCTAAGCAGGACCCCCATTTTGGGGCATGCTTGTTAGAAAGTCTCCCTGTAAGAGGAACCCAATCTTTTAGAAGAGAAAAGGATGGAAGTGCCAGGGCATAGTGACTTCTGGTGCTAGGAACTTGGCACTGTAACATGTTGGCGCAGAGGGTCTCCACACGGGAGAGAAGCCTCTAGGATGCCAATGCGGACTTGAAAAGGATCATTGTCTACCCACCTGAAGTGGGAACATTTTGCTGAAATGACACGAGTCCGAAGGTCATAGACTTCTGAGAATGCTTTGCGGTTATTGACGGGTGTGAATGGCAGCCAACTGCAAAAATGGAGAACAGTGACCATTAAATTAAAATAGGTCGATTTCTTGATTCCCAGTAACTTCTGGTTGTTTTGATGGTTCTGCCAGCCATGTGCAAATTAAAAACAGATCTTTGGTAATTAGGTTTTATCATACATTCTAATCTGATAACCAAATCTCCAAAGAATCTGTGATATATTTAGCATCTATGCATGTTTATCCCAGTGTTTGGCTTTTTCAGTTCATCAATGTGTCTTTTTGAAGTTTGGCTTGCCTGATCTGGAGGGCCATGCTAGAAATGCTGTCTTGTTGATAAAGAGACCCTTTTCTGGCTGACTTGATGGCCATTAGATAATACAATTTGAACAAATCTCTGGACACAGTAGAAGAAAATATAAGGGCCCATTCACACAGCCGCTGCACTGGTGTGCTGTGCCTGGCATAGTGCTGATACACCAAACCCTGCACATTGCACTGTTTTTTTAGAACTTTATTGAAATGTCACAAAAACAATGTTCCATGGGCATAGCGGGGTGCAAGGCGGTTGTTTTTTGCATTGCATCCTGCTGCTCTGGAAAAAAAAAAAGTACTGAATGCCGCATTGTTTTTAGCACACAACACCGTGTTCCACCACAACACGGTGGTGTGAATGGTGTCCATCTGTGACAAGGCAACTTGCCTTTGTCTTGCTTTGGGGCTATGCTGGAGAAAACAGCCAGTACAGCCCCAATGCATCTTGTGTGAACGGGCCCGAAAGATGGAAGGTTATATTTGCAAACTTGATTTGCTTGGATATTTTCAGAGTTTAGATACAAGTATAAACTGCAGTGAAGACAATCATACTGCAGTGAAGACAATCATACATGTTTTGTCCCGTCCTTGTGTTAATGAATATACACTGCCTGGACAAAAAATAAATGTCACACACTCTAATATTTCATTGGACCCCATTTTAGCTTTGATTACGGCATGCATTCGCTGTGGCATAATTTCCATAAGCTTATGCAATGTCACAACATTTCTTTCCATCCAGAGTTGCATTCATTTTCCACCAAGATCTTGTAGTGATGATGGGAGAGTCAGACCACTCCGTAAAGTCTTCTCCAGCACATGCCAAGGATTCCCAATGGGGTTAAGGTCTTAAATATGTAGTGGCCAATCCATATGTGACAATGATGTCTCTACTACGCTTTCACAATCTGAGCCCCATGAATCCTGGCATTGCCATCTTGGAATATGTCCAATGTGCCATCAGGGAAGAAAAAATATCCATTGATGGAAGAACCTGTCATTCAGGATATTCAGGTAGGCAACTCACCTCACATTTTGGGGATATTACATTGCTGAAGCTAGACCTGGCCAACTGAAGCAACCACAGATGTTAACACAGCCAGAAAACCAGGTGGTTACTTTTTTGGGGGGCCAAGCCGTAGTGTAGGTGTAGTTTGTTTTCTCTAGATTAATTAAGTTCTTATTTATCTATGTATTGGCCTGAAATGGCATAGCTGTCCAAAGCAGAATTCACAATAGGAAAAAAAAATCACTAAAGCAATTAAGGAAATGGACTTGACATTTGAACATTTCCTGATTTTTGAAAACACAAATTAATTGAACGTAATGTTCTCATTCTGGTGCTGATATTTACAGAACTCTGTACACAGGGGATTGAACAAAAAACAAACTGAAGTTTTAACTCTTAGGATATGGTGAAAGGGAAGCTCTAGGTGGAGGAGTGAGTGTTTTTAGGAAATGACCCCACAGAAGCACTTCATAGAAATATTGTGAGAGTGATGTCTGATGAAGAGTGATAGCAGAGAATGACTAGGTGCTCCATCGAGTCTGCCCTTGTTTTCTTTTTTCTTTTACCTCTTTGTCTGATTTATAGTTCGTCCCAAACATGTTTAAATCTACTAACTGAATATTGACTCACTACCTCTGCTGGTAGTTTGTTCCAAGAATCAAATATTCTTTCCGTAAAATTATATTTTCTACGGTTGGTTTTGAATTCCGCTCCTGACGTCATGTCCTTGTGTTCTTGGTCTCAGCTTGATATTGGAAATACTTCTCTCCTGAACTTTATTCACACCCTTAATGTATTTAAACGTTTCAACCATGTCCTCCTTTTCCTTTTTTACTCAAGACTGCAGTCTCTACTGATATGTTTTATACCTCAGACCTTTCACCAGTTTTGTTGCCCTTCTCAGGACTCATTTTGTCTAAATCAGGTCTAAAAAAAAGTTCTATATAGGGGAGTCAGGACCTCCTTCCTCCTGCTTATGATCCTTCTAGTGACAACTAAAGATCTATATAGAGGAATCAGGACCTCCTTCCTCCTGCTGGTGATCCCTCTAGTGATAACTAAAGCTCTATATAGAGGAATCAGGACCTCCTTCCTCCTGCTGGTGATCCCTCTAGTGATAACTAAAGCTCTATATAGAGGAATCAGGACCTCCTTCCTCCTGCTGGTGATCCCTCTAGTGATAACTAAAGCTCTATATAGAGGAATCAGGACCTCCTTCCTCCTGCTGGTGATCCCTCTAGTGATAACTAAAGCTCTATATAGAGGAATCAGGACCTCCTTCCTCCTGCTGGTGATCCCTCTAGTGATAACTAAAGCTCTATATAGAGGAATCAGGACCTCCTTCCTCCTGCTGGTGATCCCTCTAGTGATAACTAAAGCTCTATATAGAGGAATCAGGACCTCCTTCCTCCTGCTGGTGATCCCTCTAGTGATAACTAAAGCTCTATATAGAGGAATCAGGACCTCCTTCCTCCTGCTGGTGATCCCTCTAGTGATAACTAAAGCTCTATATAGAGGAATCAGGACCTCCTTCCTCCTGCTGGTGATCCCTCTAGTGATAACTAAAGCTCTATATAGAGGAATCAGGACCTCCTTCCTCATGCTAGTGATAACTAAAGGTCTATATAGTGGAATCAGGACCTCCTTCCTCCTGCTGGTGATCCCTCTACTGATAACTAAATATCTATATGGAGGATTTGTTAGAGTACACATTGTGTCTATTGCATCAACTACTGCAGTATACATTTTCGGTCACTAGATGGCAGTGTTGTGTTATGTCTATGGTATATTTCTCTGTTGTATTGAATAAGGTAGAGAATAAAGCTGTGGCTTCCTTTCTGTTTTCAAGCCATGGGCAGCATGCATATGTGACTGTGTGCTTTGTGTTTCTCTGTGAGGCTGTGCAAGAAGTTCCAACAGGAATCAGGACCACCTTCCTCCTGCTGGTGATCCCTCTACTGATAACTAAAGATCTATATAGAGGAATCAGGACCTCCTTCCTCATGCTAGTGATAACTAAAGGTCTATATAGTGGAATCAGGACCTCCTTCCTCCTGCTGGTGATCCCTCTACTGATAACTAAATATCTATATGGAGGATTTGTTAGAGTACACATTGTGTCTATTGCATCAACTACTGCAGTATACATTTTCGGTCACTAGATGGCAGTGTTGTGTTATGTCTATGGTATATTTCTCTGTTGTATTGAATAAGGTAGAGAATAAAGCTGTGGCTTCCTTTCTGTTTTCAAGCCATGGGCAGCATGCATATGTGACTGTGTGCTTTGTGTTTCTCTGTGAGGCTGTGCAAGAAGTTCCAACAGGAATCAGGACCACCTTCCTCCTGCTGGTGATCCCTCTACTGATAACTAAAGATCTATATAGAGGAATCAGGACCTCCTTCCTCCTGCTGGTGATCCCTCTACTGATAACTAAAGATCTATATAGAGGAATCAGGACCTCCTTCCTCCTGCTGGTGATCCCTCTACTGATAACTAAATATCTATATAGGAGGACCTCCTTCCTCCTGCTGGTGATCCCTCTATGGATGCACCCTACAATTATTTTTTTGCTTTCCCCAATGCCTGGCCACACTGCACTTTTTTTTTTGCCATTGTCTAAAATCAGCTTCCCCAAATCTTTTCCCTATGGAATTCTAGCTGTAGTGTACTCCATCATAGGATTCTCATTATTTTGCATTTAGAAATGTTGATCTGCAGTTTCCACTGCTTTGATTCATTTTCCAGCAATGCCAAATCATGTTCCCTGTTACACACACACCCAGGATGATCAACCCCACTGCACACCGTTGTATGATCAGCATAAAAGACAAACCTTACCCACCAAACCTTCTGTGATGTCACTTACAGATTCAAAAGCCCAATTATCCAGACAGGCCTGGAACAACAGACGGAGGCGTATGTGTAAGACCTGCATGACTGGGTTTGTAGAGGCAAAAGGGAGGGATACAAGGGTTAATATGTTCATATAGATAAGGGGAGGTTAAAAGTGGGAAAAGCTTACCCGATTGGTCAGGGAGATAAGAGGAGGAGTGATAGGTGTATCCTTGAGGAAAGAAAGTTCCAGATACAGACGGAGTCAGCAGCATGGAAGCAGCGTCCCACCCTCTTATTCTGTTGTCAATTTTATTGTGTTGTCCTCTTACTTTCTATGACTGCTTTTTGTTTTATTTTAGTTTTACGATTGTCACTGCGGCCGGGCAGGGTATTAGGGTCCTTGAGGAGCAACATGTCCAGTTGACGTTTCATTGAGTGGTGAGCCGTCTCAGGTATGGCATCCCTGTGTTAACGGGTCTGTTCATTAATTACTTGGTATCTGCTGTTATACTGCAAAGTCCCCGAGGCGGTGTCGTGCGGCTGGGGGCCGTGTAGGCAGATAATGGTTGGTTTGTTGTGGAATGACCTTCAAGGACCTTAATTCCCATTGTCAGTTGATTTTGTTAAGGTTTTTGTTATATGGTTTTGTACTTAATAAAAATGGCTGCTGTGGCCACTAAAAATCCAATACTGGTGTTGTGTCAAATTAATTGAGAAAGAGGGATGAAGTTAGAGGGTTTGTTATGTTTAGCCAGAGACGTATACAATACCCTATTCAAGACAGGCCTGGAACAACAGACGGAGGCGTATGTGTAAGGCCTGCATGACTGGGTTTGTAGAGGCAAAAGGGAGGGATACAAGGGTTAATATGTTCATATAGATAAGGGGAGGTTAAAAGTGGGAAAAGCTTACCCGATTGGTCAGGGAGATAAGAGGAGGAGTGATAGGTGTATCCTTGAGGAAAGAAAGTTCCAGATACAGACGGAGTCAGCAGCATGGAAGCATCGTCCCACCCTCCCACCCTCTTATTCTGTTGTCAATTTTATTGGGTTGTCCTCTTACTTTCTATGACTGCTTTTTGTTTTATTTTAGTTTTACGATTGTCACTGCGGCCGGACAGGGTATTAGGGTCCTTGAGGAGCAACATGTCCAGTTGACGTTTCATTGAGTGGGGAGCCGTCTCAGGTATGGCATCCCTGTGTTAACGGGTCTGTTCATTAGTGACCCTGGTATCTGCTGTTATACTGCAAAGTCCCCGAGGCGGTGTCGTGCGGCTGGGGGCCGTGTAGGCAGATAATGGTTGGTTTGTTGTGGAATGACCTTCAAGGACCTTAATTCCCATTGTCTGTTGATTTTGTTAAGGTTTTTGTTATATGGTTTTGTACTTAATAAAAATGGCTGCTGTGGCCACTAAAAATCCAATACGGGTGTTGTGTCAAATTAATTGAGAAAGAGGGATGAAGTTAGAGGGTTTGTTATGTTTAGCCAGAGACGTATACAATACCCTTGTGATGCACTTCCTTGTTCTTCCACAAGGTGTCAGATAAGTCTATGGTGGAAACACAACTCGGTGTCTTGAGAACAGGGCTGCATGCGAATAATACACCACTCAATGCAGCATCCGTGCCTGATACGTTGCCCTTTAAAGTGAGCCTGTGGAAGATGTAAATCATTATTTGCACCACTTTTAGGGCTTCTGTTCTGAAAATCCATTCCAGTGACTATGTCTAGGCTGAGATGCTGTCATCAGTCTGCTGCAGGCAGGGGGAGGCATTTCCTCAGTCTTCTCTCCCCTAGTGATCGGACTGCAACATTGTAACTTTTTAGCCAGGTACAAGGTGAACGGCTGCAGCAGAGGCTGATCTGTGTCAGACACTGCATGATGTCTGATCAAAGATGGCTCTGACCTTCTGGAGAGAAAAACAGATGAAGGCATTGCCAGGGAGAGTATTGTGAATTCTGTGAGTGGTACTTAATACCTGGATGTACTGCACTTGATGCATTACAATATACTGCCTCATGTGTTTATGTTGTTTTGGATGGATCAGTGATGAGGCAGAGCCTTTATTGTAGTTTCTGTCCCTATTGGAGAGAGCTTCCTCCTTACTGCTCTGAGAACTGGTGACAACTGCAACCCCCTTTTGTTGTGCAAGAGTCACAGGAAGTGAGGAAAAGAGAACCTGAATTTTACCTCTTCCCCACTCCAAGGGCGTCCCCCCGCCGTGTGAAAATCCTTGTCGAACTGTCTAACTATTGCCACTGCGCAGCTAGCGGCTCATCGGATTCTATAACCTAGGAAAAACTTATATTTGTCCTAGCTTATAGAAGCCGATAGCCGCTCAGGCGCACTGGCAACTGTGGTTGTAGAAAGAGTCATGTGGCCGCACAGGCGCTGTCACATAACACAACCTTTGACTAGGTTATAAAAGCCGATGGGGCATGAGCCACTGCGCCTGCGCGGCCATTGGCTTCTATAACCTAGGACAAATAACTGTAGTAGGTTATAGAAGAAGCTTACACTATATTTTCCTCCTGTTTACCTGCATTACTCGTTGCTCACAGCGGTTTTCCTACCTGGCTACCCCACCCTCGCTCACAGTGCATTTCTCCCTGACCAAATCACTACCACTTACACTGCATCCTTTCTTGCAGCATACCCCTCTGTGCCCACCCTACCTTCAGTCACAGCACTTGCTTCCATGGCTGCCCACCGCTGCTCAAACTGCATTCCTCCTCAGCCACCTCATTGCTTGCTTACACTGCATCCATCCTCGGTCACCTGACTCCTGCTCAAACTGTATCCCTCTCCAGTCACCTCACCCCTTGCACCCCTTGCTTACCTTGCATCCCTCCCCGGCCACCTCACCCCTTGCTTATACTGCATCCCTACCCAACCACCTCACCCCTTGCTTATACTTCATCCCTCCCCGGCCACCTCACCCCTTGCTTATACTGCATCCCTACCCAACCACCTCACCCCTTGCTTATACTGCATCCCTCCCCAGCCACCTCACCCCTTGCTTACATTGTATCCTTCCCCAGCCACTTCACCCTTTGCTTACACTGTATCCCTCCCTGTCCACCTCACCCCTTGCTTACACTGCAACCCTCCCAGGCCACCTCACCCTTTGCTTACACTGCAACCCTCCCAGGCCACCTCACCCTTTGCTTACACTGCATCCCTCCAGGCCACCTAACTTCCCACTCACATTACATTCCCCATACCCCTTTTCATTCACATTGCTTCCCTCCCCAGCCTCCTCACCACCTGCTTACACTGCACCCCTTATGACAAAATGCATACCCCCTCCCCCCTGACAACGTTCACTAGTTTGGTTTTCTTTTCTTTTTAAACACCCATCTGAATCTTTTTTAATTATTACTGTAATGCAGTTTAATTGTATTTCTTGCTGCAGCAAGGGTTAAAATACTGTGTGCTAGCACTAGCAGTAAGCTAGAGAGCCGGACCGCTGCTCGATGCAGAGTACAGCAGTCAGTCAGACTGTCCAAACAGAGTAAACTGTTGCTTGTAGCAGTGGGCATGGGACAAGCCAAACATCATGAGACCCGGCTCACCGGTGGTCCGGCTCTCAGCATGATGATAGTTCAGACTGTTTTAACCCTTTATGCAAAAACAATGTTAAAAACATAAAAAAGAAGCCCACAATTAATGTTTGTTCAGCCTGTATGTGTTATAGAAATAATATATAGGAAGCTGCAATTGGCTTTTAATTTGCCCCACAGTTATTAGGCAAAAACCTTCTGGAATGTCCACACTTTTGCTAGTGGTTTTAAAAACAAATTAGACTGGTTTGTGTTGGTTTTCGCACCTTGCGTGGGTCCAGCCGAGTCCAGTGCTGCCGGTACTGGGAACAGCAGAGCTGGGGCTTGTCATTGTCAGATGTAGCTGGACCACTCAGGCTAAATCTCCTTAAAATTCTGTTCTGTCATCTGCGAGCAGTTGCCTGCTGTCCTCTGAGACGTGATTGCAGTGTTATTAACTGAAACATGCCGCTAATTGTTGCCCCCAGGAGTCACGTCTGGCGAAAACAAACACTGTGCACATTCCTGCACCTGCATTCCTCTTTTACTTTCTCAAAGGGAATCTAGTATTGTATTCTATGTTGTTGGTGAATTATTGCAAGGGAGTTGGGCACCAAGAAAGGAGCCCTTGGGCATGCAGCACTGATTGGTCAGGTCAACACGATTCATCTCAATCTGGCCATTTCCAGATTAAAGCGCACTCCTAAATTCCGTCTGGGTGTGGATGGATATCTACGGTGTCCAGGCACTGATCCCCGTCTGAAGTTGCCGATTCTGTATAACTTTTTATTTAGTCAATTGTCTAAATAGAAGGCTTTAAAAACGTTATCGTATAGTGTCTCTCCAGGCCAATTACAGATGTGGCAAGGGTTTTTACATGATAAAGTTTTATATTGTAGACAAATAGAGCAAGAAAAGTACAATTGATGGCAGTAGCTAGACTTCCAGGTGCATCACATGACCAACAAAAAGACAAAGGCATTGCATGCGAGATGTGGACAGTCCAGTCCAGTCCATAATGAGTATTTTAGTTCTGATGTTTCAGGTCAATTAGCCGTTCCAGTTATGGTGTTGTCATGGAGGATCAAGAAGGACATGGCAAAGATTTTTACGCGATAAAGTTTTTTATTTTTGAGTGCTATAAAGCCGTGGTTCCCAACTGGTGGGTCGCGACCCCATGTTTATTGGGTCGCTGTGTGCCTTTCACTGCACTAGGTGAGAGACTCCTCAGCCTCCCCCCAGTGCAGTACTGTCAGTTCTTGCACTGAGCAGCCATTCAAAATATGAGTGTCAGCTCAAAGTAGGGTGGGCCGGGAGTATAGCCACAAGGGAGCTCCATCCATACATGCATTACTTACAGCTCCCTTGCACACCCTGTAGAGGTGCCTTGACCAGAGCGACGTCACATTCTGGCTCCCAGCATTTGTACAAGGTGTGCAAGGGAGCTGTACAAGCAATGCATATATGAATGGAGCTCCGTCACAGGATAGCAGCCCACACTGGACCCCAGGCTGAGGATCAACTCCAGTTCTCATAAGGTAGGGAGACTGGGTAGCTTTTTAAAAAAAAAGTGTGTATGGAGTTTATGAAGTGTGTGAGAATGTGTCTGTGGTTGTGTGTGTCTGTCAGTGTTTTTGAAGGTCCACTCACACTTGTACAGTGCGTTTAACGCACTGTACCACTCAATCACACCTTCCGCATGTTCTGGTGCGGGAGGTGTGTTGCGTTGCCATTCATTTGAATGGCACCACAAACACACCTCCCCCACACAGGTTAATCGCCCACACTGTAATGCCGTGTGTTTCAGTGCAGTGCGGCTTAATGGCCAAGGACATATGTGGGTCCTAAGGCTGCACAGGTTGAGAACCACTGCTATAGAGCAAGGAAAGTTAATTTGAAGGCAGTAGCAAGGCTTCCAGGTACAATACATAACCAATGAAGAGATATAATGATATGTATTATGGTGCAACATTGAAAAGGAAATGTAAGACAATAGCAGATTCAGTATGTGGGCCATCTGGGCGTAGAAGGCATTGTTTGCAAGATGTCAACTCTCCAGTCCATAATGAGCAGCAGAGGTAGTACCAATGTTCTAGATCAGGCAGTGGTTCCAGTTATGGTGAGGAAATGGCAAAGATTTTTACATGATGAAGTTCTATTTTTGAATGAAAGGCAATAGCAGATTCAATGCGTGGGTTATCCAAGGCATTCCTTGCAAGATGTGAACCATGCGAGTCAATAATAAGCATCAGAGGTAGTTCCAATATTCCAGGTCAGTTGGTGGTTCTAGTTTTGGTGGTGTCATGGATGGACGGAGAAGGCAAAGATTCTGGCAGTGCGATACTAAATTGCTTTCCAGTCTATTTCCGCATAATTCTGCTTCCAGCAGTTTGAGTTCTTCCATAGTCTTGCTTTATTTAAGCCCTTTGAAAGGCGATGGCTTTGGTCCCCAGAACACGTTGGCTGTATTTGTATTCTGGCAAAGTTGCGCATTGCACTGAAAAAACGTAAGACAGGAGGTGCATTTTTATGCATTCCAAAGCGCTGAAATGCATCACAATGTGCTGGCCTG
Organism: Nanorana parkeri; assembly: GCF_000935625.1. Taxonomy (NCBI): domain Eukaryota; kingdom Metazoa; phylum Chordata; class Amphibia; order Anura; family Dicroglossidae; genus Nanorana; species Nanorana parkeri. The sequence continues at coordinate 779,849 of NW_017306329.1, read as the reverse complement.
CACTGAAGTTAAAAGGAAAAAAAAGAGCAAGAACTGTAATGCATTTTAACAACGTATGGCAGCATGCAGGACCAGCACGCATGTTATGCGTGCCTTAAAGCACCCCACTGTGTGTGTGTGTGTGTGTGTGTGTTTGCTGTGGTTGAGCTGTAAAATGATTGTATTTTACAGGTTGGACTACATCGTGCTAAGTAATGTAAACAACACGTAGTAGCGTTCTCCACGCGGCACGTAAACGCGCAAAATATACGCACAGGTTCAATACTATTACTATACGATTCTATTACTATAACAATTTTTTATGTTTAGCGTTCTACAAACATTTGTGAAAGAATGTGTCGCTCTCCGTGACATTTCCTTGCTACTAAATATTACGCGGTCACCTGTTAGTGGTATTATAACAAAGTGAAAGCAACTGGGAGCAACAGCAACTCAGCCACGAAGTAATAGGCCACGTAAAATGACAGAGTGGGGTCAGCACATGCTGAATCGCACGGTGCTCAGAACTCGCCAACTGTCCGTAGAGTCAATAGCTACAGACCTCCAAACTTTGTGTGGCCTTCAGATTGGCACAACAACAGTGCGTAGAGAGCTTCATGGAATGGGTTTCCATGGGCGAGCAGCTGCACCCAAGCCTTACATCACCAAGTGCAATGCAAAGCGTTGGATGCAGTGGTGTAAAGCACGCCGCCACTGGACTCTAGAGAAGTGGAGACGTGTTCTCTGGAGTGACCAATCACGCTTCTCTGTCTGGCAATCCGATGGACGTGTCTGGGTTTGGCGGTTGCCAGGAGAACGGTACTTGCCTGACTGCATTGTGCCAAGTGTAAAGTTTGGTGGAGGGGGGATTATGGTGTGGGGTTGTTTTTCAGGGGTTGGGCTTGGCCCCTTAGTTCCAGTGAAGGGAACTCTTAAGGCATCAGCATACCAAGACATTTTGGACAATTTCATGCTCCCAACTTTGTGGGAACAGTTTGGGGATGGCCCCTTCCTGTTCCAACATGACTGCGCACCAGTGCACAAAGCAAGGTCCATAAAGACATGGATGAGCGAGTTTGGGGTGGAGGAACTTGACTGGCCTGCACAGAGTCCTGACCTCAACCTGATGGAACACCTTTGGGATGAATTAGAGCGGAGACTGCGAGCCCGGCCTTCTCGTCCAACATCAGTACCTGACCTCACAAATGGTCCAACATTCCCATAGACACACTCCTAAACCTGGTGGACAGCCTTCCCAGAAGACTTGAAGCTGTTATAGCTGCAGAGGGTGGGCCGGCTCAATATTGAACCCTACGGACTAAGACTGGGATGCTACTAAATTTCATGTGCGTGTCAAGGCAGACGTCCCAATACTTTTGGCAATATACTGTATATCAGTTAAGCAATTGATGCAGGGTACACCCATGGCACAGGATTCACAGAGCACTATAGTATTTTTTTTTTAACATAGAGAGGCTTTCAGAGCTGTCAGAAGGTAGAGAGGGATGGTAATAATTGCTCTATGTATACACTGTAGCTTAAGCTACTGAGCTCTGTAAACAGGCTGGAAACTCCACCTGCTGGCTACATCGGAAAATATGCATATGCAGTATTTTATTACTACCGGACTTCAAAATGGCTTTAAAATGGTAATTTTTAAGTGTGTGTGTGTGTGTGTGTGTGTGCATGCACGCGTGCGCAATGTCTGTAAACTCCCTGAGTATTTGTGTTCTTATTTGGTGTTAAGGTAAGTCAGCCTTAAACAGAATCCATTGTTTTCAGTCAGTCAGGTCAGTCAGACCTGACCCAAAGCCTTGCACTGAGAGGAAGGAGCAGGGAAACGCATCACAGTGTGCTATTACTAAGCAGATATGCAATGAGCAAACGTGCCTGTATATGCGTTTTAAAAAATATATGTACAGAATATACATCAAGGCATCACTTTTAAACCTTAAATTCCATTTGTTAGATGGTTTTCCCAGAGATTGACTTTAAGCTGCTGCCCTTTTCATAGGTACTGTCTATAAAAATACTGTAATTTTCATTTAAACCCCCGGGCCTGTGTAAAATACTGTTTCTTGATATATGGAGCAATGTAATTTGTGAGGTTGGCTTCAATTCCACCTCGTTTCCATTTTGGTCCTCCATTCTGACGCGGTATGTTTTCTCTTGCAGTGACCCGTATGTGAAATTGTCCCTGTATGTAGCAGATGAAAACCGAGAACTGGCTCTAGTACAGACGAAGACCATAAAAAAGGTGAGTATGCCGATAGCATTTACCTTCAATGAATAGAAACAGATCTCCCAGAATGATGATTTTCATGGAGTGATTCCATGAACGGGGTTTAGAAGAGGACACGCAAGTACAGAAATGTCACAAAATGCCAATATAACCTGTATCTAAACACAAGAGCAACATTGTAATATATTGCAGCTTACTGGTCCTTAGATGAGGTGGTTGCATCAGTTTTTCTTTTTTCATACTTTTTTTTTCTTCTATTCACCTGACGTTCCTGCCAACTTCCTGTCCTTTGGTGACAACATTCACTCGTCATAAGCATATGGGGGAGATATATATGCACAGAAACAGCTGGCAACAATGTAACTCACATGGGCACAGGAAGTTTTCAGCTGAGAGATTTTTGGCAGTATTAACAGTTATTTTCTATCAAATAGATATTACCAAATGCGTTCAATAGTATATTTACAGTAGAAATTCATTTTTTTTGGGGGGGGGGGGGGGGACTGTCATTATGCAAATTCATCTGTGGGGGGGGGGGGGGGGTTCCCCCTCATCTGTATAAATAAACCCCAAAAACGGTGCCATTCTTCTCACACTCCCCCAGTGATGTTCCCGGCTTCTTCCTCGATCCAGCAATGGTGGTCCAGCATCGGCATTCCTCTTCAGGGCAGATCATTGCTCATTTTGCCCTTTTCTTGTGCCCCCAGCCTGCAATGTAAACACCCCCCTTTAGGGGCCGCATTATTACACAGACTGGGCTTACATTACTTCAGGGCTGGGTGGTGCTCACCACCTTCCGTGCGGGGTGTGATCCCTGCCCACCCCAGCCTGCCGAACGCCTCCCCTCCCAACCCAGTCACCAAGCTATGTGTGAAGGAGGAGACAGGGAGGAGCCTCCCTGTCCCTCAATTGCCTATCACTGATCATCAAGATCAAAGTCCTCACTGTTTTTTTTTATTTATTTTTTTATTGGATAGCTTGGAACAATTGCGCTTTGGCATTGGTCCAAACCATCCACAGAGCTCACACCTCTAATAAAGAGTAGAGGCTGCTGAAGCTCTTGTCTCACTATGTGAGGTTACACAGGCAGTGGGGAAGCCAGTGTAACCTAACTTAGCTGTCAAATGCCGGATGCAGCGCTGCCTGTAATTAACAGGCAGCACTCCGTCCATGACAGGTTACAAGGCGGGGAGGCTTTCCCTGCTGTGGAACCGGATTAGAAGCCGATCTGAATGGCGAAAGAGCTGTCAGCTTTAGACTTGAAGATGACAGCTTTTTCTTCCATGATACTAGGTGAGGCTCTGCCTCACCTGCCTCCCCTGTCCGCTCGGTCCTGGAAAATTGGCCGCTCCAGTAACCGCCGGAATAAGGAGAAGAAACTGTCATGACACTGGACCAGCAAAAAAGTCTAAAAGGGGGTTTAAAGAAATGCCAGAGGAAGCTTTAAGGGATGGGGTAGGGTGACATGCCTAGAGTTCTGCTTTAACAGACCAAATGAGAACAATAAGAAAAGTAAATTTTTAGGGCTTATTTACATTTTAATTTATTTGTATATTAATTTTATTTACAGCAAAAAGTGTTTTTGATTTAGTAAGGAATGGTTAAAGCCCCCTTCCTTAAACCCTCTTTTTTTTTGGGGGGGAAGGGGGGGGGGGGTCCCTTCCTGTCCGAGAACACTAGATTAGATCACTAGATCAGGTGTCCTCATCGGACGAGATTACATCATTGCGTGTTTAGGTGGCAAGCGTTAAAATGAGGATTCCCTATCACTTTTTGTCGAGATGACAGCCGTCGCCAGGTGAAATGGAAAGGGTGAATCTCTCCAGCAAGGACACAGACCGCAATAATAATCTGGTATACGTTCTTATCTTTCCCTGCCCTACCCAAAGCAAAAAAAAAAGTTTTGGCTGTGGATACCCTTTAAATGTTTGTAGTTCTGCTTACAATTGAGTTTATAAGTTAGCTGGCAGCATTGCTGTTGTTGTTGTGTATATAGCATGTATTGTGTAAGCAGAGCTGTTTATTGGATTGAGATAAGGAGCAAACTTGACTGAGCTAAATTACGAATTCATTGCTGTGTGTAGGCATCAACGGAGTGTTTATAGTACACGTTCCAGACTACACCAGCACCGGGGGCCACAATCTGGCCATAGCCAGAAACTCAATCAGAAAAACCTGTATTTGTAATTTCTGAGTCTGAAGAGTTGATAATGTGGCTTGTTTAATGACCCAACACTGTGCAAAGAACAGCGGCATGAGGTGGCCAAAACCATTTAATAAAACTGTATTGAGATGACACATAAGTTGAATTTTGATTGATTGGTGGTGTAATAAACGCCTGCTGTGCTCTCGGAAAAATATACAGTTAACTGATAGTAGCTGTTCTGGCTGAGGGTATTTTTTGCATGGCTTTCTTAAAGTTTAGGGTCTGAAGGCAGGGCCAACCCAACCCAACCCAGTAGTTACAAGAAGGAATGCACCTATACTGGTTTTTTGATATCGAGTATGAGTACCGATATTTTTTTTCTGCTAATACCGATACCGGAAGTTCCATTAAGGAAGCCGGGCGACGTGTAATGACTCTGTCTGGCTTTCTGATTAGCTGGGAAGCCGGCTCCATGCTACCTTGTCACCAGGCCAATCAGGCTCCATGCTCTCTCATCCCGGCCAATCAGGAAGCCGGGCGGCATATAATGACTCGCCGCCTGGCTTTCTGATAACGGAAGTTCCGGTATCAGGATAAGTATCAGGAGCATTTAGACGAGTATGAGTACTTGCCCAAATACTCAATACTAGTATCACTATCGGTGCATCCCTAGTTACAAGCAGTGTGCCCTATTTAAGCATCGCTTGCAATGATCAAGTTAATATTGAGCCAAGAATGGTGTTTTCCTAGTAGGGGTGGTGATGAACACTCCCAACCATCACAATGGGTTGTAATACACAGACGCTTCCTGAAAAACTTTTTGCAAGCAAGATTCTATCATGGAGAAAAGGGACTTTGATTGCATAAATGCTGCATTCATTGATTAGTCCGATCAGGGGCAAAATCACAACTAGTTATGGCTGATTGATCATGAACTGGCAAGTGTCTCACAAAGCATTTTCTGAAGGCAACTATGGATTGACAAGGTTCACCAAACCAGGAGTTTTTTAATGCTCATCATGGTAATCCAGGCTTCCATTGACATCTGTTTAAACCTCAAACAAAGACTAAACAGTAGATGATTCTGGTGGAAGTCATGGTGGCCCCCGGGCCCCAACAGTACAGCTACACTGCTATTTCACTCTTCAAAGCCAGGCTATGGGCATTCAACTATTTGCATATTTTAACAAGAAATAAAGCAAGCCTTCACTGACCTCTTTAGCTGCAGGCACAATGCGCAATTCATTCTTATAGTTCACTGCAGAACCACTGTAGTACTTCTCTCGGTAGCTCAGCTCCCCCTGCCCCTCTTTTTTCTGCAAATTTGCTCATCCTGCAAGCAGTGACTCAACAGCTTGGTTTCCCTGCTCCCCTTCCCAGCAGGAGCTCAGCTTGCCCTGCTCCCCCACCCAGCAATATAGCTATCCAGCCTTTAATTCTCTAATTTAAACACAGAACAGGAGCTCTGAAAGTGGGAGAAGGTTGACATGAGCTGCTGAGAGAACAACCTTAGTGCTTTTGTTGTGGACATAAAAGATGAGTTGCACCACAATGCCTACAGCTATAGAGGTCAGTGATAGCTGTACACAAGCAGAGACCTTCTGACCTCAGAGACACTGACTGGCTAAAGGCTTTGAATCCCTTGCAATGGGGACTGGGGAACACCAGGCTGGGAGGCATTTGACTCCTAGGCATGTGCTTATATTTCAGTGGCACGTGCTGGACATTATATAGCTACCTGCTTCTCATTTCTACCTTCGTCATAGCGTCTGGCATAGGTATGTCTGTGTTTTTCCCCCAGGCCAACAGTTCCAAATTCTCTCCGGGAGATGGACCTATATATCCAAAGCTCAACGCTGTCCATTGAGCTGCTCTAATTGTTTTTTGTATGAGGAGGAGTCCCCAGGGTGGGGAAGTCAAACATTTTACCCTGTGTGTCCATTGGCTAGGAGTGCCCTTTTAATGCTCAGGAGGTTTGGAACATAGACATTTTGGTGGTTGTCCTATTTTAAAAAGAAATTCCTCTCTAGTTTCTGTTCCCCCCCCCCACCCCACCAAAAAAACAAAAAAGCAGGAAGAAAGGGCAAAGGACTAGTTACCAGTGTTCCCTGTAGGCTTCCTACAGCTGATTATTTCACATTACTGACTTACCATACATTGTTCTGCATTGTGTCTCTGTGTGGAAGTGGCCATCTTGGTAGAGAAGCATCACTTCCTCAGGAGAAAAATTAGAAATATGAGCAGCAGTGCCTTAGATCTTACATTGCAGATATACTGTACAACTATGAGGTTGTAGGCACAGGGGTGGCTAGGCACACCAACATTCCGGAAAGTGCACTGCTGTATTTCAGGAGGTCAATGGGTAGACTTTAAGCACAGTGAACATTTCTGGATGCAAAACCTTACTTTTAAGTCTGGATTCATTTTAAGCTGGACACTTATTTAATTAGCATTGCATACCCTAACGTGCTTCACATTGGGCCCACACTGGTCTGCCTCAGCTATCCATGTTTTATTACAATTAGCAGCATTCCCTGCTTAATTGACCAGATCTATTTTTTGCCAAAGGCAGAGTAGTACGCCATGTTTGGCCCAGCAGATTTTAATCATGTACTTCTGGACAGAGGGACATGTCTATAGCCGGGCTTGATTTGTAGTCCCAGACTGGGACTGCAGATATCCCTGCAAGTGCTAAGTGAGAAGTAATAGATCTAGCCATGGTTATCCCGCTGCTGGACATGGCGGATGCCTCGCCGTACATTGCTGGTAGCATTCCTTCCAAAAATAAACTTTTATTGTAAACATGTGAGGGGATGCTGCTGTACAGTGTGTGACTTGTCAGCTGTCCTCTGCCCTACGTGTACAAAGGCTGGAAATAATGTTACAGGGGCCACTTCTGGATGGCATGGGGGACCCTGGGACCTAGCAATGGGGTTCAAAGAGAGGGGAGATTTGTGCTGTATCCCCACCAATGCTCTCAGTCCGACCTATCATATATTGAAAGTAGATCTCTTGCTAAATGTTCTTCTTTAATTTTGGATAGGGTGGGAAAGCATTAGAACCTCTTTCAGTTTTTTGTTCTCCCCATTAGGAAGAATTATCCTAATTTCCTGTCCAGGTGACAGTGTTATCATAGAGACAGGAAGGAAAGGAAAATCTACAATACGCACGTGGACATCAATGAAAACACCCCTATTTTATAAGATTTAAGAAGATCTGAACCTCCCCTCCTGCTACTGCTCCTATATCTTATCCTAAGAATGATGCCTGCAACTCTTGTTACGGCTCTGCCTGAGCACTTCCTGCCCTCACCGCAACCTGTTTATCAATTCAATTTTTCCCCTTTCAGTTTACTTTGATTTAGATGTAAAAATGTCAGCTATCAGCAGTTGGGGAACCCAACGACACGAGCTGTCCCCACAAACTCATTACATTCTGAGGTATACCTGCTAACCCAATTCTAAGTCTCGGGGTCAACTCAATACACAAAGCCAATGCTCAACAAGTCCAGGATCCAAGTCCATTCCTGAATCTTGTTCATGCATTGAGCTGCTTTTCTTTCTCTCTCTCTCTCTCTCTCTCTCTCTCTCTCTCTCTCTCTCTCTCTCTGCGTCTTTCTCTCTCTGTCTTTCTCTCTCTCTCTCTCTCTCTCCATCTTTCTCTCTGCCTCTCTTTCTTTTCTTTTCTTTCCACATTGGCTATTTTTCAGATTTTGTTAAACATAAGGGAATAAGCTATAGGTAAATATTACCTGACCCCCCCCTATTGCCCGGTCTTAGAGTACGAAATCTTCGAGACAGGCGGGAATATGCAGATCAACACCGGTACAATTTGTCTCCCCCTCTGCTCCCAGCTGAGCACTTGGCTGTCAACATAGTTTTAATCCCTATTTTTCATGGTTTTCATTTCTCTCTTCACACTGCTTTATACATTGTGCCAAAGTCAACAGTTCTGTATTCCATTTATTAGCACCCGTAAGCAATTTAGAATTTGGGGGCATCTCTGCCATACACCGACTCCATAGAAAAAGTCAGGCTGTTAGGAATTGAAGCTCATACCAAAATAGGCTAAATGCGTCTAGTCCGACAGGTAAAAAATACAAATGTAATATTACATAATGGATAACTGTACACATTTAGAAATGTTTATTAATGACAACAAAGAGATACTTGTTCCCCATGGTGCCTGTGCGTGTTGTAAAGTAGCCACCACTCCATGCTCGCTCCCGTGATCTACAGCAGAGTGATAAGATACATTTTTGTTAATAGTTATAGTACTTAAATGTATTTTTAAGAATATAACTCCTGAGTTTAGAGTCACTTTAAAGCCCAACTCCAGGAAAAACCCCACTGCAAGGGTAGTTTTGGAAATGTTCCCCTAGAGTTCAGCTTTAGAGCTGCAGCTAACGATTATTTTCAAAATCGATTAGTTAGCCGATTATTAAGTTTGATTAATCGGTTAATCGGATAAAAAATAAAATAATTTTTTTTAAATGGCTCCAGTGATGGGACTACTAGTTTGTATTGAGATTGCAGTCCATCACAGGAGCGAGCTTGGAGCGGTGGAAGTAAAAAAGAAAAAAAAAAGTGTGGTGTGCAATATAGTGAAATGGCAAGTGTAAAATTATACAGAAATGAATGCAGAATGGCACTGGCTATAGAGGACTACAAATCCCAGCAATAGTACATTATAGCTGGTGGTATTCTGCATTGCGCTGTATAATGTACTATTGCTGGGTTTTGTAGTCCTCTATACAGCACAATGCAGAATATCACCAGCTATAGAGGACTACAAAACCCAGCAATAGTACATTATAGCTGGCGGTATTCTGCATTGCGCTGTATAATGTACTATTGCTGGGTTTTGTAGTCCTCTATAGTTGGTGGTGTTCGGCTTTGCACCACTGTATAATGTACTATTGCTGGGATTTGTTGTATTCCTCTATAGCTGGTGGTATTCTGCATTGCACTGTATAATGTATTATTGCTGTGATGTGTAGTCCTCTATACAGCGCAATGCAGAATATCACCAGCTATATAGGGATACAACAAATCCCAGCGATACATTATATATACAGTGTATAATGTATTGCTGGGATTTGTATTCCGATGTAAAATATATACAGCACAATGTACCATCAGCTATAGAGGAATACAAATCCCAGCAATACATTATAGAGTGCCATGTGTGGGGAAAGTGCAGGATTACCCGAGCAGTCTTCCAGCAACTTGTTTCTGAGATCGGACCTGTCTATCGGCAGCTGTCATTCCCCCCACACCTGCACCTTCTTACTACTTCTCCACGAGTCCCTATGCCGATCGTGGATAGGTGCGGCGTGAGGAGGTGTGGCGTGTGGAGCGTGGATGCGGGCGGCTGAGTCTGGCAGCGGCGAGCGTAAGGTGGGGAGGAAGAGTGGCGCGCAGCGTGTGTGGAGCCGTGAACAGGGCCAACCAATCGGTAGCCGATTAATCGATGATTGAAAAAGTTGACAACGTTTTCAATAATCGATTATGTCGATTAGTTGTTGCAGCCCTATTCAGCTTTAAGTGACCCCTAGAAAGAGCTGCCCTTTAGAGTTAACTCAATTTACTACATAACGTAGTTAAATCTTAGTTTAACATAAACAAAAGTTTTGCTGTTGCTCTTGTGTTTATGGGCACACAGCAATCATTGTTCGCACACAATAAACCTGTGTCAAAGAAAGTTAACTTCTATCACTAGGGCCAGATGACGGGTTGGAACAAGGTACGAAAAGTGGTTCAACTTGTTTTGAAAACAGAAACTCAAACTGCCATTGGCTAGCTGGCTCTTTGTTTGCTGTGCAATAAAGCGTAGCCTGGCAGTCACTGAGAGCTTTGACGGCCGATTACAATACTCTTTGGGAATGCTGCCTCTATAGCTTTGTAGACACCTCTGTGGATTTTGTTGGGTCCCTGAATGCTTATCTTTCTATAGGACTATCGGCCAGTAAAGACTAAAGGTAATTCTTCTTTTGTATTATGTGCCATTGATACCTAGAAAATCATCATTGACTCATTGCATGTCAGGGGTTTGAATCTGAACTGGATTGGGAATTGTGGTCCAGGCTGGCCATTTGATTTGTGTTGACCTATTTGCGGTTGCGATCTTTTCTACTTCCTGACGTGTTCAGTCTTTTTTTCATCTGCTTTATGCATTGTTATCATTGAGACCTTATTGTAAGTGTATGGCTAACACGGTTATTTATCTGTAAGAGTTAGAGGTGTTTCAACGAAAGGACCTCAATATTATTACATACAGTAGATAATCACGACTGATCAAACCCACCCAACGCTTGTCAGGCGTAGAAACATGTTTTTTTCCCTAAATGCCTGGAAGCACACATTCTCTCAGATAGGTTTGGCGTGTTTCCAACTGTGATGTGTTCATACACAAACACCTAAAGGGATACTACGGGGATAGAAACATGGAAGCTGCCATTGTTGGTTCAAGGGGCAGGCTCCAAGACTGTTGTTCTGACTTCACTATCTAAGGAGGCCGTGAGCAAACATTTAACACGGGGCTCAAGATTTAACATTCAATGCAGGCTTTCAGACCTTGGAGACTTCTCTGCCTGCTTGCTGGTCAATGAGCACTGCTTGCCACTTCCAACTTCTACTGACCCAAGGTGACACATGTGTACAAAGGTTGACTGTGCTTTTTACAAAGTGTCTGTATCAGTAGGAAAAAGTTAGGGACCATGAGGGAACATCGCAGTCCACCTCTAGAGTGCACAACCTGAGACCTTTGCCTGGTAGTAGAAACAGTATTTGAGATTTTCAGTGATCTGGCTCATTATCTTTTGTCTTATTTTGATAACTTCTAAATGGTTATATAAGATGTTTGGTCCAACTTGTTTGGTTGCCATGCACAGCTGCTCCAGTTTTGCTAAATTCCCCCTCAATGTATCTTATTTGTGTATCACTCAACTGTAGATCCTCAAATCATCTCTGAATTGGTGCTGAGTGATAGACATGTAAGCTGTCAAAAAATTTGGTTCGGATTTTTTGTTATGTTACTAAAGCCGAGACTTCCAGACTCGAATGGCATTTGGGAGCTCCTGGATGCTATTCGGAAAATTCGGACTCCATTCGGATCTTGGAGAATCAGTTTTAGTGTTATGTATATATAATTAGCTCGCTCCTGTGATGGACTACAATCTCACGTTTAGTTTACTAATTTGTATTGAGATTGTAGTCCATCACAGGAGTGAGCTTGGAGTGTTGACTACCACTTGGAGCGGTGACTAGGGTAGCCACCCTCCAGAAGGAAAGACAGTGTCCGCACCAATTCAGGGCTTGTTAACACCAAATCCAGACCAGATCTGCATTCGTTTCTGCACATGCAGTGCAGTGTGTTTTTGAAGCGTTCCAGATAAAAAATTTTTGTAGCCTGAAATGGGCTCAGAGGAAGTGGGTTGAATGATACTGGCAATTAAACCATGGACACTTAGCTGTAAAGAAAAAGTACTGTGGTGGAAATCTGCGGATTGGAGTTGAATATTGCAGAACCAGTTGCTGTTTTATTTTTTTTAATGGGCTACTTATTTTATCTTGTTGTTTTTGGCTGGAGTTCTGCTCTAATTAGAACTCCAGGACATATAAAAGACACAGCGGTTGTTAAATCAGCAATATAACTATGATACAGCCATACTGCTGCTTTATAAATGTACCCCTAAATATCATTCATTTAGGGGGTGCATCAACCTTAATACCAATTGATTGCCATATGGGCACCACAACATAGGTAGGAATTGCTAATGACCACGTGCACCTCTTTCTGGCTACTGGGCGGGTATTCCTTATAAATTGGGCACGGAGTGTACATCTGCCACTGTCTTCACCTTAGGTGGTGCCAGCTTTGAGATGAAGATGTCAGGTAAGACGCAGATGATGAAGGAACAGATGAGCTCATTCATAGTGCAGTCTCCGGTTCCCTCCTGAATAATTAGAATGACTTAATATTCCAGTTCCCAGCCAGTCGTCACCTCTGTGAATCTGGTTACCAGCTGAGACGTCTCGGTGATCTTGTGCCCGCTGTAGCTTCCCTTCAAGAGATTCTTTGTGGCATGCTAGTAGTATTTTTTCTTGTGTATATCCCTCAGTATTGATTATTTCATTTTTTTACATTTTTTTTTTATTCTTTTCAATAAAACAATAAGATGCACATGATGCACAAACAGTTTAGCATACTGCGTCTCAGAGCCTTCCACATTAGCATAGTCGGGTAGTAAGAGAGGATGACTATAAACCATACACACACTGCATAATAATTCTGTAAAACAGAACATATCTATCCACCTACTCTTGCCAAATTATCCTCCATCAACAAAAACAAAACAGTCTGAGAGGAATATCAGGCATACGGATCCACCTGTGTCTGAGGCAAACATTTGGTATTACCTCCTCCATATCTATATACATAGAAGACTTTCCGTCCAACATCAGTGTACTGAACAGCTCACGTGCGTGAGCCTAAAAAAGGAGGAAACAGAAAAGAGGAAGAAGAAAGGGAAGAAGATACTAAAAGAAGCAGAGCAGTTTAAGAGTCCGAAAAGAGTAAATCCATCCCCGACCAGATAGCCCAACATCTACGTAAACATTAAAAATAGAACCTCAAAAAAAAAGTAACAGAAAAATTGTACAATGGAAGTTACCCGGTTTCCAGCACCCCTGTATATAACATCCAGGGGGCCCAGGTTAATTCAAAGCATTTTTCAGTATCTTGGAGGATGGTGTGAAGTTTCTCATGGACCATAATCCACTACATTTTTTGTTTGACCAAGTGGCAATTTCCAAGCCCTGGCTATGGTTATTTTACCTGCCTACAGTATTGATTATTTTACATGATTATTTCCTTTCCCTATGTTTTCCACTGCCTATGATTGATGTGTGTGTATGTGATGTAGTCCTGTATGTGCTGCCTCGCGATCTCTGTCTTCACAGCAGGATGTTGCCAATGGAAATGTTTTCTATTATGACCTTTTATATTGTACTCTGTATCACCACATGGTCATTGAGAAGATGCTGTATACCTCTGGGGGCCACTGGCTGAGTTGGGTCCTCCTAGCCTGTCTAGGGTACACAGCTCCATAACTGCCCCAAAGCACTCAAGGATCCACCAGTGGTGACCAGTTACCTGTCTTCCATGCTGTTGAACTTTTTTTGAAATTATTTAAAGTGACATTAAAGTCTACT
>NW_017306329.1:765128-766257 GCF_000935625.1 Nanorana parkeri | reverse complement strand
CCCCCCCCCCCCCCATTCTGCTTTAAGAACTTACATTAAATGATGCCTCTTCATCCGATCATCATCTTCCATCAATTCCTCCAGCGCTGGTGACGGTCTCTTATCCAGAGCTGACTGCTGTGTCTTCTGTGTCTTACAGAATTTGTGCGGGTGCACGCTGCTGGGCTGCTTGCATTGACTTACCTTGTGTCTCTACTCTATTCCCGGCCAAAGATCTGTACTGCGCATGGGCCCGCCCCATGATCCTTTGTGGCTGCTCGAGAATGTTCATATCTTTGGACGGGAGCGTGCGGCAGAGACACAGGTAAGTAATTACTTTTTTGGTAACCTTTTTTTTTTCCCCGATGTTTTTGCATATATCTACTGCTTGTAATTGTACTTTAATAACATTGGGAGAGAGAGTTAGGACACAGGACACCCTTGGGCTTCTAGTCTCGAAATAGAGGACAAAAGTACAACTTTACAACCTTCATAGATAGAGAGCCTGTAAGCTGACCTGGCAGTTTATTAATTCAGCTCCTGGCTATAAGGAACAGGATTTTACCATCTCCCTGGGCAGAAATCCCCATACTTCAGTCAAGAACTAATTTGCTGCCCATCTTCTCAGGCTCCCTATTCTAGCTTATCCATAGCCTTTCCATCCCCAAGCTTCATGCACTATGTCTCAAACCCAGGCCTCAATACAAGCACATAGTCACCCTCCTCAGCCAGCAGGCCTAGGAGGTTCAGACTATCCACAGCATTCCTTCCCCAGGCAGGAGGCTCAGGGATGGAGAATGATTTCCCAAGGTCACTCCTGAATTTGTATACCCTCTCCCTGCCTGCATCACTGGAAATAAACCCCATAATGGTTGGCTGGGAAGAGGTGATTATTTCTAACTTTGATTAGTGCAGCCTCCCACACCTTTACCAGGGACAGCCGGTAGAAGCAAACAATCACCAGAGCCTAGGAGAGACTCCAGAAAGCTGAACCATCAATCAGAATAAGACTGACTATAGCCTGGCAGCTTCTACATTTATTTCGCTACCCTGCTCTATGGAGGAGTGTCTACACTCCTACACCTTTCCAGCGGAGTGTGCCTGTAAAAACCACCAACGCTTTGTTTCATTTTTCCTGTGAATGTCTGCT
>NW_017306329.1:756544-765114 GCF_000935625.1 Nanorana parkeri | reverse complement strand
AGATACCTGCCACAGCTGAGGATCAGCAAAGAGGCATAGGTTTTAAACACAGACTACCGGAAAGGTAAGTATGCAGCACCTACCTTAACAGAGTGGGCCTGGTCTAGTTTGGACAGGGTGCCTTTAAGGTGAACCTGGCACAAACTATAGCAATTTAAACGCACAAGACAATTCCATTAATCAGCAGAGGTTACTTTTAGCGACAACTGTCAGTCAGAATGATCAGATCATACAAATAGGTACCATTTGTCTTTTCTGTGGAAGGAAGCTTGGATTCTTATCTTCCTAAGCTTCCCTTTTGGTCCATCACTGTGATAGGTGCGCTTACTGAACAATAGGGAGGCAGTGATGGGAGTGGGATCAGTTTAAACTTTTGAAGCTCTTTTTTTCGTTATGTGTCATGATACCACATTATTATGTTAACGTGCAGTATTTCCCACATTAACAATAATCACCTTGAGAGAGCCCAATCATGTTGAACAAGTTGCCAACGTGCCACAATGAATATTTTCATAAACATTTTACAACACAACGCAATGAACAGATAGTTCACATCAGTGGGTTGCTGTATGCTAAAATGCAAATGCATTGTGGTATACTGGCTAGGTGCATTGGGTTGCCATTCAACATTTTCTGTTTGTGTGTGTACCATTTGGGAATTTTCTATTCAGTGTGCCAGAAGAGAAGCAACAGGAAGTTAGAAAAAACCTCCCAAAGTGAGGAAAATTCCCCTCCTAGATAGTAGTCTCCATTGGAAGATTTCCCCTGAGGTCTTACTTTGTGGACAATTTTGCAATTCCATTTGCTTTCTTTCTTGTTGACAATTGGCACCATGACAAATACAGAGGTGAATCTCCCCAATGGGCACAGCAATAATAACTTTATAGAGGGTCTACCCTAGGAGTGGGCAACTCTGGCCCTCCAGTTGCCCATGAGGCATTGCAAAACTGATAGTTACAGTCATGACTTCCAGAGGCAAATTTGGATTTCTAGTTAAAGCAAAGCAGGGGGACCATAGTTGTCTTCCCCTGGTCTAACCCTTGCCCACTCTTAACCAAACTCAAAAAAAAAATTGCCTAGAGGTACACTTTAACAGGACACTTACCAACTGTCAAAATGGCATGCTCCAAAATTTCGATAGGATGGAATTGGCGCCCCTGGCTCTACTTTATATATCTGATTCTGTACCTCATAAGCTTTAAAGTGATGACCTTGCTTCTTATCAGAATATATTGTTAGCATTTCCTTTATTTTGTTTCTTTACTCTGGTTGATGACTTAACGTAACTTTGCATAGACCCATTCCATCTGCATCCTCTAAACATTCTGATTCATGAAATAAATTGTCGCCATTTCCTCATGCAGGTGCATTCAGTGTTGTCATTGATATGTTCTGGAGTCCTCTGTCCTGTACGGAACCTGCGTGATCCCTGTGCTATGTATAGAGCACTATTCTTAGAAGCAAATTACTCACAGATTTCCCAGTCACCAGTACACTTCCATACTGTGAGGTCACTGAAGGGTTCCCATTTCAGACTCCCCCCCCCCACACACACACAACCCATGTCACCTAACCTCCGGCAAAGTAAAATAATCCCACATTAAAGTGGATGTATGGTCTTTTCAGTTATTTTTGGATAGGCGTGTAAAAATGATCATCTTTATGTAAATAATGCTATCGATGTATGTTAATGTTTATAAAATGTGCTTCCGGCACACATACAATATGTGGGCATAAAACTGACCTCGGACCTGACCAGACTTTATGACTCCAACTTTGCCACACTCAACACATCTATAACAGAAGACCTAAAATCCTGGAGACAACACACCTTCTCCTGGTTTGGAAGAGCAGCATTACTGAAAATGAATGTACTACCTAGAATTCTCTACCTCTTCCAGGCCATCCCCATCAAACTCCCGCGTGCGCTCTTTCACACGCTGGACACGACCTTCTCTTCCTTTGTGTGGAAAGATGGACGCCCTCGTGTGGCTCGGTCCCTCCTCAAATCATCCAAAGAAAAAGGAGGCTTAGGGGTCCCAGACATTTCTCCACGTTGTACTTCTGTGAAAACTCAATAAAACTTATTTGAAACAAAAAAATAAAATGTGCTTCCATGTATAATTTGTAATTGTGTACATAGGGGCAGCAATATTTGCTCATTACATACAAAGGCTCAGCCTCCTGTTTTGCAGTGCTATGGTTGTGCTTTACTTCTCCTTCTCCCAAAGAAAGATCATGCTGGCTGGCTCACTGAACACAATGCACTCCTTGTGCGGCTGATATGTTATCTCGGCAGTTATTAAGCAGACCTTGCATATCAGACCTTGCTTATTAGCTAGCCTACCCCCCACCATCTCCCGAATAAAGACTACAAGGATTATACTGTGTGTGTATGTGTGTATATATATATATATAATGTGTGTGTGTGTGTGTATGCATGTTCAGTGGTCGAGTTGGCCAAAAAAACAGACGTTAACAGCTAGGCTTTGCATACAGTTTAAAACATGAGAAAACCCTCCAGGCCGGCCTCCAACATATTTGTCTTGGCGAAGATAACCTCCCTGGGCCTTCAAACAGCATCCTTGGAAAGCTGAGGATCCCAAACCCTGTCCTCAGCCCTGGGGATTTTCTGGATTTCTGCATGAATGATTACTAAAATGTTATCTGAACCTCATCAGATGTGTCATAAACTCATTTATACAATGCATAATCTACTGCTTTCTGTTAAGCCTCCTCGAGCTCATCAGACCTAGGATAGCATTGGTTGCCTCTCTGTACCAAAATGGCTTAGCATACGGCTGAATTGACCCTTGTACCCCCAAGAAAAGGGTCTCTTGACTGACTGGAAGCATGGCTGTTTGTTTTAGATAAAGATTTCTGGTAAGGTGCTAAAAAATGTGTGAGTTACACACCTATTGTTCTTGGGGTTGGGCTAAGGGGAGCTCATATAAAGGGAAAGTTGGTGGGTGCAGAGCCTCTTTGATCCCTGGCTCCTGCACAGTAAGATACTTGGCACCGATGCAGGAGCCAGAGCCTCCATCCCTCCCAAGAAAGCACTGTAGCTATACTTTTCTGTAACTATACTTTTGCTTTATTTGTGGGCTTGTAACTAGCTAGCGAACAAGGGTATCTGTTAATGCCCTCAGTGGGCTGTGTCAAGACAGTGCCTCTCCTGGACTGATGGAAAATATCCCCCAAACCATTTCCACCAGCCTGAACCGTTGATACAAGGCAGGATGGATCCATGCTTTCATGTTGTTTACGCCAAACTCTGGCCCGACCATCTGACTTTCGCAGCTGAAATCGAGACTCATCAGACCAGGCAACGTTTTTCCAATCTTCTATTGTCCAATTTTGGTGAGCCTGGTTTCCTGTTAGCTGACAGGAGTAACATCTGGTGTGTTCTTCTGCTGCTGTAGCCCATTTGATTCAAGGTTAAATGTGTTGTTCGTTCAGAGATGGTATTCTGCATACCTTGGTTGTAACAAGTGGTTATTTGAGTTACTGTTGCCTTGCTTTCACGTGGAACCAGTCTGGCCATTCTCCTCTGACATCAACAAGGCATTTTCATCCACACAACTGCCGCTCACTGGATATTTTCTCTTTTTCAGACCATTCTCTATAAACCCGAGAGATGGTTGTGCGTGAAAATCCCAGTAGATCAGCAGTTTTTGAAATACCCAGACCAGCACCTCTGGCACCAACAACCATGCCACGTTCAAAGTCACTTAAATCCCCTTTCTTCCCCCATTCTGATGCTCGGTTTGAACTTTAGCAAGTCGTCTTCACCACGTCTAGATGCCTAAATGCATTGAGTTGCTGCCATGTGATGGGTTGATTAGCAATTTGTGTACCTAATAAGGTGGCCGGTGAGTGTATACTACATGAAGCTAATTGGATGCTCATGAGTCTGCTGTGACTGTTCTAGTTTATAGTTAGTTTTACTGAGTTTAGATTTTGATGGACAATCAGTAATTAACAAACCCATAGCCTTGCCCTTCCAACCAATCTAATTTGGTGTTTTTCAAAAGGGGCAGGATAAGGTTTTTTTTCGTGCCATAACCTCATCAGTCATGTCATGATGGGGAAAATGTGGCCTATTAAGTATATCCCTTCTCCTGGTAGGCCCCGTGCCAGGAGATCAGTTGAAAACAAGGGACCACCAACATAAAGGAGAACCTTTGAAACTAGAGAAAACATTGCTTTACATAAGGGTTGTTGTTATTATTTGTAAAGCTTTTATATTTGAGTTATCACAATCTGTGTGTTAATGACAGCATTTCTCTGTTTTACAGACGTTGAACCCAAAATGGAATGAGGAGTTCTTTTTCAGGGTGAGTAGTTTTTTCTTTTTTTATTGTGTTTAGTTAAGGCTATCGTCTGTCTCCGTGTATGCTTCCTGTAGAGCGGTCTGGATGAGGGTGAGAATGGAATGAAGAGGCCAGGGTTATTTTTCCACTGTGTTTTGTCCATTAAGTCTTTTTATAGAACTTCAATTGGCTTAGCAGACAAGCTTAATCTCCCCTCTGCAAAGAGCCGGATAAGAGTGCATTGCAGGATAACGCTCTGTGCAAAGTACGGGCCTGTAATGGTCTGGACAGGCCTTTAGAATATAGATAGCAAATCTCCACAAATAGCAGGTTATGGGGGAGTATATATTAAAGAAAGATTCAGGACCATTTTAAAGGTTTGGTTCATCCAACAGTAATATTTCAAGTATTTTTTAGATGTTGAATATCTACATCAACTATATCCCAACGTTGGTGGGGTCTCTGCACTTGCTATCTGTTCTCACCCTCTAGCCACTTGCAAAAGTTAGAGCATCTAAACTAGAAAACAAAATTGTTGCAGTTTACCATCTCTGTACTTTCTATCCGCTCTCCTAATTCGGTTTGTATAATGAAAATCAGCATTAGTGATTGGAACACCTCTGCTGTAGCAAAAAAGTTTTAGGTCTCAAGGTCTGGAAAGAGACCAAGACCAGGAACTTCCAACTGTAGTTCCAGACTTTACTAATGGCTGTTATGTCACTTGGCCCCTTTTAAGAAGAACTCCATGCAAAAGCTATATAAACAGTTGTCATGCAGTGCATATAAGATCGATATTTTACTTGTCATATGATTTATTTTTACAGCTATCTATTTTTGAGATTTACACAGCCCAATCAGACAGCCCAGCCAACGTGGTGACCCAACTTATCTCTGTTTAAGTTAAGCAGCAATGCTTGGTCACGTTTCTGCCCCCTGTCTATGATTGGACAGAGAGAAAGCAGCAGTTAATCAGTCTACACACTGCTCCTATTCATACAGCACATCTGATTGCTTCTTGGTGCTCCCCCTCCCCCTCCATATACAGGTGAAACTCGAATAATTAGAATATCGTGCAAAGTTCATTTATTTCACTAATGCAACTTAAAAGGTGAAACTAAGATATGAGATAGACTCATTACATGCAAAGCAAGATAATTCAAGCCGTGATTTGTCATAATTGTGATGATTATGGCTTACAGCTCATGAAAACCCCAAATCCACAACCTCAAAAAAGTAGATTATTACATGCAATCAATAAAACAAGGATTGTACATAGAACAATATCGGACCTCTGAAAAGTACAAGCATGCATATGTACTCAGTACTTGGTTTGGGCACTTACTGCAATTACTTTTGCACGATATTCTAATCGAGTTTCACCTGTAAAATCAATTGCAGAAAGGTGATGCCAAGTAAGATGCAGCTACTTTGTCTAGGTGTATATGAAAATATATTTCATTATGTTTTATTGGTTACCTAACTGATTTCATTGGTGTTTTTTTTTACCTGCCTTGGGTCTAAATTTTACATACACGTGAACGCATTTCACATTTCCTCTAAGCTGATTTTACCTAAATCGCCCCATAATACTTAGCTGGCATTAGTATTTGAAGCAGACTAGGTTGGGGGTATATAGAGGCCAAGTCTGCCTTAGTAAAAGAACCTCTGTCGCTTGAACGGGCTGCTTTAACACAACGCATGTTAACATGCCAAGGTTCCAGTAGGTGCTTAGACAATTGTCACTGGAACGTGTCTTCACCGGAAGGTTTCCCCTCACATCTTGTTTTATTGACAACTCTGCAAAATGTGGGTTTTCCCACCACTTTCTCTCTCAGTGATCATGGTAAGCAGGACAAATAATGAGGGTAGTAAAGACACAGAGCGCAATAAAACGTGATAGGGGTTCTAATTCATCACTACGCTATTCAAAACTAAAAAAAAGTGTTGGCCATACATTGCCTTTAAAAGCTGCCCATACACTAGTAGAATGTCTCTTTCATTTGAAAAATCTCATTTAGAACATTCGATAATGCCATTAGAGACTAAAGACAATTTGTTTTTATTTTAACATTTGATTTTGGAAATGAATGGAGTTTCCTGAATAAAAACCACAATCACTGTTAGAATTTCCTTTGTTCAAGAAAAGTTTCCTATCCCGCTCCTTAGATTTTTTTATTTTTTTTGTCACTACAGTCAAAATCGATGGTCAATTTGACCCCATTAACCATCAGAAAATCGAACGAACGTTCCAAAAAATGTTTTTTAGCGCAAATTTTTAATGGCATATTCCCAACTTAAAGTAGAACTATGACGATCATCTCCCTGCAGAGAGCATTGACTACCGGTCACGGCTCCCCGCAGGGATGCTCCGGTCCTCCTTTGCTGAGTGGAGGAATGGACGGGGGAGGGGGCGGGTATAGCTGGCTCTGTCTCTAGATAGGCAGAGCCAGCTGTCACTCACGCAGCTGGGTGGATCTCAACAGTAATGTCTTGATCCGTCCCGGCTGCGGCGTTCTCAGTACACCGCGAGCTGTAGCTCGCAATATACTGAGCTTTGGGTCACGGGAGGATGCTAGTATATATCCTCCCGTGACCCTTAAGAGAACCTTGGGGAAAAACACTTACCCCATAGTTCTCTTTTAAGGTATATCTAAACCCAAAAAAACAAACATTTTATATATTGCAGCTTACCATTTCCTAAACGTAGTGGCTGCATTAGGCTGGCCATACAATGCTCTATTTATTTTGTTCAACCTCTGGGCTGAACGAAAAACAGAGCAGGCTCCCCCATCAAGTGTGTAGATTGAGGAATCCCCGCTGTTTGCATTGTATTCTGAGAGCAGCCACTGTCAGGATACCTGAACAGAGCGGGCAGCTCATTGGCTGTGCGCTCTGTTTCTACAAAGATTTTCCAACCGACTCCTTCCATCAGATCAGATCGAGGGATGCCTCAACGGTTCCTCAAGAAGCTGAAATTCGCACAGTGTATGGCCACCCTTAGCTTTCTTTTTTTGGGCTTTTTGTTTTTGTCCTTTATTTTCACCTGCTCATCCAGCCAGTAACACACTTCCTAACTTAGGATGACTCCATTCTATGGAGGAACAGCATAGCCACCCCTGGACAGCAGCATTGTCACCCTGTGGAATGGGTGGTGTTAGATGGACTTGACATTTAGATGGTTTTCACAAACAAATTAAAGCCGAGCTTCAGATAACACTTTTTAAGTTACAACAAGTTTTTCTTTTTTTCCTTTTGGGATAGAGGTTTTACATAAACGAATAAAAACTAACCATTGTAAGCACCCCTGTCAGTTATAAATGGTTTGTCTCAATCCTCTATCTGCCATTTTTGCTGGACAGCTTGGCCTGTTAAAGGAAGTTAAAAAATAACAGACTTACTGGTCGGATTGCCTGGTGAAAACAAAGGGGGGGAAAAGCCTGAAAAAATAAAACAAAAATGCAGCCACCACATCTAAGAATCGGTAACCTTCAATATATTACATTTTTGTTTTCGGGTTTAGATAAGCTTTAGGTCTTTATAGAATGGGCTGTTCTTTACAAACCATGGTTGACATTCTGTATTAGATGTGCTCAGATTTTTGTATGGGGTCTTGGTTGGCTTTCCTAGTGGTTCTGCCGGATTTCATCTCTTTCTCAGTCCAGATCTAGACCAAAGGTTAGCCGAGGATAAGCAAGGATTTGCTTTTTGGTTTAAATAGGCTTTAGTTCTTTATAGAATGGACTGTTCCTTTAAAATCATGGTTGACATTCTGTATTAGATATGTTCACAGTTTGTATGGGGTCTTGCTTGGCTATTGTGGTGCCTCTGCTGGCTTTCGTCTTTCTCAGTCGAGATCTAGATCAAAGGTTAGCCGTGGATAAGCAAGGATTTGCTTTTTGGTTTAGATAAGCTTTAGGTCTCTTTATAGAATGGACTGTTCCTTTAAAATCATGGTTGACATTTTGTATTAGGTATGTTCACAGTTTGTATGGGGTCTTGCTTGGCTTTTGTGGTGCCTCTGCTGGCTCTCGTGTCTTTCTTGGTCCAGCTCTAGACCAAAGGTTAGTCAAGGATAAGCAAATTCATTTCCCACCACACCAGCGGTTCATAGTAAAATAGTTTGCAGAAAGCTTACAATCAGGGTGTTGATATTGTATCTGACCTTGCAGCTCGTTAACTCTGCTTTTGTTTAATTTTCACACTGGTATTCACAAGTGTATCCTACAGAGGTTTCACCGTGGGTACGTTTAACCTGTG
>NW_017306329.1:738781-756364 GCF_000935625.1 Nanorana parkeri | reverse complement strand
GGGGGGGTGCATGGCTCTCTCCTTCTCCACGTCACCCGGTGAATTTGAGACTCCACTTTTAATGACGGGCAGCTGACGGATCAGCCTTCTGTTCCTGGCTGCAAACGTCCACTAAATTCACTGTTAAGACTCCCAAAGGTTTGCTGTTCCCATCCTCATTTTCATCCAGGGGAAACTTTGCCCCAGGAGAAGTATGTGAAAATGACATCTCAATTCTAGCTTGGTGGAGAGCTGCTCGGACCCACCAGATCAAGCATAACTTGTGGTTGAGCTCTTGACATTCCACGGCTCAAGTATTCACACTATCTCAGGGTATCAATCAAATGAACTAAATCCATATGCTGCAAATTGTTGCCACATAGTGTAAGCAGAGCACCATCCGATGCCCTGAGAATTCTCCTGTACAGATGCAATCTGGCCTCTGTTGGCGCCAGGCAGCGGCGAGCCAATCAATGATCCGCTTAGCTGTCCGAAAATCTCACCTGTTTGAGGACTTGCCCTCGTTATAGCCTTCTCTCTGTGTAGGCCTGCGCCTGCCCATTAAAGAGCTGAACCGAACACAAAAACTTTAATTTAAAATATATTATGTTATTACTTTGTAACACCATGTACAGAGAGCAGAGCTGTGGGAGGGCTCCAGCAGGCCTCATCCACTACAGACTGCCTGCAGAAAACTACAGGAGGGGGTGGAGATGAGACCAGTCACACTGGGCAAGAAATGAGAGCAGCAGTGAGTGGTCTTTGTTACAGGAAGCTCCAAGTTTCACACTGGATTACTGCACAGATCTGAAATGAATATTAAAGCAAACCAAGGACTTCATTTATAAAACATTCACGCGGCACTAGCACCCCTAGATGGCGCTCATCAGTATTGGCAATTTCAATTCTCACCAGATCCATCTGGGGGCGCTAGTGCCGTGTGAACAGCACCCGCCCAGCTATACTCCCGGCAGAATTTTTATAAATGAAGCCCCAAGATTCAAGTAAGAATGCACAAGGCTCTTGTATTTAGACTATCCCGGAGGTCAGCTTTAAAGTCCTGTTGATCTGAACAGACTTAATTAGATTACATTTTGTCTTAAAATCCTATTTTAACACTTTTTTAATTGATTTTTTGCGTTCTGATGTCCCTGATTTTTCCTCACTTCCTGTCTGGTGAAATTCTAAGCAGGACAGGATTAATATTTATTATATTATATGTACAGTGGGGCAAAAAAGTATTTAGTCAGCCACCAATTGTGCAAGTTCTCCCACTTAAAAAGACGAGAGAGGCCTGTAATTGGCATTATAGGTAGACCTCAACTATGAGAGACAAAATGAAAAAACAAATCCAGACAAATCACATTGGCTGATTTGGAACGAATTTATTTGCAAATTATGGTGGAAAATATGATGTAAATCTTGGTTAGATTGTATTAGTTGAGCTCCACCTAGAGCTTTCTGTGCTAGATGTACATGTACTGTTAGAGAAATACTGGCCTGCCATTTCTGACCACCTTCTGCTGCTCCTCTAGTTTTCAATACAGAGTTACAGATCCTAGAACAAGCATTCAGATCAGGAAAGACTGTGTTAACATCTATTTGAACTTTCAAATTAAATCAGCTACAGACCTTTCAGGTGCATCACAACAAAAGGTGTTTAAAGTTTTAAACTGGCCATACACCTTTAAATTATCTACAGATTTGCTATCGTCAGATTGAAAAGGTGCAACAGATTCCTCCATCTACGCTAAACTGTGTGGATGGAGGAATCTCCCACTGGGCCAAGCTTCAGTATCTTGCAAGTCGGCCCCGCTGGATCTCAAAATACATGAACAATGCCTGCATCCAATCAGATTGTTCCGGTATTTTAACAGCCAGCGGGGCCAACTAGCAAAATACTGAAACTTGGCCCAGTGGGAGATTCCTCCATCCACATAGGTGTATGGCCAGCTTTAGTTTTTTTCAGAAAGCAGCCTGAGCAGAAAAGCCTGTTCCCTGCCAGCCTGCTGCAGAGAGCGACCTTTGCTCTCTGTGAGGAAGCAGTAGTCTCTCTTCAAAGGTATGACATCTCCCCTAATGTTAGGCCCGAAGCAAAAGAAAAAAAATATAGGGGGAGGGCTTGCATGACTGTGAAGAGGGGATACAAGGAACAAAGAGTTAAATAAGGACTTACCAATTGGTCAAGTTCAAAGTTCGGGCGGAGCCTTTGTGGTGGTCTGAGGAGGAGGGTCACACTGGCTTTAGTCGGAGATCGTCGGATGAGGAGAGAACTTCCCATCCACCCACCCTATTATTTTGGGTTTGGGGGCTGTTGCCTGTCATAGCAGTGTTGGGCGGTTTGGGGTCTTTTGAAGGCGGAAACAAAGAGGTGATGGTGGTTAATGTTTGGGGACCTGTCTTGGTATGGGTCCTCAAGTCATGGTGATATATACTGGTCCAACGGGTAATTCAGATATGGATGTGTCTGCGGTCAATGTGCAGGTTGTCCCCAAGGCGGTGTGGTGTGGCTGGGAGCCTAACAGAGTTTAGGGTTTCCACAGAGACAGCATATCTGTTAATCATTTTGGCCTTCAAAAGACCTTTGAAACCTCATGCTTGAATTTATTGTTCTGTCATGTTTAATATGTGTATAATAAAAGGCTGCTATCTCCATTTAACTCCATCAAAGGTGTAGTCTGGTTATTTGGATGAAGTGGGGAGTTGGGTGGTTCCAGCAGGTTGCTTGGCATCAAGGGAATTGGGACATCTGTTCTACATTCTACTCAGAGCTAGATCTCTCCAATCAGCAGAGAGCATTAGCTTCGCTGATTGTAGATCTATAGCTCTGCCTCAGCAGGGGCATGTCAGACCTCTGCAGAGAGATCACAGCTTCTACATAGAGATAACAGATTTCACCAGGATAAAAAATGCTTCCCAATGGGGACATTTGTGTCCTTAGATATACTTGAGCCTGAACTCCTTATCTGCATACTAGTTTCTGTGTCAGTGACAAAAAGTGTTGAAGCAGGAGGGTCGGGTGAGCATGACAGCCAGGTATCTTGTATTTTTAGAAAGAGAACCTGTCATATTTACTTAAGGTTTACTGAAATGTTATTTGGCTTCTAACAAGTGTTTGATGTTTTCCTGTGCAGGTCCTTCCAACTAATCAGAGGCTACTGTTTGAAGTGTTTGATGAGAATCGATTGGTAAGTGCATTGCTGCCCTTTGCGGGGCTGCTCAATATCGTGTTATATGATTTACTGTATTGAGTGCGCTCGTTCACACAGCAGAGTTAATCATTCGGGAAATGGACAACACATTATGTTTGAAAGCCTGGGGAAATATTTACAGTCCAAATCTTAACTGTTAGAGACAAATGGAGTTTGTAAATGTATTCTGCAAAGTGTAAGCTATTATCACACTTTGAGTCTTGTAAATGATCTTTGCCGATGTTTTTGCAAAGGCTTATGTATTAATGTGTTTCCTTTTTGTGGCACGTTTGGTTTTCCCTGACCCGTGTCAGTAGCTCTGGCTGTCTCTGTATTTTAAAAATAGTGACATCATAATCAATGGTCAGTTCTGTAACAGAGCACAAGGAGGCTGTCTCATCACCTTTACGTGCACCATTTTGCCAGCATCACCACCCTATGCCACCCATCTACCAATCAGAAAGTTCACCCGCTTACTCCTGCACCCACTTACAGTATTATACCCTGGTGGCTAGGACACTGGGTGATGTAGTCAAAGGATCTCATCCCTACTGATGTGCTAGTGGCATCAGTGGTGGTGCTGGACAAATGACAGTGATGACTAGCTGGAAGTTGACGCATTCCAGCTTTTGCAATGTAACCGTGCTTCTTAGTATCAGAATGTATAGTGTACAATGAACACGAATATGCTCGCCTACAAGATCAATTGTGCGCTTATTTCTGCATGCTCCAGAAATTGTGCTCACTCATAAGCCCTCACTGACCTCCATAGCTGCAGGCACCATGGAGTAATTAATTCTCAATTCTACTGCAAAAACAATTTCACTTTCATGTTCGGCAGCTTTCTGCAGTATTGACTTGGCTGCAGTTTTCTTATTTCTAATGAATAAACAGAGGAGGTGAATAGAACAAGGGGAGTGGTCAGGGTGCCAAGATTCAAATTCGACTTCAATGTTTTTCTTGTAAGGTTTGAGGATAGGTTGCTCCACAATACCTGCAGCTGAAGAGATCAGTCAGGGCCTATTTTAAAGCCCATTTCATGCTTGATGTCAGTATGCAAATGTTTAAATGTCTATCGCCTGGCTACATTTCTGCTTTAAAGCTAACGGGTACTTTGTGCAAGCACCAGGTTTTCTTTAATGGCCCCCGCCCCAGAAGAACATACTGTCCTTCGCTCTTCTGCTACCACGTTCATGCATGGGAGTGAGTCATGGAAAACCTGAGTAAGCTTCAGGTCCCTCACAAGTCAGAGGTTACACAGGGTTGAGAATGCTCCCTGCCAGTGTGTGAACGTGCTGAGCCAAGCACCAGTGCTGTCACACGTTCCACTATACGCAGAGGTACTGTGTATTTCTCTTTGCCTGGGTGGTTGAACAGATTAGAGAGGAAAAAATGCTATGTGCATATTTCAGTTAAGGGGTTAAAGTGGAACTCCAGGATCATTTTTGCTATTCTGATCTTATCTGTGACACATGTCCTTGTGTGGTGGACATTTTTAAACACTTTTTTTTAGGGGGGAGGGGGTTGATCACAACTGATTATAATATATTTATTTCTATATATATTTCTATTTAATGCATTACTAGCTGCTGCTATTGCTGGGAAGAATTGTGTGTCTTCAAAGTGACTTTGATGATGCATTCAGGGCACATAGCGCCTTTACGCTGCTCCCATAAGGTTAAGGCTTTCAGTGCAGAGATGTTTCCGGGTCAGAGGTTATCTCATGCAGCTGTCATCTGTTTAGTGCTGTGACATGGAGAAGATAACGCACAGTGAGATAATCTATATGTAGACATTGTCTCTCCCCATATAAGGGAAGCTGAAAAGCTAGACCCAGGGGGCAGAGAAATGGCAGGTAGACTGCTGCATTTACATTTTGTCGAAAATATCAAACTTATCTTTTATGTCAATGAAAAACCACAGAATAGGAGGAACTGTGCTTGCTTCATGATACCTAATGGTTTCCTGCTTAGTAGTGTAGTGGTCTTTGTTGGAATTAGTATAGCTGTCCAAATTATACTTGATGGAGTAAAGTTTGTGGGCACCTGACCACCACGATGTCTATATGGCCAAAAGTATGTGAATAGCCCTCCAAATGATTGATTTCAGGTGTTTCCAGTGGAGGGTACTGTTAATGCTACAGCATACAAAGACATCATAGATAGACAGTTGTGCGCTTCCAGCCTTTTGGTACAGTTTTGGTATAGTTTGGCAACGGCTCTTTTCTGTTCCAGCATGACTGTGCACAGAACCAGGTCCATAAAACTGGTTTTTAGGGTACTTTAATGCCCTGCACAAAGCTTTGATTTCAACCCTACTGAACACCATTGGCATGCCCATTGTGAGCCAGGTCTTCTTTCATCCAACATCAGTAATTATTATTATTATTATTACAGGTATTTTATATAGCGCCGACAATTTAAGTAGCACTTTACAGAGTTGCATATTCACATCAGTCCCTACACTCAAGGAGCTTACAATCTAAGGTCCCTATCTCACATGCATGCATAGAGGGCCAACTTAGAGAGGAGCCTATTAACCTACTTGCATGTCTTTGGAGTGAAGGAGGAAACCGGAGTATCCGTAGAAACCCACACAAGCACAGGGAGAACATGCAAACTCCTTGCAGATAGTGACCTGGCAGGGATTCGAACTGGGGACCCCCAGTGCTGCAAGGCAGAAGCGCTAAGTAATTCCCTCCTTCAGAAGAGGTTCTCCTGAAAATGTACTATACTTTCTCAACTCAGATGCCATAAAAGTCTTAGGCTTGGTTCACACCTAGGCGATTGAGCTGGTGAACTGTTTTTGCATGTTTACGTTTGCGCGACTGTGCTTTGTTGCATGGCTTTCAATGCATAGATATGTCTGTGGGACCCAAACAGTGCGACAACCGCCCGAAAATAGCTCCTGCATCTTTTTGCGCGGCAGACGATTTTGTCCGACAAACCGCAAAGGTGTGAACAGCCTCCATTGACTTCAATGCAAATCTGTGTTTTGTGCGATACCGCGTGGCAAATCACCTAGGTGTGAACCAAGCCTCAAGCTAGAGCAGTCTGTGCAGCCGATTATGAGATCTACCCTTTTCACCGCAGAAAAGGCCAGCAATTCTCAAACAAGGGACCGTGTTGAAAGTCCACACTTATTTGTTCTCTCAAACACAATTATCAGTGCTGGTCTGGTTACCTCTGTGAACCACAGAATACACCCCCATGTTCTGGAGATGAGAAGGGGGTGGTATTCTGTGGTCTTTAAATACTTCCTGTCCTAGGGTGCCAACACTGCTTCTCCATAGATACAGTAAAGGAAGTGTTGTCACACTAGAGCAGGAAGTGTGTTACCGGCAGGCTCACCAGGTGAAAATAAAAGAAAAGAAGCCTGAAAAAATAAAACAAATGCGGCTACCACATGTGAGAACCGGCAAACTGCAATGTATTAAATTTTTGTTCTTGGATTTAGATACACTTTCCTTCCCATGTATTGGGGGGGAAATAATTGAAAAAATTAGAAACATTTTGACACCTTGTATCATGTGTAGTTTCCACTATTAAATCAAACTTCATATATTTGAAGAATTATTAAACTCTTTTTGGGATGTAGGGGATGCAAACTGTAGCAAGAGAAACCCATATGTATCCTCAGAAGCTTGTTTGAAACATGTACTGAAAAAGTATCTGCCATGGAATGCTGCAGCACTCCATATCTGTCTCATATTAAAATGGCAATGGTTAAATTTTTGCAATGTTTGTGGGATCAGGAGACAATGGCTGGTGCTTTGTAGGTCTGTCCATTTACCAGAATAGCTGGGAATGGGTTGAGTGTCCTTCAGCATGGGTGGCCAAACATCTCACTGATCTGAGGTGCTGACTAAAGGGTGACAGTGATGAGTCCAATGTAGGTTTTCACCTGTTGGTCATGGTATGCTAAAGCTACAAGTCAAACTGTATATACATAGTTGCCTACAGAATGACTAAGTGGGTGCTGCTCTGGGTTGAGAGCTTGCTGGTGACTAGACATGTGCGATTTGTTTAGTTCCGAATCAAAATTCGGACAAATTTTCCCAAATTCGAACATTTAGACGCATCGAAATTACCGAATCCCAATGCATCCGAATGTGTCCGAATCCAAATTTCCACTTGTCAGAATCCGAATTTCCACTTCCGAATTTTGGATCCCGTCCGAATTTCGTTTAAAAATTAAACTGAATTGGACATGTGACTTTTCTGGCCAATCAGATGTGTTTTTCAGTTAATTAATCCGTATGGGTCTGAACACGAACATTCGTATTCAGACCCGTTCGGATGCATTCAAATGAAAAACATCTGATTGGCCAGAAAAGTCACATGTCCAATTCAGTTTTCAAGTATAAATACAATTCTAAAGCTGAGGCTCCTAGACCCGAATAGCATTCGCGTCTGGGAGCCTCAGCTTTAGTAATATATGTATATACTTTATATGGCTCCCGGACCCAAATGGCATTCGGGAGCTCCCAAATGGAATTCAAGAGCTCCCGAATGCCATTCGGACCCCGAATGCCATTCGGGTCTAGGAGATTCAGCTTTAGTATTAATATCTGTATATGGTTTTCTGTGGTATTCGCAGTGAATATTCGTAGTAAGAACCTGCGCTGGGACTGGTTGCAAAAAAAAATCTAATTCTTGCCATGTTTATAAAAGAAAGACATGATCACATCTACTTATAACTATGGAGGCTGCCATTACTGACCTCATTTGATAATGCGTATTACTTGGCTGTCTTTTGCCTTGGTAGTTTCTGAGCCACTAAACTGGAGCAAGCATGCCCCTAGTCTGATCAGAGGAAAGTCAGAACTCGTCATTTGCATGCTTCTTCTGGGTCAGTGCCTCACAATGTGTTGCAGCCTTTGGAATAACATAATGGCCAACTAGCATTTGCAAAAGCAGTGGTTTCCCTTTTTAAATGGTGGTCTGAGCCAAGCATTCACTGGGGTGTGTTCATAATAGATGAAGTGGAAGGAGATTTTTTATAGGAATTCATACATTTTACCCCCAAACCTCTTTTCTCCCCCTTTCAACTATTTCACAGCAATATTTTTTACCTTCTTCTTGTATCAGGAATCTATTTTTATTACTCCCTTTGACATCATCACCAGGCTTGTAAAATTCTTGCAGTAGCAGCTGCTCGGATCCTATTGATGAAGGCATGGCCCCAGAACTACATCTCCCAAGAGCATTTTTTTCTTTGCAGCATGTAGGCAGGTTCTTGGGAGTCAAGCCAAGCATTGTTTTACTTGCTGGGAAAGAACTCAATGTTTACAAGCTGGGTAGAGAACAGGCGCAGTTCTATAATCCGACAGGCAGGGTTGACAGATCTGGTTCAGATTTCAGTGCTGCAAAAGCCTGTGTTGACAGCTCAAGCATTAGAAGCGCACTGGATTTGTGGCAGATCAGCAAGTACTTGCACTTGCAATGTTTTTAGAGGGATAAAACATGGAAAGATGTGCGGGTATTGCAGGGATGCACTGAATATGTTTTTTCAAGATGTCCACTTTGAAAACCGCATTCTCTCTGTGCGCACATGTGACTGGCTGTTTTTAAGAATACAGCATAAGGCTCCATTCACACAGGACTGGTTGTCTGCACGTATTCGGCCGGCCGAATATGCGCGGAGCCGCTCTAAACAAAAAACAATGCACTTTAATGTGCATTGTTCAGACTTTTGTGGTAGGTCCAAGTGCAATTTTTTTTGACTGATTCCGCACGTTATCGCGGTTATTTAATTGCCACAAATTAGCGGAATCCGTGCGGATGAAAGATTTTAGCGTTTGCATTGCCGCGCAGTCTTACTCATGGAAAATGCAAACGCTGTATGTTAATGGAGCCTGAAGCATTTGAATAAGAACCTGTCCTGTTCAGATCCTTTGCACTGCGATCTCCCGAACAGCCCGCGGCAGGATGGTCTTGGACCGCCTCCTAAAAACCTACAGAAGCCTTTACCCTTCCTCTAGATCCTCACACCTTGGATCACATCATATGTTATTAAAGATTAACATGTAGGTATTTGAAAACCTTTTCCCCAGTTATCACCACAACATATTTCCCACATTTTCCAGGAACTGGCACCACTCTAATTAAATAGGATTTCCAGTAAATGGAAAGGGAGATATCAGACGTGACGCATGGGAACCGAAGCAGCACACATCCAACCATCTGGAAGATTGCAGATTATGTTACTGAATCACATCTGTAGGAGCTGGGATAGGCGAGAGCAGACAGCAGTTTTCCTTTTTAGAAGAAAAGTTATTTTGTTTCCCGTGTTTGACGCAGAACAGCCGTGAGTGACTTTCGTCTGGAGTGCTTATTTCACTCAGAGGCCAAGTGGAATTTTTTTGGGCAATTTCTATCTCTTTGATTCACTGTCACAAGCAACCCAACAGGACACGGCAACCCAACAGCAACAGTTTCTATCAGAATTGTGAAGTAATACAATAAAAATGTAGGTGATAGCTTTCATGTGGCCAGCTGATTATATTTTGAGGTTCAAACTTTTGGAAGCCGTTCCCTTCTTCAGGAATGGTTTCGTAGGTCGATGCATGATGAAAGGATGGTGGGATATACGACCATAGCCACTCCACTGTAGGGCCGGAGGATAAGGATCGGCAGAGGAAGCCTGCCATTATTAGCTTCATATGCTAGGTTCTACATTTGATGGTGTTATCAGTTAGAACCTGGCAGAGGAATTGAGTAGTGGAAGCCTTCCTCTGCCGGCCCTTTGTTTACAAGTGACAGCAGCGATCAGCTGAGCTGTCACTACATTTGTGGCTCTCTACTGACAGAGCTCTGGGTAACGATTTAATTACAGAGGCAACCACCAATCTCACTGCATCCTATTCATTTGGAGAGGTGGACAGATCAGAGAAGGTCTCACTCTGAGTAGTAGCTGCAATTTTGCTTCCCGTTAGGGCCCGTTCACACTAGTGCAAGTGCATTATTTTAACATGCCTTACATTACAGTCCTCTGCCTATCTAGAGGCAGAGCCAGTTGTACCCGCCCCCTCCCGATCCGCCAGTTAACGCTGGCGGATCGGAGCGGTGAGAGGGGAATCCAGCCCCTCCCCTGTCACGGCAGAGAGCTGTGACAGGATCGAGAGGTGAGCGAACGCCGCTATGTGTTCGCTCACTTCCCGATCTACTGAGCTGACCTGTGACAGTCTCATTGTCACAGGTCGGCTAGAACTATGAGGTGAGTGAAAAGCACTCACCTCATATTTCTCCTTTGAGGCAATCCATTTTTTTGAATGGCCTGCCTAAGGGACCAAAATATAGAAAGGGTTAATGCATTGGTTTTTTTTTTTTAAGTAATGGAGTCCTCCCCTCTGCTCAAGTAGGCAAAGGGTAGAGGGAGGGAGGAGGAGGCAGCTTCTCCCAGCTTAGTCTCCTTCTGTTAAGCATCTGTATAGATGATTATCTGAGGGAGTCAGCCCGCTGTGCAGATCTGCGCTTGGTCAGACCAGGCGCAGATTTGCGCCAAATATCTGCACTACTTTGCAGTGCAGAAACTGCAACATCTACACCAACAAATGCAATTGTACAGATTCTGGTGCACGTTTCAAATCATCATGCACATAGGCGCACTATGTATGTCAAATGCGTTTCACACATATGCCAATAAAATGTTGAAAAGAAAAATAGTTAATCGGGCTCATTGTCTTCTGTGTAACTGGGGATCAAGTCTTTGGGCTTTTGGATGCTACGCAATGGAAGGTTTTACTGGTGAATAATATATATCAAATATGTTCAAATGTTATGGGAGAATTGTAGAAATGAAGGTGGAAGGTAACCTTACATTTCCCAATGTCATTTGGAGTTGTAGGTATCTCCATTTGGCCATAACCTTAAGCTGTGTGGTTGTACAGTAGCTGTAACTTCTTCAAAACTTTTTTTTTCTGCTTCAGTTTGTGACCAGAATCCTGCTCAGCATTAAAAGTTTTTCACAGCGCTGGATCTTGCACCTGCCGGTCTCCGTTCACAGGGTCGTTGCTGGGCGTCCTTTACCAGTGCTGATGTCTTTGCTGGCTCTGTATCCAGCAAGAACAATGACCGATTGTGCTGAGCCTTGGCACTTGTCACGTAAACTAAACCTAGCTAACATATCTTGTACTGCTCTACGTTCGAAACTTGGATCCTGGTAGTTCTTTAATATAAATAAATTAATTGAACAAAAATGCAAGGTTAATGCTTCGGATTCTCAAAGTCGCTGAGCCGCGGGCTAAGCAACGTGGCAAAACGCTCGCTCAAAATAACAAATTTGTTGTGTTAATATTTGTTATATTTTTCTTCTGGCGGCAAATAGACGTCTTTGAGGAGTTTGTGGAAAGCATCAGAGCGTTCAAGGTGTTTTAAAATCTATAGAGGGTTGGGATTTTTATTCATATACAGATAAATGGAATACAGCTCATGAATCAGTCATAATTATTTTTAAAGTTCAAAGTAAAGCCTTTCCTGGAAAGAAAAAAAGTGAAATTCCCTGCTAGCAAGGTGACTGCTAATAACCTGTATTTTGTATCTTTATTTTCTTCTGTGTTATTAGGTTTTAGCTGCAGCTTGGATCCCTGGCTTGCACCCTTCACTCCCCATCATGCAATGCAGGCTACTCAGCATCCATTGGAGAGGCCCCTAAAAATCAGATTGTGTTCTAGAGCTTAAAGGAAAAATCCATTATTTGAAATACATGTAAACCCATTTAATGTAAGCCCCATTATGTGATAGAAATGAATAGACATGTGTGATTCGTTTTGGAAAGATTCGTTATTCTGACAAATTTTCGTAAATTCGTACATTCGGATGCATACTAATTTCCGCATGACAGAAATAACAAATGCAAAGGAATACGAATTTCCGATAACAAACATTTCGGATGCATCCGAATTTCTTTGCTGAATGAAGTTTTGTGTTAAGCATCAACTTAAAAAAATAAAAACTTGAAGTTTGGTTAGCGGTAATATGTACAACTTTTCGTTATGAACATATTTTCCTTGCAGCAAAGTGACATTAGACAAAAGACACAGTCCGCAGAAGAAAAAAAAAAAGCGTGAGGTTCCCCTCCAATTGATAACAGGCCCTTTAGGTCTGGTAGGAATGTTAGGAGGGACCCACCCTAAGATAAAAATTTTAAAAAAGTGTGTGGGGTTCCCCCTAAAAGTCATACCAGGCCCTTTAGGGGCCTATGTAATATCCAACATACACTGACAGGTCCTCTTTATGCAGACATCAGGGGTCCCTAAGACCCCTAATGTCACCTAGGGACCCCCAAAAAAGCTGATGAAGCAGAGACCGCATTCCACGGTCATACAAGCGAATGGCCGACTATAGAGCCGGCCGAACGCTTGTATATAACATCCAGTAACGGTTGTTTAGATTCCCGGCTGGGTCCTGTTCGCGGAAGTAGGAAGTAGATCACGTAAATGCTCCTCCACCCACCAAGAAGCATCCGCTGTCCGCCCGTAATTTTACAATGGACGGACAGCAAGGGGTTAAAAATAATGTAAAATGTAAAAATACAAAATAAAATGTTAAAGTCCCCTGCCTCCCTGAACATTCTACGTACGAAAACGACGGTCACGCTACACTATAGGTATCGCCGCATGCGCCAGAGTGAAAGCAATATTTCTAGGGCCAATATTCACAGATAACTCTAAACTGATGATCTGTACGGGCTTTTAAAGTGTTGGCTATGGACAGTTTGGGGTACTGCATTTTGTTGCCGTTTCACGGGTGCAGGCATTTTTTAAGTTTGGCATGTTGGGTATCTATTTACTTGGCATAACCTCATCTTTTATATTTAGAAAAAAAATTGGGTATTATATTGTGAGTTTGTGCACTAAAATTAACTTAAGTTTAATTTTTCCTGAAATTTTACTCAAATCATGGGATGTAAAATTTTGTAACTGCAGCCATTTTATTCTACAGGGTCTCTGCTTTCCAAAAATATAATTTAAGTAATTTCCAGGCCTAAAATATGGATTGTAACGTGCGCAAAAACACATGCCAAACTACAGTCATCTGAATCTAACCGAAGCCAAAAAGCCTTTTGCAGCAGAGACTCTTGCACACATAAAGCTTCATAGCTTTTGTGATTATAGCCATGGCAGAGCCTCCCACACAGAAGTCAGTTTTAGAAAGCCCTGCCAAAGCCTACAGTATCTTATGGACAGAGGCGGGGAAAAGTTTGTTGAAATCCTTACAGTCTGTAGCGTTTAATTTGAAGTTAATTACAATTCTTTTAGTGTATAATTCACCTTAAAGTTTTTTTCCCCCAATAAAACTGGATTTCCATGATAAAGACTTGTGTGCAGAGTTTAGGTGGAAGCTTGCACAAACATTGGGAAGACAACTCTAGTGCCCTTTTGGTCATCTAAGTTTAACTTCTATTTGTTTGCAGCACATATTGTGTGTGTGTGTATATATATATATATATAGATCTATATATATATATATATATAGATATATAGATCTATATCTAGATATAGATCTATATAGATGTATATCTATATAGATCTATATAGAGATATACATATATATATAATCCTAGTTACTATACAAAAAATGCATGAAAAACACATTTTCACTTGCTTTATTGGCACTCCCATTGCGTGACTCTGCCCCAAAAGGAGCTCATGTACTTACCTAGCATCAAGCTTTAAGCAACACTATGCTCTTGCCTAGTGTGAATGTGCAATATTGAATATAATGGAAATCCTGTTGACAAGCAACGCCAGAACGCCCAATCGGTAGGCTATTGCTGGCGGGGAAGGAGGCATGAAACTCCAATAGCAACCTGAAAGAGAAGTAGGGGAGAGGGAAGAAAGAGCACAGAGCCTTTTCTGGGGAAACCTTTCTGAATGCTGGAGACCCAGTCATACTAGTATATTTAAAGAGGAACTTTACCTACCAATTTAATGCCCCCCAACACAGTTACTTTCAAGTCATGCCAACTGTCAAGGTTGCAATTGTGCTCATTTTTGCCCTCAAATGGCTGATGGCATAGCTGATCACATGTGCAAAACCATGGCAACTGCATTCTAAATAGAGGCCAAGATGGCACCTTCCTTGGTTGTGAGGGATAGGAGGTTTTAGATTCCCTTTAAATATACTGGGCCTTACTTGTCCAAGTGGCTGTTTTGCCAGTGGCCACTGGGGATGCACCTATACCGTTTTTTCGGTATCGAGTATGAGTACCGATATATATATTTCGGTACTCACCGATACCGAGTACTGATACCGGTATTTCCGGTAGCATAGAGCCGGCTTCCCAGGCAATCAGGGAGCCAGGCGGCGTGTTATTACCCACTGCCCGGCTTCTTGATTGCCTGGAACGCCGACTTC
Organism: Nanorana parkeri; assembly: GCF_000935625.1. Taxonomy (NCBI): domain Eukaryota; kingdom Metazoa; phylum Chordata; class Amphibia; order Anura; family Dicroglossidae; genus Nanorana; species Nanorana parkeri. The sequence continues at coordinate 741,834 of NW_017306329.1, read as the reverse complement.
ATTCTGTTTGGCCGGCTTGATGCTGATTGGACGGGAAGCTGGCTTCCCAACCAATCAGCATCAAGGCTGGCCAAACAGATCTGACAATATGGTGACACAACCTCCACCCTGCAGACACCTCTTTCCCCTTCATCGATCCTCAGCTCCATTCATTACTGTGCCAGTCCCTCGGCCAGCTGGGCAGACACCGCTCTCCCGGATCTGCCCACGTCCCACGTGATCAGCCCTCAGCCTGCTACTGTGCATGCGCAAACTGCCCAGTGCTCTCAGACATCCTCTAACAGCACCAAGCAGGCAGTGCTGGCGCTGTGCACATAGGTGCCATGGGCAGATCTTGGAGAGCAGTGTCTGCCCAGCTGGCCGAGGGACTGGTACGGTAATGACTGCTGCTGAAGATCTATGTGAGGGGAATAATTTCTCGGCAAGGTTGGGGTCGTGTTACCATATTATCAGATTTATCTCCCTGTCTCATTGCTGATTGGCTGGGAAGCCGGCCAATCGGCATCGAGCCGGCCAAACAGCATGGAACCAGCTTCCTGAGCTCCATGTTCCCTCGCGGCATTGCCGGTCAGAGGAAATCTTCCTCTTACCGGAAGTTCCAGTATCGGGAAAGGTATTGGAGCAATTGGGCTAGTATGAGTACTCACCCAAATACTCGGTATCGGCACAGATACTAGTATCGGTCCATCCCTAGTGGCCACCCAAAACTCTTCAAGGCAGTGGACAAACGCAGCCATATTCTGGTTGCTAGAAGCAAGACTTTTCTTTCCATGATGCCAGAAGAAGGCAGCGCAGTCTGTGGCGAGAATGGTTACTTTAATCTGGAGAGCAGATCACTTGTTCCTCAGAAGAGAAACAGACCGTTTTGTCCTGCTCAGCTGTATTTTCTTTTCAGTTTATTTTAACGTGCAAGCAATCTCTCCTTCTCTCACTTTTTTTTTCCTCTTCCTTTTTTCCCTGCCAAGAGAGAAGTGCCCAACGAATACGAAGCGGTTTAGGTTTACAGCAGCTCCCAATGTGTTTGCTGCTTTAGTCAACTGTGAAAGCTGTCCCGCTGATTCTGCTCGTCCATTCTGATGGAAAAGGAGCAGCTGGGAAGGTGCTGTTTCAGGCTCGCTGGCTCTTGGACACACAAGGGGGGACAAAAAAGAACCTAAAACAGGAAAAAAAACAAAAACTTTGACTGCACCGAAGACAGATAGGGGGGGAGAAGAGTCACATGATTTGGGCCACCCTACCCTATGTCACAGTATGTGGAAGCTGTGATAGCTCTTATCCAGTCACGCCTGGAATGCTGCCTGTCACTTAGGCTATTTCGGCTATCTGTCGCTATCGGGTCTGCAGTGCTAACAGTTTGGCAGATGGGACGCTTTTTCTCTGAGTTTATGTTTTTGATTTTTAACTCCTGGCAGAGCTCGCAGCATCGCTTTCTGCTTCTCTTTGCTGCCCGTTAACAGACCATGGCCCATCGGCTACGATTGCATTTTGGCTCGGGAAGGAGCAACACAGCCCCCGAGTCTGATGTCCTAGAACAGGAGAGGGAAGATGACTTTTTCATGGCATTCCACACGCTGCCGAGGAGGAACGGCACCCACCCCAGGCACTGCGGAGAGGAGACCCTTCAAGAAGATGGTGCCCTGAAGAGGAGCACCTCAATGTTCATCCCGCAGCTGCTACAGAACATTGAGGTGCGTCCTACTCGAAGCTCCTCCATGCAGATCTCCCTGCAGCGCAAAAGCCCAGATGAATGCGAGAGTTCCGACTTCTCAGACGAAGTATTTTCTTGTGGTTTTGCGGACTTTAACGAACGTTACATTTCGCCTGTGAGGAAAAACTCCTCCTGCTTAAGCAGTCCACAGGATACCCCTGGTAATTCTCCTCCTCGGCTGCATGAATCCGGGGGGCAGCCAGCTAATGGGGCAACCTCCTTTCTTTCCAGACCTCCCATACGACATTTTGGGGAGCAGAATGGAAATTTAAATTACGCCACAGATGGAGAAGAAGAGATTACAGTGTCCACATGCAGACAAAATGTCGGCGGTTTGAGAGTTAAAAGCCAGAGTCACGGTGCAGACATCCGGCAGGTGAGGCTGCTGTCACCATGTCATGAAGGACAGGACGTTTCTCCCGCAGAACCAAGACGCTGGTCTTTACAGCATCTTCCGGACACATCTGAAAGTCCCGGAAAAAGGTGTTTTGTCTTCCAGCTCCAGCAGTCTCAGACAACTAATTGCAACTTGACGGGAGAGTACAATTTTGGGTTTACAGGCACCAAAGGAGACCGACTGGTTCGATATCCTCGCATCAGGCTGGAAAGGAGTACCTCCTATCCGCTGCAGCCACGAGCTGAGAGCATCAGCCCTGTAGAGAATGGAATCATCCAAAATGGCAGGTCATGCGGTAAAGACTCAAGTGAAGATTTTCCGAATGATTCCAGAGACCTCCCCTCGCAAGGACAAGGGTGCTCGTTTGAAATTAGGCAAGAGCAAAATGGCAGACAGCCCCATTTTAGGATTCTTTTGACACGTGGTAGCGAAGAGCAGAATGGAGACCAAGGACATACAGCTAGAAATTCTGGATCCGCTTCCAGAAATGACACGGTAAGTAATTGGTACTCCATAATTCTTGGAATCCAATATAGAGATTTACTTTTTTAATGTGCTAAATAATAGGTGGGCAAGCATGGGAAAATCTCTCAAAAAAGGACAATTGTTAAGAAAACGTTTAGCACTGTTTCGGTTGGCAACACGGTAGCCATTGTGTGCATGTCTTTGTGACCTGTACACAGTGCATGGAGAAAAGTGGGGTAAAAACTTGGCCAGACATTTTCCAAAATATTGGCCAGTTTCAATAATGAGTGCCTTTAACACCTGTGCTCCTTCTCCCTTGGGACTTAACCCTTAAACAACCTGAGAAATGCAAAATGTGTTTACATTGCTTACCAATGTTGGGCCAAAGTATGTGGCCACAGCGTGTTTAACCAACAGCCTATTAACCTTTTTAAAGTACAATTAAAGTCAAACCCCCCCCCCCCCCAGCCCCTCGTGCATCAC
>NW_017306329.1:735921-738619 GCF_000935625.1 Nanorana parkeri | reverse complement strand
CCCCCCCCCCCCCATGCTGCGTTAAGGACTTACCTTAAATGATGCCTGTTGATCTGATCATCTTCTTTCCAGTACTTTCCAGGTGTCCCTCCAGTGCTGGTACCGGTCTCTGATCGAGCACTGACTCCTGTCTCTTCCTGTCCCAGTAGTCACCGCTCCAAGCTCACTCCCCGGATGGACTACAATCTCATGTTGAGTTTACTAACTTGTATTGAGATTGTAGTCCATCGCGAGAGCTAGGAGCGGTGGCTACTTTAAAACCCACACAGGGACCATGGGGAACAAAAGTAGCCACTTTCCAGGAGGACATGTCATTATTCTTGTTGCTATAAATAGTCATATTTAATAGAAAATGACCTACATGCGATATTTGATGTATTCTAGGCAGGGTCAGATTTACAATTTGACAAACAGACATGCGCCTAAAGGTGCTATACTGTCCAGAGATGCATTTTTATGCTATACATAGGACAGGCAAGGTCTTGGCCTTCTTTTGGGAACACATAATTGAGCAGCTGATTGATTTCCATTAGGATTAGGCAAGCCTCACATCTATAGATACACATACTTTCTAAACTCAACGTATTTTAGGTGACATTCTAATGCTGCATATGAGATTTCCCAGTACACATGTGACTTCCTGGTAGTAACAGCATCAAAGGACATTGCACGTGTCATCCTGTACCCTAAGATGGATGACTCCAGATAATAGAAGGTGGCACTAGGAATAGCGTATACAATATCAAATGTCTGTGAATGTCAGGAGTTAGTACATGGTGCCATCGCATAATCCACCGTCGCATAATCCACCGTCGCGTAATCCACCATCTCTGTACATCTTATAATGTAGTGGACTTTATTTCTGTTGGTTTGCATGCAATATTAGCTCAGTAAACTCCCTGTTATCCGTTATTCAACTAACCAGAACTCTCATCTAAGCAGAAAAAAATAAATCCCCTCTGATCTGCTGATCTGCGGCATGTATTATCCTGGAAACGATCCGGTGCCTACTTGTCTTAATTTGCTTTTGATGACTGCATTTCAATATTAATATGTCACTACTGAGTTTGTTATGGTATAGTAAAGTATGGGGTATGGCATGAAGCCCCGCTCGCAACAGGGCAGTTCGGCCACGTGGATCCGCCGACATGAACGATCCCATACATTGCTATGGGGATCGTTCATGCGACCGCCCGACCCGAACCGCCTCCCGCCTCTCAAACGTAATTTAAAAACCCCCAAAACCGCCCTTTCAAAATCCGCACGGAAACCGCACTTATCCGCAGCCACCCTGGTGTGAATGGGTCCTTAGTTAGACTTCTTTTAATAGTAACTCTCGAGCAACCAGAAACTACATTTATCTGGAATCTACCAATCCCCGTAGATGCCGGATAACAGGGAGTTTACTGTAGTTATATTTAATCAAAAAGAACAGATTGTGAATGTTTTTCTAAAAATAATTTAGTATCAACATTTGTGGAATAATATTCTATGTATTGAAATGCTTTAACACCCTCTTTAGCTAGTTTTGTGCTCCAATAATGCTTTGACACTCGATTCCATCACCTTCCCCCTTAGGCCTCATTCACACAGGAATCGGCCGCCCAGTACCGATCCGTGCATGGCCGTCCCGGGAAGGAAAGGTGCTGCGTGTGATTAGTACACAGCCCCTGTCCTTCTCTATGGGAGTACGCGGCTGTACGCCGCCCTACGCTCACCCCAAGTACAGGTCAGTACAGGTGCGGGTGTCCCGGCTCGGACGCAGACAGGATCCATCCTTTCAGCGTACGAGTACGGACACCCGCACGGACGTGCAGGGCGGGTGAGCGTAGGGCGACGTCCGGCCGTGTACTCCCATAGAGAAGGACAGGGGCTGTGTACTAATTACACGCAGCAGCTGTCCTTCCCGGGAGCTGCCCAATACGGCCGTGCATGGAGCTGTACGTGCCGGCTTTTTCTCGTGCGAATGAGGCCTTAGTGGTGCTGATGTGGCTTCCATTTGTATTGGCTTCAGCACCCAGACATGGAGAAGAACAAAGGCTATGGAATGAGGAATGACACTTTGTAGCCTGCAACCGTTACAGTGCATTCAGCTTTAGGCCTCATTCACACTACCGCGCATATACGCGTGTACGTGCGTATTGTACCATATTCAACATAGGCAAATAATTGGTTCCATACACATAGCCGCGTATGGCGCCGTATATTTGCGTAGCGTAAAAATGCTCAAAAACAGAATGGAACCAAGATGCGTCCAGGCAGCGTATTTCTGCGTATTATACGCACATACAGATGTTTGCGTGTGTATATGCATGTTCGTACAGTTCATTAGAATTTCTATTAGAAATGATGCATTCTGGGAATGCAAATAGTGCACGCATAGACGCGTATATATACGCAATATAATATTTTGCTCTTGCGTTGTGTGTGAATGAGGCCTTATATGCGCCGGGTGCCAAAGAGCATTTGGAAACATACAGTTGGGATAAGTACCTTAATCTGTATTAATGTTAGCTGCCTTTAATCAACAGCAGGACTAGGAGAGAGCAGCAGTGTGAGCTGATCAGGCTCTTCCTCTTCCCTGTTCAGGGCTGTCAGTCTAACACTGGTAGCTTGCTGACGGAAAGGCATAGTGATCGCATCATTGTTCACTCATTAGGCTGGGGGGGGGGGGGGGAGATACTCCAAAACCAATTGG
>NW_017306329.1:695279-735878 GCF_000935625.1 Nanorana parkeri | reverse complement strand
CAAGCCGAATTGGATAACTGGTTAACTGCATTTTTCTGCTTTTGGTGGCTGCATGCTTACTCCAGGATAGGGACTGAATTGAAGCCAGCCGGTAGCAACTTTCAGAAGTAGGTCAGCAAGGGCAATAACTTCATTCCTGTGAGGAGATATAACTTTAATTGTACCATAAGGGGCTATTCACCCCTATGCCTTGCAGTAAAACATGTTTTGACACAACGCACTTACCGCAGTGAGGTGTGTTGCTTTGCCATTGCGCACTTATGACAGATCATCACAATGCATATGCTGTGCATTGTGGTGCACTGTCTCATGCGATTTGTAGTCCACTGCCCTGCGTTGGCAGCTCATTTATAATGATGAGCTGCCCTAATGCAAAGCACGTTATAGTGCAACAAAACACACTGCACAAGGGTGAATCCAATCTTAAAGGAACGGAGTTAGTGCTGGTGCGTGAGAAACAAGGAATGACGGTAGAAAAGACACCGCTCTGTCTGGGCTGCCTGGCTATCAACATGCATGAAAATATGGATAGGGACTATGAAGCTCTCCACACAAGTTACAATCTGTACAATCTCCTTTGAATCTACCAACCACTGTGTAGTACAAGGGCCGGCCTGATTGGATAGGTTAGGTAGATCCTTTTATAGTACATAGTTTCGGTAAGCCTACAGTTGATTGTATGGTCAAATTGTAACGTGTGGTGACCCTTACAGTGAGAGATAACATAAAGCATTGGCGGAACTACCAGAGTCGCAGGGGTCGCATGTGCAAACGGGCACTGGTGTTCCGCCACTTGGGGGGTCCCATTAAGGAAGAAGATGGACTGGCCCCAGTAACTGCCAAGGCACCGACATTGCCTCCTGGGACTACACCTCCCAGCATGAAGCAGGCCAACGCTTTGCAGCTCCCACCCGGTGGTAGGGGGGCCCTCCATGGTTTCTAGTTACGTTAAGTTATGTTCTTGCAATCTTCTTTTTTTTTTAATCGAGACGTTGATAAATCCACATGCCCCTTTAAATGCCTCTTTTTATACACTGTTGGGATCCTTGCCACCCTGCCCATGCTCCCTGGGCAGAATTGGAAGTTCTTCTTGATAAATACACTTTGGAGCTGACATTTGGCGATCCCGCTCGCCGTGTTTACTTTCCGTCCATCTGCTGCGGTGTAAAACTAAAGAAGGAGCTTACCATTGAACAAGTGTTTATGCTCGGCGTGTCTGGAGGAGCACAAGGCAGCTCCTTGAAAAGCCTCTTATATAGGCAAGAGATGGAGAGACGATAAACTGAAGAATGTTGTTATAAATTCATGTTACTTTTCAAAGCCTTGAGGTGCAGCGCAGAGTGCCATTCCCTGCAAACACGGCCCCATCTCCCGCTACCGGCTGCTGCCTGCCTCCCGTCCTCCGCCGTAGAAATATATCTCCTGGATGCCATTGTATAGTCTACCGAGGGCTCGTCTGTCCTATTTTTGTCTTGAAAGGGAAACGATGATATTCTTTTATCTGGAATGGTGTATAATATTTTTTGTTTAAGTAGCTATAAACCCTCAGCTCCCATTCACCAAACGCACATCAAACGTGCACACTTTGAAGTACGTTCACAAAACAAGCACAAACACTGAACACGCTTACATTACCATTACTAGTTAATGGTACCACAAACGCGGCCGAGCAAACATGTTTTTTCCCCGTGCTTGAAAAAAAAGAATTAAGCAGAATCCGCTACAGGTATTACTTTCCAGAGTGTGACACGCATCTAGAAACCCATTCAAATCAATGGGGGTGCGTGCCAAATGCGGGAAACAAACACATGCCACTGTGACACGCGTTCCTGCTATGCTTATGTGTGAAGGGGGCTGAGGGCCCATTTACTACCATGTGATACTTTACCGCGCTTTGTTTCAAAATGAATTGGCTGCCAATATAGGCTAACATGCACGGAAAGCACATGACCCTATTGCAACACACCAACGTGCGTTTTAGGTATGCTATACCGCAGGTCCTATTCAGTTCACATCATTACACTAAAAAAAGTAGGACATGCAGTACTTTTTTTATTGCTTGCTGCAGCATGCTGAAACGTACTACATCTGCATTGCAACATGCTGCAGTGAGTAGACATGAATGGGATGTAATTTTGTGAAGTTGGGAATGCATTGCATCATTTGCACGAAAGATTTAGAACGTGGCCGATGGCAAGGACAGAGTGTTGTCACCCTACAACAGGAAGTGGCCGAAGCCTTCGAGATTGCCAGTCAGCGTGTCAAGCTTGAAATCCCACGAGAATGCTCCCCAGGTCACTGCGAGCGTGGCTCCACGTGGGATTTTCAGCTCCAAGCTCTGCCAGGAGGCATAGTGGTGTCACTGTGCTACCGGAAGTGTCAGGGGCCAGGGTAAGTCATTTTATTTTTTTCGAACAGCCTGTTGGTTTACAGATAGCTTTTGGCCACGGGGAGGCTTGCTAAAAAGCAGGCCTTCTGTTTGGCATTGAAGGACTGCTTTAAAAGAGACCTAAACCAAGGGTCATCCCTATAATGAGGCAACCTGAAGGGATAGCATCAGATGGCATCTCATTGGGGCAGCATGGCAACTAACAGCAAGGCTGACAGTTGAAGTTGCCCCCCTTCTCTTCGGTTGACCGCTTAGCCCAAACACCCCCCCTTCTCTGTGATTGACAGCTCGGACCATTCCAGACTGCATTAACCGACCGCTCCCAACTTCTCCTGGCTGTCTCAGGTGGCGAATAAGGAGGTAGCTGAAAGACGCTGCTGGAGGGGATCAGCAGCACTGAAATGCAAAAAAATGGATAAAAAGCCATAGTAGTTACACAATGCCTTAGCAGACTAAATGTAATCCAGTTATGTTTTAGATATTTGTTCTTTAAAGTTAGTATAATGCTCAGCTTTCCAATGTCTCGCCTCATTTATACTTTTATGTTGATTTATTTGGTGGTGTTTCATGACTAACGAATGGTCAGAAGCTTTGCAGCATAAAACATGGTGTGAGCTGCCATTATAGCAGAACCAATGCCATTCTTCTGCTTCACCTGACACGGCAGTCGGACCGTAATGTTCCCTGACTAATGTCGTGATTCAACGGCCAAGTTGTGATTACAGATAACCCCGAAATGATAAAGAAAAAAGACTAAGAAGCTGTAATATATAAATAAAATATACAAAAAATATAAAAGAGAGTGTAGGCAGCTAAATCGCTCTTCTGCCTCGCTCTTTCTGTAGGCTTGCGTCTGAAGGCGGATTGGAGTTTGTTTATGAGAAATAGAAAAGCTGCAGCCGTTATTCTTCTTCCCACTCCGAGGGGAAAACTTATCCAAACTGCTGAAAAGAAACTTTGCCATTAAATGTTCCAAATTTCCGATTATCTTTGGTTCTCTGTCAATACTCCCAACTTTCTGAGATGGGAAAGAGGGGCGCTGTTTAGGATTAATGTCTGTAGGTAAAGGACACGGCCTGCTGCACTCCAACATTGGTGGGCCATGGAGATGTCAGGAGCAAAAAAATAACCAAGCCACCGATAAAGTTATTTCTAAACCTCAATTGCCTAAACTCTGGAGTGAAATCTTAAAAATGTATTCAAGTACCTCAACTATTAACAACAATGTAGCTTATTGCTGTCGCCCCATTGGTTATGATTTACCTGAAGAGGAAAAGTCATGACTTGTAGCTTACACGGGACTTCCTATCCTGATGCATGATTGCATGTATGTATGGGTGGGGCTTTTTACAAAATTGTGTGGTTTTTTAAATTCTTTTTCATGTGTTACTTTACATTTTTTTTTTTTTTGGAAACTTTAATTTTTTCCCCCCTTTTTTCTTTTCACTTAACTTTATTGCTATCACATAGGGGGATTAGAAAACCCCCTATGTGATAGCAAAGAGGATGTGACAGGTCCTCTTTATGGAGACATCAGTGGTCTACAAGACCCCTAATGTCACCTAGACCCCCAAAGAAGCTGATGAAGCAGAGATCTGCTTCATCAGCTTCTCTCCAGCGTCTGAAGCTGGAGAGTGACACAAGAATGCGGAAGTGATGTAATAAGCATCACTTCCGCATTCTGACAGCGGAAAGGGGACCAGAGGGAGATTGTGTACAAAACTCCCTCTGATCCCCTGTCAGAGAGCCACCATGATGTGCTCGGTGGGAGCCCGGGACCAGCGGGAGGTGGGGGGGACACGGAACAGCAGCTTTTACAAGCGATCCGCTGGCTCTATAGCCGGCGGATTGCTTGCATGTTAACAGGCATCACTGCTTGTTTTTAAATTTTAGGCATTTTCCCGCTTGCGCGCACTGCACGCTTGAGTGAGCGTGGCTGAGCGGACGTTTAAAAATGCCCGCTCAGATCCAGGGAGCTCCCGGCCGGCCGTTTTTTCTTACAATGGCGGCCTGGAGGCGGTTAAAGTGACACTAAACTCAGCAGTTCAATCTTAAAAATGCATTCAAATACCCGATTAACAGAAATGTTTCCTATTTGTGCATCACTCGGCTGTTGATCCTCAAATCATCTGAGTTGGTGCTGACTAGGGATGCACCGATACCCGTATCTGTATTGTTGTCGATACCGAGTATTTAAGCGAGTACTCGTCCAAAATGCTCCCGATGCTTATCCTTCCTGATACCGGAATATTGAAACTTCCGGTATCAGGAAGCCGGGCAGTGAGTCATTACATGCCACCCAGCTTTCTGATTGGTCGGGAAGCGGGTAATGACTTGTCCCCTGGCTTCCTGATTGGCCAGGAAGCTGGCTCCATGCTCCCTCGTCAACTGGTGAAGAGGTAGCATTGAGTCGGCTTTCCTGCCTAATCAGGAAGACAGGTGGCGAGTCATTACCCAGTTTCATGATTGGCCAGAAATCTGGCTCCATGCTGCCTTGTCACCTGGTGATGAGGGAGCATGGTGGCGGCTAATCGGGAAGCCGTGCGGCAAGTCATTACATGCCGCCCGGCTTCCTTAATGGGACTTCCGGTATCGATATTCGGTATCAGCGAGTACTAAAAAAAATGTTGGTGTTCGATACCGAAAAACCGGTGTCTGTGCATCCCTGGTGCTAACACTGTCCTTCCTTCAGGAGGGGGGCTACTTTTGTTCCCCATGATCCCTGTGTGTGTTGTAAAAGTAGTCACCGCTCCAAGTTCGCTCCTGTGATGGACTACAATCTCATGTTTAGTTTTCAAATTTGTATTGAGATTGTAGTCCATCACAGGAGCGAGCTTAGAGCAGTAACTACTTTACAGCACACACAGGGACCATGGGGAACAAAAGTAGCCCCCCTCCAGAAGGAAGGACAGTGTCGGCACCAATTCAGAGATGATTTGAGGATTTACAGCCGAGTGATACACACATAAGTTAGATTGTTGGTAATAGTTAAGGTACTTGAATGCATTTTTAAGATGTAACTTCTGAGTTTAGTGGCACTCTAAGGAATATATCCACATGGGAATCCCGGTAAGGAGTGCAGCAACGATCCTTTTACTACTTTAAGGATCCCCTCACAACCTCTGGAGGATCCCTAGTATTCCAAAGAACCCTTTTTAAGAAAGACTGGATTATACTCCCCATCTTTCCTACCCCATTTCCCCACCAGGAGTCTGTTGTGTAAGTCATGACCTTTCCTATTTAGGAAAATTGTAACCAATGGGGCGACAGCAATAAAAATATGTTCCTAACCCTGCACTACCTTAACTAAAAAATATAGTTTGGACGTAGTAGCACAAGCATTTCTCTACTGTGTGATGAGCTGAAATAATGAGTCTGGCCTTTACTTTCTTTCTTTCTTTGATGTCCTTTGAAGTATATGGCATCACTGACAAGCGCCTTTGCATATACATGACTGGTTGACTAGAAAAGTGTCTGGGCCATCCTGCACGCACCAATGCACATTGGAGCACTGGGCATCAAGCTTCATGTCTTCAGTTGTGTCTCCGCTCCCTTGTGCCTCGGTCTAAGCTTCCAGAGCTGGAGCTGGCTCGCTGAGCTTGTCCTGTTCACAGCGTGACGTTCCTGGGCTCACTCAATACACTGGCCAGCAGCTGCTTCAGTTAAAAATCCACAGGGGCGTCTCGAGTCCTGCAACTTCCAACTATTTGTGACCTTTGGGATACCTTCTGTTTTAGTCAGAGGCGAAACAAACAGGCAGGAGAAGTCAATTTATTCTTGAAACAACCTCAAGATTTTTTATTCAGTATGTTCATAAAGAAATAACAGAGAATTGTTCTACATTTAGAGGTTTTCTCACCAGAAAAGGGCCCATAACTGCAAATAGTGTCTAACAGCTAAGTGTCTGTGTCCAGGGCCGTGCCTGTAATGAGGCAGCTTGACCTGTTGCCTCGGTGGCATCTCTTTGGGTATTTTCTGGCCAGAGCAGGTTGTTAAGAGCTGGGCAGGGAGATGTGTAAGGGCCATAGACATCTCCCCTCCCAGCTATTACCAACCTGGGGCGCTCTGGCCAGTGTCCCGACCAGCTCCTGGCAACCAGTAACGTCAGTCCAGGATGCTGGCCTGGGCTGGGCAGTGCACCACCAGGACGCCAGGCGCAGCACCGTTAGCATGCACCACCAGCACCCCATCAACCTACCCTCTCCCGGGAAGTGACCACCGGCACCTCCCTGCCTCAGGCGGCAATTATGCTAGGGACACCCCTTTCTGTGTCAGCCTACCAGTCAGAGAACTCAGGGCTGACAACTCTGCTTGTGATTTCAGTAAAGCAGAAACAGGAACTCAAGAGTAGCCATGGGCCTGGGCTTGGTTCAAGTCCAGTTTGCCTGAGTTTGCCCAAGCCTGCTCATAACTATGATCTCCATTCTCCCCTTTCGGCCCAATTAGTGCTGGCAGTTGTGATACTGTCTATTCCTGCGGGGCAGGGAATGTACCTCTCCACAACTGATTGGGTCAGGAAGGGCGGTGGCGGTCACCGTTTTGAGCAGGCTTGGTCAAACTCGGGCAAACTGGTTGGCACCAAGCCTAGGCTCATCAATGGTAAGGATCACACTGGATTTTTGGCAGGAAGAAAAGGTATTTCTCTTTCTGAATATACACTATATTGCCAAAAGTATTGGGACGCCTGCCTTTACATGCACATTAACTTTAGTGGCATCCCAGTCTTAGTCCGTAGGGTCCAATATTGAGTTGGCCCACCCTCTGCCACCATAACAGCTTCAACTCTTCTGGGAAGGCGTCCACAAGGTTTAGAAGTGTGTCTATGGGAATGTTGGACCATTCTTCCAGAAGCACATTTGAGAGGTCAGGTACTGATGTTGGACGAGAAGGCCGGGCTCGCAGTCTCCACTCTAATGCATCCCAAAGGTGTTCTATCGGGTTGAGGTCAGGACTCTGTGCAGGCCAGTCAAGTTCCTCCACCCCAAACTCACTCATCCATGTCTTTATGGACTTTGCTTTGTGCACTGGTGCACAGTCATGTTGGAACAGGAAGGGGCCATCCCCAAACTGTTCCCACAAAGTTGGGAGCATGAAATTGTCCAAAATGTCTTGGTATGTTGATGCCTTAAGAGTTCCCTTCACTGGAACTAAGGGGCCAAGCCCAACCTCTGAAAAACAACCCCACACCATAATCCCCCCTCCACCAAACTTTACACTTGGCACCATGCAGTCAGGCAAGTACTGTTCTCCTGGCAACCGCCAAACCCAGCCCCTTCAATCGCATTGCGAGACAGAGATGCGCGATTGGTCACTCCAGAGAACACGTCTCCACTTCTCTAGAGTCCTATATATATATACATAAAAGCAAAGTGCAGGAGTTGTTTCTTCCTGTCAAAGTCCCTATAGTGCTGATCCTGGGGACATGTAACACCACCAAGAAGACGGGGGGGTCATTGTTGCGGATTATGTTGGTGGTATGGCAGTGAGGGGTAATATAGGACAGTCGGAGTGCTGGATGTAGGTGGAGGTGGTGGACGGGAATATACAAGCAGCTGCTTTGCCCCCTTATGTATTCCACGTAGCTCATGGATTGGAGTCTGAAGGATTCTACTGAGTGTCATTGATAACCAGGGAGAAGGCAGCAGCTGCTGAAACCAGAGAGCCCAATCAATATGACAGCGTATCATACATTCCTGCCTTTCACTGACACGCTTCACTTCACTGCCACTTACACCTCGCTCCTGTGCCTTTCCATAACCTTCCTGACACCCAGAGTCATTTCCAGGAGGTGTCATGCTGTGATGTATTGGCTGTGCGTTCGAGAAAGTGGAGAGAGGGTGGTAGACTTAAAATGGATAGATATATTTTTATGTTAAGTACAGGCATGCTTAGTAATGTGTAAGCGTAACACTTCCAGTTATTTATTACCTCTCTTAGAGATCACAGTACTGCGCGTAATCTGCTTCCCTCTCCAGAAGGACGGCGCCATCTTGCTTAAGGCAATATTCAGGGTCTCCATCTACTTTCTGGACTGAGGTGCTGGCTCAGAAATGGCACCGATGTAGTACTTGGCTGTGTTCACAAATGTCTAACACAGATCAGTCCCTGCTGCAGCCTCTGGCTTTGTGCTACATAGTTACAATGCTGTAGTCTGACCGCTGGGGTAGAGGAGACTGAGGTAATGCTTCCTCCTGGCTGCAGCAGACTGATGACACCATCTCAGTCTAGGCAAAAGTGAAGTGCTTCTTTTTAGTAAGTGGTGGAGCTGTTGCTTTGTTTTGTGACATGGCATGAATTAAAATATTCATGCATACTTGTGAAGTTATTGACTAGTTCTCAACACCTTCTCACTGAGATGTTCCAACGCCTTGGGCATCACTAGTGCCAGGTGCCCTGGATCCAGAAGCCGTGTCCGCCTGCATTTTTGTTCTTCAATATGCCCCTTTACCTATGCAGTGGCCGGCCCGCCCAAGGACCTCCAGCAGGGATGGAGTTTCACAGCACTACTCATGGCTCTGTGCTACAGGCAGGGCCGGTGCTGCCACTAAGCAAACTAGGCAGCCACCTAGGGTTCACTGCTGCCTAGGGCGCACTGCTACCTAGGGTGCAGCCTTGACCATTCACCCCTCATGGCACCCCCTGTCTATTTCAAATTGCAAGAGCCAATAGCAGGGTGGCTATTGCACCCGCCCACTGAGCAGAGGAGCGTAACTGAGAGACAACTTTCTCTCTCAGGCTGGCTCCTCTGCCCAGTGGGTTGGGTTTCAATAGCCACCCTGCTATTGGCTATTTCAAATTAAATGACATCCACCTGTTGCCTGCAGAAGCTAACCCGCAGGAGGGGGGGGGGGGGCGCCTCGGGAGGTGCAACTAGCTGGTCTTGCCTAGGGCGCAAAATAGTCTAGCCCTGGCTACAGGCCTGACGAGCAGCAGGGACAAAAGCTTCATAAGTGAAAGCAACCAATGCATGGTGCACTGCACTGAGAGGTTGGGTCAATGTAGCTGGAAAGACAGAAGAGTTAAAGGAGAGCTCTGCTCTAACCAAAAGCTTACCTATCATTTGTAATGGTGTCGTTTAGATCTTAAAATACATTCAACTGATTATTTTGTCTCTGAAGATGGAGTGTCTGATTATATGCACTCTGTATATAATATGGGTCTATGTTAACTTGTACTACAATCTCATGTTTGGTTTACAAATTTGTATTGCGATTGTAGTCCATCACGGGAGCGAGCTTGGAGCGGTGACTACTTTCCAACACACACAGGGACCATGGGGAACAAAAGTAGCCCCCCTCCAGAAGGAAGGACAGTGTCAGCACCAATTCAGAGGTAATTTGATCATATACAGCCGAGTGATACACAAATAAGATACATTGTTGTTACTAGTTAGGCCTCATTCACACACAATGCAAGAGCAAAATTGTATATGGCGTATGTGCGTATACGTAAAGATGGAGAAATACGCTGCCCGGACGCATCTCGGTTCCATTCTGTTTTTGTGTATGTTTACGCTACGCAAATATACGGCTCCATACGCAGCTATGTGTATGGAGACATTTATTTGCATATGCTGCAATACGCGCGTGGTAGTAGGAATGAGGCCTTAAAGGAGAACTATGGGGTTAAGGCTTTTCCCCATAGTTCTCCTTAGGGTAACGGGAGGACACAAACTAGCATCCTCCCGTCACCCTAGGCTCAGTATACCGCGAGCTAGAGCTACAACTTGCGGTATACTGAGACGCCGCAGCTGAAGCGGATCCCGACAATTGTGCCGGGTTCCGCCCAGCTGCGTGAGTGACAGCTGGCTCTGCCTATCTAGAGGCAGAGCCAGCTGTACCCTCCCCCTCCCCCGTCCGTTCCTCCAGTCAGCGCTGGCAGATCGGAGCGTGGAGCGGGGAATCCAGCCCCTCCCCTGTCACGGCAGAGAGCCGTGACAGGATCGAGAGGGGAGCGAACGCCGGTATGTGTTCGCTAACCTCACTCACCTCATAGTTCTCCTTTAAGGTACTTGAATGCATTTTTAAGATTTAACTCCTGAGTTTACTTTCATGGAAGGCAAGGGCAGGTCAAACATTTTGAGACTTGCAGGTGAAACGCTACTGAACCACAGGCAGGTAATGCTGCGTTCAAATGCAAAAGGCAGCATGGAGCGTCGGATCCTAGAGGAGCTCTTGTAGAGTATCAAGGAGCTTTCTTATTTATAGTCTCCCATTAATAAATAAACGTTAGAATGAGGATGTCTAGGACTGACTTCGAGAGACCGCCGTTATTATTTATTCATGCTGATCTTGTTTTATGCGCGCCGGGGCCCTGGGAGTAAGCGGCTCCTTGGCGATGACCAGAATCAACAGAAAAGTATCAGAAAGCAGAAGCGCGTTCCATCTGCCGGCTGTTTGTTGTTTGTTTTGCTGTTGCTGTCGCTCTAACGATAGTACACAGCGAAGCTTCACTGAACTGTTAGGATGATAATGTCAGATGCCACCCAGAACAGATGAAGGGACACTGGATTTGTCTCCTCGCTGCTGGAGCATGGCAGCCTTAAAGAAGACCTGTCGGGACAGGCCTGAAACAAAAAAAGCGTTTAAAGGGGAGCTGCAGATGCCAAAAAAATGGCAGATGACCATGTGCAAAATCCTTCCATATCCTACGCAGGCTTCTTTTTTTTCCGGTTGGCGCAATGTGGAAAGTGTCAGTTTTCGGAGATTATATTTAGGTCCCCAAGGACTCTCCACTATGGTTCTCTAACAATGCTTGAATTGTCATTCTTTAGGATGCTTATAAATATAAAAGAGCTGTTTTACCTATGAAAATAGTTGACTTTCTGGCCATCCAGTCCTGAGATTTACACAGCTTTGACACACACAGCACAGCCCTATCAGGAAGGCAGAGGACCTTATTTTATTTTTTTTACTATAGTAGTTAACCCTTAATGGCTTTGTCCTTCCCCCAGCCTGTGGCTAGACATTGAAAGAGGAAGCATCACATTGATGATCTCATCTCTCTGTCAGTCTGCTCTGTCTTCCTATCAGCATGTTCCTTGTTAGTACTGCAGTACAGCTGATTGACTTCTTGTGCTTCTCCCTCTCCAAGTCCAAGTCCTGCTTTGTGGGGTTTGCAGGAAGCTAAAATCAGGTCAAAGTCGGGTACCTACAGTAGTTGCATTTGAAGGCAAATCTAACGTTTTTTGAATATGCTCATCATGCATTAATTTTTTAAATATCTGCCTGCAGTCTTATTATAACTCTCAGAGAAAATGCTGTTACTGGCGTCTTCACACAGAAATCGAAACACCAACTGGCCATACTCGTAAAGATTTCTCTTGTTTGGTCCAGTGGGGGGAAATCTCTCAGTCTCCCCATCCACGCTAAACATTATGGATGGAGGAGTCTCCCCTATCGGCTACAGCATTCTGACAGCAGCTGCCCACATGATACTTGACCAGTGACTGCATCTGATTGGCCTTTTTTTTCCACCCAGCTCCTTTCACTTTTGACGGAGGCGGGTGGCGTCAGCAGGGCTACCCATGGCTTGAATTTTGGTCAATTTCATGTATGGCCAGCATTACAATTGCTTTCAGTGATCAGAAACATTTGTTGACTCGTCCAAGAGAAATTATATGCTGCCCATTTCTTGAAGGTCACTTTTGTTGGCCAACTTTAGGGGTTGAAGGTCATGAAGGCACAAGCAGTATGTTTACTTCTCCTGTATGTCCATCTGCCCATGATTATTATCACTGGTGGGTAGTGATGAGGCTGAGCTTGGTTTGGCCCCAGTTGACCCGAGTTCCCTCCAGCCTGCTCAGAACTGTGACTGCCACTTGTTGCTCCTGGCCCAGTTAGTTGTGGAGAGGCAAATTCCCGCCCTGCAGCAATACATCACAATGGAGCAGGGATTGCCCCCGCCACAACTGCTGCCACTGGGCCAGGAGGTTGGGGAAGCTTCACAGTATTAAGAAGGCTTGGATAAACCCGATTTGCAACAGGCCAATGCTTATATCTAGTGGTGAGTAATTGAGTGAGTAATAACAAATGCCCCCTATGCTTGGAGTTGGTCATTATGCAGGGATAAGTCAGTCGGTTGTGCTTCTACTTGTGGCCAAGCACCAATCATTACCCTTTTCTATATGGAGAAGAGGAGTCCATGCACTAGTTTAGTTAATTGGCTAAATCCAAGATAAAATATGGTGGCACCCAATACATTGATGAAATCAGGGTGTGGGGGTGTGTGCACTACCACCCATTATTCTAAGTAAGACTCCTGCCAATCTGTGGTCAGCGCTGGTCACCAGGGACCTCCCGCTCTTCTTTCAACCAGCGGTTAATTATTTTCACTTAGTTCACCCGGAGGTCAGGTAAACATTTAGTTGCTGTAAAACTTGGCCCAGCTCATTTAGCTAATTATGGGACGTGGTCGTATTACAGGGTATTTTAAAACCTGTTGGGTTTTACCGATGATTCAGCTCACTGTACACTATGGCTTGTGCCCAACAGCTGGTTGGATTTAGATGGTATTTAACAAATATGCTGCGTCATTAGGTATGCACCCAAGTCTGGGTTTTTTTAATGCACTTTTTGTGGCAATTCCCACTAAGTCGTTATCCACGTTCCTCGTCTCGGTACTCTGGTTACCTCCCACAACCCCCAACAACACAACCGCTACAAAAATTCTGATAAATCAGTTGACTTCTTTTGATCGGGACTTTAGAACTAGAAGCACTATAGCAAAGACACAAATTGAAGACCTTTTATTTTTTCAAAATTGGTTCAAGGTTAACTCCAGACCAAAAAATATTAATTCATCTGTATTTCTCAATAGTCACAATAGATTTAAATCAACTTTAAGTTTCAAATTACTTTGTAAGCCCAATTATTACCTTGTAAAAGTAGTGGTGACATCACTACTGTGGTGTACATAGCTTGCGCAGAGAGCTGAGCTGTGGAAGGGGCCCAGCTAGCTCCACACGCTAGAGGCTGTCTGCAGAAAACTACACAGGGATGAGGAAGCAAAAAAGACGTATCTCTATGTAAGCTCCATGCAACTAAAGCTCACACAGGGCACACCTACCCTCATGTGAAAGAGCTGGGTGCCTAAGTGGCCAATCACTAAGCACCAATGCTGTTAAAATATGAGGGAGGGAAGCATATTACATGCACCCTATATGCAGAAGTAGGAAATATTTTATGCCAGTGGAGCAGAAGGTGAGTGACGGTATAAGTGGCCATTGGGGCTGCAGTTAAAGTGGATCTGTTGTTTTACACCATATGAGCAAAAGCACAGGTTCACTTTAGGCCTTTATGGTTATTCACACACCCCAGAGAGCACAGCAAAATAAAATCACTGACCCTTCTTTTCTCTACTGCAATTAAGCAAAGCAGCTTGATCCATGGCCCACCCCATGGCTGCTGATTGGATAGCAAGGGAACATCACCACGCTGATGAGGTCATCTGTCAGTTCTTTACACCTATTGAAGCCCATCTCCAGGCAATAAAAAAAGTACCCCCGCACTGTAAGGGTTTCGGCAGTCTAAGGACTGTTGACATCTGCATGTCTAATGTAGGTTCCATAGACCCGCATTAGATTTGAGGACACCAAGGGACATTCCACCAACCATAACTGAGCAGGAGAGCGCTAACCGCCGGGGAATGGAGATCAGGTATGTAAATCTGCTTTATTCCAGCCCCTAGACAAAAAAGAGCACTTAACTAACCCTAACCCTAAGGTCCACTGCAAGGGCACATTAATGTTTGCCCAGAGATGAGCTTTAAGAAGGGCTGCTGATGGGGGGTTACAGGCAGCCCTCCTGTATTGGGTCTGAGTCCCATCAGCTCAAACAGGTGAGCCCAGCAGGGGCTTCTTCATCTCCCTGTAGCTCTCTCTTCTTTCCGAGGCGCATGTTCCCCCTTGGTCTCCTGTATAACTGTTCCCTGCACATTCCCTAGCAGGGCTTTTGTCAAGGTGGGCTTTAAAGGGCTCCACTTTTTCTAATGGCGACCCTGGATTTAAGTATTGCAAATCTCTCTTTACTGTGCTGTTCAGTAGAGCCTGGCTGAATCACAATGCTGACCTGCTTTCTTTCAGCCCAAATCCTGCCAATGCAAGAAATGAGGAAAGCAATTGCCACCAGCATAGGCAGGTACTGCCAGCAATAAAAACATTGCCAGAAGTTCTAACCTTCCTCCACGCTACTAAAAAAATGTATTTTATTTTAGTCTATGCCTCTGTTGGAGAGATTTGCTAAAACTTCCTGTCTTGGCAGGAAATGAGGGAAAATTACACCATTTGCAACAAAGACTGCAATGAAAACCTGATGGGAGCTCTAACCCTTCACCATTTTATTCACAAAGAAATAAAAGGTTTTGAATGAGGTTAGCCTTTAAAAATAAAGTTTAATTATTTTATGGATACATGATGGGATTTTAGGAGACAGAGCAAAGTGACATGGTCTCCGCAATGCCACCCCTTCCCCCCAAGCCTTTAATACTCCCCTTACCATTGCTCCCCTGCAGCTCCGTCCTCCATTGCACTCCCGGTGCTGCCAGGAATGGGGGATCATGTGACCTCCTTCCCTATGATCATGCTTTGGTCTAGCAGCCAGTTGCTAGGCTCCCAGCACTATCACATAACTGAGGGAGAGACCACAACTCTGGTATCCCTGATTTCAGTGCTGACTGTGATGGAGGAAGGAGCGGCAAGAGGGCATGGCAAGTAAGAGGGTCAGACCCTTTGCAGGGATACTGTCACTTTGCTTTGCGTGGACTGCCTGCATCCCAGGCGTACTGTATATGCTCAGAGCAGTGTTTACCAGCGTACAGCCTCGCCTGTAATTGGTTTGTATAGGCGGACTGTATGCAACACCTTTTTTCCCTGGACGTAGATATCTGGATGTTTTGTATGGTACATGGACCTCTTTTTTTTGTTATCTGCCTAAAGAATAATAGGTCTAAGAGGATGGAAAAGAAAATTCCAGAAGATGAAGGGGACACTCAAGATAAGTTTCTTAGCTCTTCTTTGATGCTGCAAGAGCCTACTTGAGTAATGGAAAAAGACCCTGTAACAAATACTGTTTACTAGGTTGATGATACCGCTGGCCTGCCTTAGGATTGATTCTCTCAGAAGACTGGCATAGACAGGCCGGGGTCAGAGTCAGGTGCAGGAGAGCCGGCTGGCCGCTGCTCGCCGTTTGGAACACTTTATGTTCATAACTCAAAAGTTTCCACTTCAATTTACATAGCTGGTGGAACATAGCGGTGTGAGAAATGACAGACGCTCGGCATAGTAGACACCGCTGACCTTTCAGCAATGCGGGAGCAGCACTACTGCCAGTCTCAAACCAAAACAATGAGCCAGTGCAATAGGAATGTTTGTTTATCAGGTTTCAATTGGACAGCAGTGGATGGTGCCCGTTTAAAAGACCAGCAAGGCAGTAGAGATATCAACTTGTAGGTAAAATGAGAAGCTGATATATGGCTCTGTAATCGTTATATATGGGGTAATGGACCTCTAACCAATATGAGAATATACCGAGGAGTATAGTGACCACATCTGAGGACGAGCGGTTGGGTCTAGTGATTACATACGGGTCATGGAGGTGAAAGGAGACATGTTAGATGGCTGTGACTGTTTTTTCCTTTAAAGTGTATGGAAAGCTGTTTTTCACTCTTTAAGGAGTAGGGCAACGTTACGATCCCTGTGAGCGTTTGCCCCGTCTTTGTACCATTCACAATTATTTTAATTCATGCCAATGTTACCTGCGAGTATCAATCAATCGCTTTAAGATGACAACAGCTGATTTTAGTAGCGCGTTCATACGTGTGTGCCAAGTCTTGGACAACAATTGAGGCAGACTCTCTCATTTGATTTTGACTGAGTCACTGATGTGAAGTGACCCACAGACTTAGATTGATGTGCGGGGGCCAAGTGAAAACCCAGTTTTCCAGATTTCACTCAAACCCGCACAGAATTGTGACTGACACACACCCCCATTTCCAGCAGGAAAATTTACGTCGAGCCAGCAGGACTCGCAACCACCATTCATCACCTTTCTACATTTTAATTAGTCCGTTGGAGCATTCAGTCTTGGCATGCATTGTGCCAAGGGCATTCACCACCCCTTTGTGACATGTAGCTGTCCCTCCCACAACTGATTGGAGGGGGGGTGTCAGTCACAGTCTTGCGCTGACCTGGGGCAACCCAAGGGATCCGGGTTCACACCAAGATCCCGCAAATCACTACATACTAAGCGATGAATTGTGGTATACACTATATGGCCAAAAGTATGTGACCCCCTTCAAATTGTTGAGTTTAGGTGTTTCCTGTGAAGGGTCCTGATGATGCTGCAGCATGCAAAGACATTTTAGATCATTGTGCTCTTCCAACCTTTCAGCTACAGTTTGGTGAAGGCCCTTTTCTGTTCCAGCATGACTGTGCACAACGCCAGCTCCATAACTACATGGTTTTGAGGAGTTTCATGTGAAGGAACTCAAGTGTCCTACACAGACCCCTGACCACAACCCTACTGGATACCTTTGGTATGGACTTGAACTCGCAGTGAGGAACTTTTTGTCCAACATCAGGCAGATGAACATTCTCTAAACAAAGTCAACAGAGCCAGATTGACTTGACTTCCCTCGTCACATCCTCTTGTCCACATAAATTGGAAATTATAAATCCAAGCAGTGACATTGTAGTCATGGGCTGGTTATAAAGAAGGTTTGCGTATTACCCGATGCCAAGTAACACCTTTGTCACCACAGGTAATGATACACACATACTTAGGGTGGTGAATTACCTGTCTGGTGTCATAATATTAAAGTGAGTAGATCCTTGTTCACAATGAATGCATGATCTCATGAATAATCGAGTCTGGTAAACCCTGGTGTGGTGTCCCTATAGGGAGACCTGATTATTCTGATTGATCTGTCTGAATATAACCCCGGGCTATTTTGCTGTATAATAACTGAGCAACTCAGGAGCCCTGTTCACAATGAATATACTCATGAAGGTTCACGTATGCAGATCCCTGTTGTGCTGTCCCTGTAGTGAGTTGTGATCTGACCGAATATAACTGCAGGCTAATTTGCTATAGCAAAGCTGAGCATCTCAGGAGTCCAATTAAGCTGGCCATACACCAGTACAATTTGTTTTTTTTTTAGAAAAATGTGTTTTTGGAACGTTCTTTTGATTTTCTACCCGCAGATGCTGCAGTGCCGTCCGTCTGTTTTTTTACTACGGGCGGACGGCAAGAGGTTAATAGGATCAAATTGGCAATCTTTTTCGACTGTACTTTTTGAGGGAACAGAATGGGGGAAAAAATTCTCAAAATTGTTCTCAAATTAATAAAATTCTAACATTGGATGTGATTTTTGTTCGGGAAACTCCATTAATTCTAAAATCGAATGTTATTATCAGATGGAATTTTGAACAACATTTGTCAAGTCACTGATGGCATTATTGAATGTTCTGATTTTTCATATCAAAGTTGTTAATGAAAATCTAGTCCCAGCATAGCCCCTCCTGTTATACCTTCAGCACTGTAATAGGAATACATACTAGAGTTGTTTTTGATTCAATCAAAGCTTACATGAAAAAATTCCTGTGAGGCCTGGTTCACACGTAGGAGTTTTTGAGCAGTTCGAAAAGCACTTTTAACTACCCAACACAATAAATCCCATGATTTTCAATGGCCCTGGTTCACACCTGAGCAGAAAAATGCCTGAAAGGGTACAGGAGCTTCTTTGGGCAGTTAAAAGCGCTTTTTTTTGCCCCATAGACTTCATTGGAAATGCCCAAAGACGCGCAACAGAAGCATGTTGCACATTTTTGTGAGCGTTTTTGCACGTTTATACAGGCGTTCTTCCATTGCCCACAATGGTTTATGAGCTGCCAATCAAAACGCGCGTCTTCATGTATGCATACAAATGTGCACACCGTGCATACACGCACAAATAACCGCATGCTGTTAACGCGCGTACTAACGTGCAAAAATGGTGTCGCCTAGGTGTGAACCCAGCCTTAAGTAGTAAGTGCTGCCCTTCCGTCTGCCCATCACTTCCAACAACTTCCTGGATTCCCAGAGTGCTTTGTGTCTCTTTCCCTGCTGCTTGATGTGATGCAATCTCCATTTCTCTTTTCTCCATTTCTCATGACTACATTTCCCATCATGCATTGCTTCTAGCAATCAATGATAATGTTGCATTGTTCAGACGTTGAGTTGTAGTTCAGGAGGCAGGCTCTGTGAGAGTAGCAACACAAGAAGTGCATTTTCACAGGGCTGAGTGTAATGGTGTCAGTACATCGAGTGTCTTCAGTAAGTAAGTTTACAAACTTCTAGATGGATCTGGTTATTAGGAGTGGGATAGAACTTACGCAAATTCATTATAGAAATACAGATTTATTTTTAGTTTTTGACCATAGATATCCTTTTACTGTACCAAAATCCCATTACTTCTAAATAATGGCAACCAAACAATTACCGTTTTCAGAAGAAGTTCTGCAATGTCAGCCACCTGTGTATTGCTTCAAGAAAAGAATGACTTTAGGAATGGTTGGCTTCACACTTTTGTGGTCTGTTGCTTTAAGGCAGTCCAATCATTATAAAATCTTAATTCAAAAAAAAGTATGTGTGAATTTTTATTTATTTATTTTGCATCACATCAGCTTCAGGTAGGGTTACCAGCCAGACCTGGAAAATTGGGCTTTTTGCCAGTATAATTAATAGGGAAGAGATCACCAGGCTGGAATTTTTTCCCAGTAAAGGTTGCAGCTTTTTTTCTGGGAAACAATGAATCAGAACACTGGAGTCACAGGCTGCTCATAGAGAACGTTGTGTATCAATAGATGCAGATTAACACCTTTGTCACAACAGGTAATGATAGACACATACTTAGGGTGGTGGATTTCCCATATTGTGTAATAGTAATACGTTAGTACAGGAGTAGGCAACCTCCGCACTCCAGCTGTGCTGAAACTGCAAATCCCGTCATGCCTCTGGCGCTGGGAGTCGTGCCTGTAACTGTCAGTCTTGCAGTGCCTCATGGGACTTTCCAAAACAGCTAGAGGGCCTGGAGTTGCCAATCCCTGATCTAGAAGGGTAGTTCAGCCTGCGGGTTCACGCTGTTGAATTCCTGCGTTTGTGCACATATTGTGAACGAAGTATCCCTGGTGCGAATGGGACCTCAGTTTTGCAATGCCTCCTGGGACTTGTAGTTCCACAACAGCTGGAGGGCCGGAGTTGTCCACCCCTGCCACTTGACCAATACCTCTGACAGAGAAACATGGTGGGGCAGAATCCTGACAAAAATGACTATTAGTGGGGGTGGGGTAGGTAAATAGCCTGTCAAGAGAACCCCTCACTCCCCACCCCCCGACAAAACATGTCCTCCTAACACTAGAGATGCACCGATACCGAAATGCTCCCAATACTTATCCTAATACCGGAACTTCCGAGTCATTACACGCCGCGCGGCTTCCTGATTGGTTGGGAAGCTGGCCAATCAGGAAGACGGATGGCGAGTCATTACCCGCCCTCCAGCTTCCTAAATAGCCAGAAAGCCGGCTCCATGCTTCCTCCTCACCTGGTGACGAGGGAGCATGGAGCCGGCTATCCAGCCAATCAGGAAGCTGGGCGGCATGTAATGACTTGCCACCCCAATTCCTGATTGGTCGGGTAGTTGGTCAATCAGGAACCCAGGCAGTGAGTCATTACACGACGCACAGCTTCCTGATTGGCCATGGAGCTGGCTTTTCTGTCGGTCAGGAAGCCGGCAGCACGTGATGGCTCTCCGCTGGACTTGCTGATTTGTCGGGAAGTTGGCCGTTCAGAAAGCTGGGCGGCGAGTCATTACTCGCCCCCAGCTTCCTGATTGGCCAGAAAGCCGACTCCATGGCTAATCAGGAAGCCGGGCGGCGAGTCGTTACACGCTGCCCGGCTTTTTTAATGGGACTTTCAGTATAAGTATTCGGTATCGGCGAGTACCAAAAAAAAATATTGTTACTAGATTTTTAAAAAACGGTATCGGTGAAAAGAAAAACGCTGTACAGTCTCCACTTCCTTTCCCAGGCAAAAGCTAAAACAAGGCACCCGTGCTAGTTAAGGTTGTGAAATGTGACTGACAGATTGACGAGCCTGGAATTAAAGCCGACCGATTAATGTAATTATAGCATTTGCCGCAGCACCTCATACATCTACAGCTAAAAAAAAAAAACATAAAAAAACCCGGCATGCCTAATGAATGGAAGATTGCACAGTAACAACGTCTGATATGTAGGTGGTTCCTATTTTTCCTCCTTTTTTTTTTGTAAACTCTGGTTGTCATGGCACTGCACAGCGATGCTTTTTCCCGACGAGCCCGCAACTATTTTGAGACACTTGTTCCCTTGTCGTCGTAACTTAAACATCGTGCGCGCCTCAGTCTGCCTAAGGCCTGGTCGTGAGTCCGCCGCCAGGAATCCGGGAGCGTACACCGTGTCCTAGCAGCCGCCTCGTCATCATCGGCACTCTCCATTATCTCCTTTGTTATCTGGAAAAGGAAAGGGGGGGGGGGGGGGGGAGCAAGCCGAGCTGTCTTTTTTTTTTTTCACGATGAGGACCTCTCCTGCGTCTCGCTGCGACCGGGCAAGGCTAGAGTTAAATTGCTAGAATCCACTCAGGTTGCGCATGAGGTAGATGAAATCATGTACAGGGCTAGACCCGACTCGTTCGCTGTTCATCTGGGGGATTGTCAAGGTCGCGGCGCACAGGTGAGTCTGGCGTCTGTTAATATTTAATGTATTTGTGTTTGTGCTCGCTTTGCTTGCCGGCTACGTTCTTTGGCAAACTTATGCTGTGTACGTTCTGCTGACTTAATACCTCCATGACGTGCTTCGGAATCCTATAGCGACAGCCCCCACATCCTCTGTGATTTGCAGAGCCCTTAAATGCACTCCGCTATATACCATCTGCGTGACTTCTTCATATATACTGCGACCCTATCCCCCCACCTTCCAGATTTTATATGCCTTTTCTTTCATTTCCTGTTTACTTTCAGACGAGAAGCTCTCACAAGGAAGACCTTTTTTGTTACCTTTTGTTTCCTGCTGCTTCCTGTGTTACTGTTCTGCCTTGTTAACAATGTATATGTTCTGTTTTGTCTACTGTAGGGGAAGGTAACCTCGGCACTCCAGCTGTGCTAAAACGACAAGACCCATCATGCTTCTGCCCCCGGGAGTCATACCTGTGGCTGTCAGAGTCTGGCAATGCCCCATGGGGCTTGTAGTTCCCCATGGGGCTTGTAGTTCCCCAACAGCTGGAGTGCCGAGGTTGCCTACCCCTGAAATATGTGGAAAGGAGAGGTCCTTTGGGTTAGGAGGTAGAAGAGCTCATTTTGCTGATCAATCAGGAGGCGAGGCAGTGACACATTGAAGAACTGCAGGCTCCGAAAAATGCCACCCTCTCATCTGCCATGCAACCATAAAGCACAACAATGGTGGCTTGATCCCAAAAAATAAATGTGGATTGCAAATCTTAAGGTGGGGGGAGCTGTTTCTATATAATAGTGTCATTATATAGAAATATATCCCTTTAAATAATTTCTACCTGGGCCTCTCTGGAGTGCCAGGCTATACATGGGGAGAGGAACATAGTTCCAAAACAATTGGCGCGGCCGAGGTTGTCCGCCCTTGGTCTACTGTTTTTGGTAAACGCTATAGATTACGACTGCTCTATGCAAATCATTTTTCATAAGAGATTAAGAAACTGGCATCATATCATCATGATTTTAACTATAAGGTTGATTTTTTTTTTGCTTGATCAAGAATGATCAGCCTTTTGTTTTTTTTTGGTTCTTGATTTATATAGTACTGACTGTACAATGAAAAACTGAAAGTCATAGACTGACCCATAGGATCTTACAATCTAATGTCTATGTAACGGTCTTAAAGAGGCACAGGTGTATTATGTGGCCAGTTTGGATGTATACGGATGCCCTGTTTTTTTTTGGATTCTGGTATAAAAGAGGTATATACAAGAAACCAAGGCAAACATGGAGAGAACAGACCCCTATTTTCTAATAGGAATTAAACCCAGGATTCCAGATCTATAGGGTAGGTGCTAACCATTCGGTCTCCATTTTCATGCTTTGAGTTTTTGTTTTGGCCAATGAAAGAATAAAGGTAATATAGAGTATAGGTTGTAAGGGGGATTGTTGTCTTGCCCTATGTGCTCCTGTTGAAGTCATTGAGGTCAGACACGCACCAAAAGAAGCACCTGCACCTTTTTCAAATTCACATTGCAGCTTGTGAACGGGCCTCATAGGAAATTAGGGGATTCTTTTTGTCGTGCAGTGTCACACGAGGGAATAAGGACATGGATTCTGTTTTGTACCACTGATTGCTAACATGAAGAGCAATAGTAACAGACGTGACACAAATGCTCCATTAGCTGGAAGGGTCGCAGATCATCAGAGAGACACTTCAAAATCTTGTGGAGAGCTTTCTCAGAAGAGAGGAGGCTCCTATATCTGCAAAGGGAGGCCAACTCCTAATTAGGGCCCACGATTTTGGAAGGAGATATTATACAAGTTCCTATAGGTGTGATGGTCATGTGTCCACAAATGTTCAGCCATATAATGTAGTAGTCCTTCATCCTACCCTAAATGACACTGCATAGAGGGGTTTCCAAACGTATTTTAATGCCGTTGAGATTTATGATTGTACACGATTAGAGATTATCTTCATTTAACAGCGCAGTTATCTTGAACAGATTATTATACAACACTTTTGTTTTGTTGGCAAGAGGTCCTGATTTGAATATTGCTTCTAAAATTGTAGCTTCCATTTGCATGTACTTGCCACTTATCAAGGTGGCAACTGTTGAACCAGGGCAGAATGTATTTTGTCTTCTTGCCAAACCTCTGTTTTCCCTTCCTCTATGACACCATCCCTTTCCCATTATTGAACATTTATTTGGCCATACACCAGTAGAATTGTGTCCCAGAATATTAGTTTTTGGGACATTCGCTCGATTTTCCAGTAGTTAAGGGGATCAAATCGATCATCATCTTAGACTGTAGTGCTGAGCAAAAAAATAAAAGGAGCAGGATGGAAATTTTTTCTCTCGAGCAAATTAAATCCAACAGTAAATGTGGATTTTCACTCAGAAAACGTCATTCATTCCAAAACGTAAACATTAAAATGAAGCTTTTAAACGTATGAACGCTCGTACGAAAATCTACCAGTGTACGGCCAGCTTAACAGTCTTGTCTCCTTTTAGTTTTTATCCTTCGCTCTCCTCGGGGGTGTGACTGAGGAGTACTGACTTGTGATTGACTGCACATGCCGACCAATCAAAAGCTTCTACTGAACAGCCACATGCTTCAGAGGGTATTTGGACTTGCTTCCAGAAATCTATGCTCTACAATGTCTTTTATCTTGACTTGAAGTGTCAACAATCAGATTCAGGTTCATTTGTGTGCCTTCCAGAAGGGTGCCTCTGCAGTCCTTGGCCTGTCTTTTTGTGCAGTCAACTGGTCCATGCAGAGACGTTAATTTGAGGTGAATACTGTGGAGTGGAGAAGTGACATAGCAGGGTTATGAATGTTCCTGGTCCGAATGATTCTGAAGGGCGGAGCTGAGAATCCCTCAAGACTTATAATTGTGTTCAGAGAAATGGATTGATTGTATGTTTTGTCTAGGAGGGTGGTCTGGTACACTTGAACATAGCCAGGATGAGAACCTGGAGCTGGTAGACAGTGTACCCTATATGTGTATATAGGTTCCATACTAAATGATTGTTCTTGAATGGAATATTACTTTAAGTAGCCATTTCCTGTTTGCTGTCTGGTAGATTTGAAGATTTGTGGAATCCACTGCTTGTGCTTAAAAAATGATGCACAGGTTTACTTTTGGTTGTTTTTACTGGCAGTATTTAGAGGTATTTCAAAACTTCCTGATCCAGGTTGTTAAGCTGGTCCTCTTACATAACCACTGCAAGGCAATCAATCACTCTGTTTTTAATGCGTCATTCACTTTGCTAGTTACACAAGAAGCATCAGCACAGTGTACGGAATATACAGCTCCTGTCTTGTAAGAAGGAAAATGTTATCGACTGTTCCAATATGGAAACTGTTCTGAACTCCCAATCCATTCAATGGTGCCATGGGTCTATAGGGTTTTTTCTTTTTTTTCTTCAGTTTAACCTCCTTGGCGGTGTTCCCGAGTGTGGCTCGGGGTTAATGTTCAGTACCATAAGCGGTAATCCAGAGCCACACCCGGGATTGCAGCGTAGCATCTCTTACCTTGTCCACGATCCTCGCTGTGTCCTCCGGCATTAGTCTTCCGGGTTCCGTCCCTTGCGAGCGTCCGCATCGCAGGTAGGCGGAACCGGTGGGAATTTTAAAAGTAAAAAAAAAACGAAAAAAAGAGAAAGAACAAAAAAGGAAAAAAATAATAATAATCATACCGCCTGGGAGGTTAAGGATGGTAGTGATAGTCTCCCCTAAGAATTTTTTTTCCCATATAATTTAATTCTTGCTCTTTTTGGAATCGCAATACTCTAATAATCTACTTCTTTACAAAGATCCTTATACCAGCCGAGGCTTCCACCAAATGCTGAAGCTTGTCTAATGGATGTGGTGTACATTCTAGCCAGGCAGGTCCCACTGTGCTATGCTACAGAGGTGGGTTCTGGCCAGGTACTACTGCCACTTTGAGTTGGGCAGTGTCTTGCTTCAGAACTGGCTGCAGCTATGAGAGATGACAGCCGTTTTTAGGGATAAGCTTTAAAGGAGAATTATGGGGAGAGTGAAATATACTCATCCCCATAGTTACAGCCGGCTTGTGAAACTGCAGCTGTCACAAGACGGCTCTATAAATCGAGAACTGAGCGATCACAAACCGCTGATGGCTCAGTTCATGATCTTCTCGCTGCAGAGAGGAGTGACTGTCAGTCACCGCTCCCTGCCAGTCACCGCTCCCTGCAGGAATTTCCCCCTCCCCTCTCTGTTCCTCCAATGCTCATTGGAGCGACACAGGGTAGGGGGCGGGCACAGCTGTCTCTGCCTCTGAAGAGGCAGAGCCAGTTGTCAATCAGGTATGGGGACAGATCCTGACAATATTGGGATTCTTGCTGGCTGCAGCGCGGCTCTGCGCTGTCAGCTTATAGCGGCAGTGCTAGGATATGTAAATGTTGAGGTTTGGTGCTGTCCAGCAGGACCAGGACCCATTTACCATAATGGTACTTATGGGGCCAGTGCCTTGGACTGGCAGAGTTAGAGGGGACAGCACAAAGCCTCAACATTGACATATCCTAGCACTGTGTTCTCCTTCTCTCAGCCCATTGACATTTGTGGCTACTGTAGGAGGAACAAGGTAGAGGAGATTATGAGAGTAGTAAGAAGGCTTCTTACAGTTCAGGAAACATGAAACCTTTGTGGCAAAATTTGAGATTAGGTTCTCCCCTTCCCCACTCCATCCAAAACATTTAAAAAAGGTTATAGATACACTTTCATTTGGAGGTCCCGTAAGAGTGATCTGACCTTTCTAAACTTTTCCTAAGTCCTCCCATATTACATTGAGGGTGAGTTCATACATTTGCGCTACTGGAACACCCACATTAGCGCTTATGTTGTGCTGCAGTGCCGTTCATTTCTAATGGCACCCCAGTGCACCTTGCCAACCCTGTGTGTTTTATCGCAATATAACACACAGCAATCCACTACCATGTGTTGTGGTGTACTAAGAAGCCCGTTTAAATGAATGGGCTACCTCATTACAAGGCATGTTCATGTGCAAAGTAACACACGTTACCGCTCTTTGTGAATGAACAAAGTTGTGCATGTAGTCTTAAAGGCCAATCATATTTTTTTATACAGTTTTCCTGTAAGGGTCTGTCCTCATCTGTTCTCAGAATTGTCAATATACACAACAAAGAAGACGCCATTACTAAAAAGTCCAACACAATCGGATTTCTGCCCACATAGCATTACGAAGAGCTTCAGGACAGGACCAGGCCCCGGCCCCATTCACCATAATGGCACTTGTGGTCCACTGCCCAGGGCTGGCAGGGTTAAAGGGGACAGCACCAAGCCTCAACATTTACATATCGTGAGCACTTTTTTCTTCTTCTTCTCTCTGCCTATTGACATTTGTGGCTACTGTAGGAGGAACAAGATGCAGGAGATGATGAGAGTAGTGAGAAGGTTTGTTATAGTTCATGAAACCTTTTCTGCACATAAGCTGGACCATAAGGAACCTGTCTTTTTATCTGAGGTACTTCTGCAGATGGATAAGTATATTTACCTTTAATTACTTTAATTGTTAGAGTTGCTGCATGGACATGGTTTCCCAATACGTAGTAAGTGAATTGGTCCTTTGAATTTGCAGAAAGAAAAGAAGAAGCATTTGCAGAGTTCATTTTAAAAAATGGATGACTCTTACTAGAGTTGTTTATTTGCTACCAGTGATAGGTTCACTTTAAATACATATGGGTTGCTAAATATGTTTGAAGGTCATTTCCAAGTCAGATTATGTGATCTGTGCAACTGTGTGAGAAAGCACAACATTTTTTCTTGGCTAATAGATGAGTTTTATTTTTACCTACTACAGCTAAATTTCACTGAAGAAAAGTCATGCTGAGGAAATATGGAGGTTGTCATTTCCGACTTCTCCTTCTGAATACTAATCCAGGGATTCAGCACATTTTGTGCAACTGACTTCCAACAGGTGAGCAGACCAGGAGCTCTGACTTCAGTTGGACTTTCCTGGTCTGTATGCTTGTTTTGGATCTGTAAGTCAAAAACTATGGTGGCCAGCCAACTAGCATTTCCTAGAAGAAGATGAAGAAGAGCAATGGCAGCCTCCTTTTTTTCAGTATGGGATTTCTTGACACCTCTATATAATGTCCTCTCATTCTGCTTTACCACCAGTGTTCACATTTCCGAGGCAGGCTAATTCTTACTGATACTTTTGAGAAATGTTTTGATACTGTAGATTTAGGGTTTCATATTGTGGAAGGCAGCAAGGAGTTTGCCGTGGGTGTGTTTGGGAATACTTTTCTTACATTGCATGCAGGTGAGGAAAATGTGTTCCCAGATCAATGACAAATGGGAGTGGGGTGGACTGGCGCACTACAGGCATTCCTGGATGAATCACCGAACGAAGGGGGGCTTTATTTTTCATCTTGCCTGGATCAACCCTTTCAACCTTGACAGTACTGCATTCTGTAACACTTCTCTTCACTTCGTTTGTCCTTGTTTGCCCAATTTGGAGGAGTCATTAGTTTGTTGTGTTCTTTTCCCCCGTGCTGTAGAATAAAGCAAGTGTCGCTTATGTACCTGCCACATGAACCGCAAGATCAGACATGCCGGTTTATCTCAGCACCAGTCGCCATGTAGATTAGCAACATTGTGTTTGTTTCAATAGTGAAAATTGCATTCTGCTTGTCCTTTTGTTTTGCTGAAACATGTTGATTTACTGCATGTGCGCAGCAGTGTATGATTTCTTTTTTTTATGATGTGGATTGCATACATATCATGCCAGTGAGTCACTCTGTAATTAAGAACTGGAACCTGTGTACAGTGGTGATTTTCCCAATGTTATGATGGAGGACAAACTGAGGGAAGTTCTGACCTATACCAGTTTGATTGTAAAAAATGTGCCATAGTTACCATTTTTTATGTAATAAACCAGCATTTCTCAACTTTTTTTAAGTCACTGCACCCTTTGAAAGTATGCAAAATCTCAAGGCACCCCATTCTAAAATGCCATAGTTTATTAAGGGGGGTTGCTGGCTAAAACACCCAAAAAAGTGTGCTTTCCCCTTTCACATCAAAGTGGCCCCTATAAATCAAAATGCCCCCCTTCACATCAGAGTCACCGTTTGCATCACTAGCCCCCTTTTCCCATCAGAGTTCCCCTTTTATATCAGGAGCCCCCTTCACATCACAGTACCACAATATTTTGAGGAGGCCACTGCACCCTGGTTGAGAAAGGCTGTATAAACACATGGTATGATGAGTTTGGTGAGGAGGAACTTGAGTGGCCTGCACAGAGCCATGACATCAACCCTACCTTACCCTTGACACAATTAGAGATCCAATGGCAGGCCAGGTCTTCTCATCCAACATCAGTATCTGATCTCACAAATGCTGCTTTGGCTAAATGGGAACAAATTCCCACGGACAGCCCATACTTGTGTAAAGCCTTCCCAGAAGAGTGGAGACTGTTATCGGCTTGGGGGTCAATGCCACATTAAATCCTATGGTTTTGGAATGGGATGCTCAGCAAGCTAATTAGGTGTGATGGTTATGCAGCCATAAACTTTTGTCCATATGGTATACATTGAGGGGAATTTATCAAAACCTGCCATAGCTAACTGCTCCAGATTTTGTCTGCCCGCACCAGAACTCAATACCCACGTTAGTGCTGTGATCGCAAAAATGAATGCATCATTGCAATGAATGCACTGGATGGTGTGAATAGGCCCTTAAAGATGCTATTGAAGGTGGAACTAAAGTCAGTTTGTTAACTGCAGACAGGTAGGCTTTTTTGTGACAGATGAGACTTACATGTCTCTGCTGTCATAGTTGCTTCTGCCTGCCTGTCAGCAAATTTTTTCGGTCAGGCCTGGAACAGCAGACGGAGGCATCTGTATTTGTTTTTTGTTGCCCTTGTGCTCTTTTCTTGTTTTCTACCTTCTTGGCTTCTTTGTCCTTTTTCTATCTGTTTTTTTCTGTTTTCATGTCACTGCAGCCAATCAGGGTATTAGGATCCTTGAGGTGCAACATATTCTATTGATGTTTAAGTGACAGTGGGGAGCCGTCTTTGGTATGGCATCCCTGTCTTAACGGGTACATCATTAGTAACTCAGTATCTGATGTTAGTCCCCGAGGCGGTGTTGTGCGGCTGGGGGACTTGTGGGCAGATACTGGTTAGTTTAGTGGTAGATATCACATCAAGGACCTTAACTCCCACAGTCAGTTAAATTGTTAATTTGGCGTTGGTACTAAATAATAAAAATGGCTGCTGTGGCCACTAAAAATCCAAGACCAGTGTCATGTCCACCATTAACAAAGGGTTAATATCTGATTTGAGTTGTTTGGGTATTGGACCACTAGGAGCCGTATACAATGCCCTTGTCAAGTAAGTGATCACTGGGTCTTTGGATAATCCTGTAGCGGGACAAAGTAAATCCTGTGCGCATGTATGAGGGTTATGTTATCCCAGCCTGGCTAATCAAGATGGCCAAAGACTCCAAACCCAGAAGAAGAATGGGCGGAGAGGGAGGGCAGCACAGACATTGCAGTGCTGGAGGGGGTCACTTTTCTAGGTAAGGGTGCCATCATGTGCAAATATGCTGTACATTGTAGAAAAGCTCCTGGGGGCCCAACTTTTAAAACATTTATCTGGGATGGTATCCAGCTGTTGCATACAGATTGGAATTTTAGGTGTTCCCGCCTATCTTAGGGTGTTGTCACACATGAGTAGGGATGACCCGAACACCCCCGTTCAAAATGTTCAAAAAAAATGGCCGAAATGTTCAAGTACGAACTCAAACTCAATGCAAGTGTATGGGGGTCGAATGTTCGACCCCCATACAGCTGCTGGTACATGTGGCTGCAGCGGCCTGTGTCCCTTCAAATCACAGCTGTTCTCCCCGCCTATGTTGGCAGAGGCAGCGGGGACACAGATCGCTGCATTGCTCTGCTGCCCCCGTACCTCTGCTGCTGTCTTCCCCTGGTCCGTCGGCTTCTCTGTTCCCCCATCCGGCCGTGGCACCTCGTCTTCTTCCGGTCCGTCCGCACCTCCTCTTCTGCCGGTCCGCCCACTCTTCTTCCTCCGCTCCGTCAGCTCCTCTTCCGCCGGTCCGTCGGCTCCTCCGCTCCCCGGGTCCGTCAGCTTCTCCTCTGCCCCACCCACTCTTCATCTGCAGGCTTTGAACCATACCCAGCCTACTATTGGATATTGTAAAATGCAATAGCCAATAGCAAGCTGGCTATTGCACCCGTCTGCTGTCAATCAACATGGGGGGACCTGATAGCAAACTTTCTCCTTCAGGCCCCTCCTCCGCTGAGCCCTGATTGGGCAAAGTCGTGCACCTGATCTGTGGTCAGGTGCAAGACTTTAACAAATCAGAGCTTCAGTGGGCATTTTGTATTATGGGATGTCCGCGGTCGAACAAACCGCGAACATTCCATAAAGTTCGGCGTTTGACGAGCGCTCGAACTGCCTATGTTCGAATCGAACACTCGGCCCATCCCTACACATGAGGTGTTGCTCTGTTTTTGCCTACATCAAGTGATGGATCATGGGTGCGGCAGGGGCACATCCATGGGTAAAAAAAATGTTGGCATTAAAAGGCGTCTCTATTCCCAACCCTAGAAAATTTGGAGATATGGATGTCTCTATGTCATTCTGTAGTATGAAAAAGCTGTGTTCACTACTTCACACATTTTTTTTTAATAACAGTTAATAGCTCTTCTCAATAATTCATGCAGTATTTGTATTCTTAATCACTTTATTCATAAAGATTTTAGCACAGCAGTTTAATCAATCTATTTCATTAACATGCATGCGTAACAAAACTGTTCTGCACAATCCAGACGCATACTGACAGATGGCTTGTCACCCACACATGATTTTAAATCTTGTACGTATGAGGGAGGTCATAGATTTGCCTTCTGCTGCATTCCTCGAAACAGCATTACAGTTTTAAGAAAAGGGCTTAGAGGGGAGCTGTCAGGATTGAAGTATGTGGGCTAACACCGCTGAGTTGTTTTTGAAGGTTTATGTAACAAGGCTGAGTCACTTACCTGGAACAAGCATGGTCATCAGGTGTTGTGACCGGATTTACCTGTAGCCTCAGAAGCCTTGTGCCCACAGACAAAAAGGTGACTTATTCCTGTACAGTTAATTATCAGCTGCATTTTTATAATTAGTCAAGTTAGACCTTGAGATGAAGACAAATAGACTGGTTCTACATAACTATGGGAAGAAATGGATCAAGAAGATGGAGAAGGATCAGATGGTCAGCTAGTAGGGGCAAGGGTAGGCTAGGACTTCATTTCAGAAGGTTCAGGTGAAGGGGGAAGATTTTTCTGCTCACCTACCTTTATTCATGGCTGAAAGGTGGCCATGACATAATGATTGTGACAGCAGGGGCCTAATAGAGGAGGGTGGTGATATGGAGGTGCAGGATGTAGAGCGAAAAGTGTTAGGGAAGCTAGTGCAGAATTGTTACATCCCAATAAATATGCCTGGGTGCATGATGTTGGGCAGTGGTGGACCTATGGAACAATGGGCCCTGGTAGAAGATATTTTTTTTTGCCCCCCTCATTCTCTTACAATGCCCGCCCTGCCCACGTATAGCCGTTACCATTTTGCATTTCTGTATAGAGGACTACAACTCCCAGCAGTACTTTATACAGAAATGCAGAATGTTAATGGCTGTAGAGGACTACAACTCCCAGCAATAAGCTCTACAAAAATTCAGAATGGTAACGTATATAGAGAACTACAACTCCCAGCAATACGCTCTAAAGAAATCCAGAATAGTAATGGCTATAGGGGACTACAACTTCCAGCAATGCTCACTACAAAAATGCAGAATGGTAACGGCTATAGAGAACTACAACTGCCATCATTACTCTCTACAATAACGCAGAATGGTAACGGCTATAGGGGACTACAACTCCCAGCAATACTCTCTGCAGAAATGCAGAATAACTCCATCAGTTATAGAGGACTACAAAACATGTCACAGAACTTGGGCACATACAGAAGATGAAAGCAGTCACCTCCTCGCGTCGGGAACACCATGCAGCTAGGAGAGGCGGCGGGCTGTGTGATCAGGAAGCTGCTGGGTGCTCCCGGCTGAGGCCCCATTGCTGCCTCGCCGTGTGCTTGGAGGCTGCTCTGCATCACTCTGATCTCACTGCCGTGTGGCCGTTTAGACGTGCGGCCGGACGGACAGTTGGTCGGCGTCCGGCTGCGTTTTCATTTTGAATGAAATTAAATTACAAAATGGTTTGTGCGACAATTATATATGATATAATAATTTTTGAGAGATTTTTTCATTTTTAAAGTCGAGTTACTCTGAAAACTAAGAACTTTGAGAAAGAAGTGAGGGCACAGCAAGAAATTGGAAGGGATGTGCTACAATCTTAAACTGCACAAGGACTTTTTTTTACTGTGAGGGAGGTAAACATGTGGAATTCGCTTCTGTAGACAGCCGTATCAGCGAAAAACATACACAGCTTAAAAAAAAAACTTGGGTGGGTTCCTCACTTTACAGAATATACAAGATTATGGGATTTCGTAGTATTGTATACACACAAACAATATAGGTTGAACCTGATGGACCTGTGTTTTTCTTCAACCTCACCTACTACGTAACTCTGTAACTATATAATGGGAGTCATTGACATTGTTCAGGTTGTTCCAAAATGGGGTGGCCATCTGGCGGTATGGTGCTGCCCCTTGGTTGGTTTTTGGGTTTACCTCCAGCCAGGGCCTGTGCTGCCACTAGGCAAAGTAGGCTGCCGCCTAGGGCGCACTGCTGCCACTCACCCACCCACGGTGCCCCCCCCCCCCATTTTAAATTGCAAACACCAATATCAGGCTGGCTATTGCGTGCGCCCACTGAGCAGAGGAACAGAACTGAGAGAACTTTCTCTCTCAGGTCCACTCCTCTGCTCAGTTACTGTTGTTTCAATAGCCAGTCTGCTATTGGCTATTTCAAATTAAAATAGCCAATAGCAGTCTAGCTATTGTCCCGGCTGCTTACATCAATCTATCGCCCGTGGAAGCTAGCTGGCAGGAGAATGGGGCCGCATGCGCGGAGGGGTGGCTGGGGGGTGCAATTAGCCGGTTTTGCCTAGGGCGCAAAATGTCTAGCACCGGCCCTGCCTCCAGGAGTGTGACCCCCAAAGATAATTACAATTCTGGTAATGTCTTCAAGCCAGTGTGGTGGTTCCATATTTTGTTTGTGGACACCCAAAGCCTTGCTCCTCATAATACCTGCCATCAATTGTTTTTTTTTAACATTTTATTTAGTTGTTTACCTATTTTTAAATGAAAGGCTGCTGTGTCTTATTCTAACCCACGTCACACTGTCTGTGTCATTATTCATGGTTGGGTAGTAAGAACCTAATTTGACAAATCCCTTAGTCATATCATAAAGGATTATTTACACACTGTCACAATGTCTAAAGCCAGGTTAAGAACAGGAAAACAAAATAAATGTTTTTGTCTAAGGGCTCATGCACATGGGCATATTAAATACTGATCCTTACTGCACATCTGGATCTAAACACAGCAGTATTGTTGCCAATGGGCCCGTGCACACAGCTGTGTTGTGGTCAACATTTCACCATAGCATTGAGCTGCATTAACCTAAAGTAGAAAATGTAGCTTTTGCTTTCAGATATTACAAGGAGCATGCATAATGCGTAAGTAGACATTGCCCTGACTCACCATACTGGAGATTGTAGCCCACTACTGTGGCGCGATGTGCCGCTGCCTTGTGTCACTGACAACACTTTGTTTAGGTTTACATTCATCCCCCCGGCCCTTAATGAGTCATTTACTAAGCAGTAATATTGAAAAAGTC
Organism: Nanorana parkeri; assembly: GCF_000935625.1. NCBI lineage: Eukaryota > Metazoa > Chordata > Amphibia > Anura > Dicroglossidae > Nanorana > Nanorana parkeri. The sequence goes on along the minus strand of NW_017306329.1, from coordinate 701,903 downwards.
ACCCACGCGACACGGTCAAATGTGCTGAACGCCCTTTTATTAAGACACTGGGCAAACATAGTGCAATAAAGCAACGTTTCGGAACCGAACTTGGTCCCTTCCTCAGGCAAACAGTGATTTAGGGCCTATAGTCATTCTGAATGAATTACTTTATTTGCAGCAGCCCTACGTATCTCAGCTCTATGTGCATACACACAGGACCGTATGTAAGGCCCCCCTACATGGTCACCCTACCCCCGGCTGCCACCTTCTGTGCTGTGGTTTTCAGGGTCCCCCACTCTTCTGGGGGGCCCCAGGCCACGGCAAATGAGTGGGGAGCAGAGCGGAAAACCTCTGTTCTCCGCTCTGCACCGTGATCAGTGACACAGGACCACTGTACTCACAGAGCTACTGTGTCAGCTGTCACAATTGGAGCTGTACTGAAGATAGAGCACACATGTGCTCTATCTTCTGTATTGGCGGGCAGGCTCATAAAGAGAACCTGTCGCCTCCAAATGCTATCGCACAGGGGCTTGTTAGCCCTTGTGTGAAATCAATAAAGTTAAGTTAAAAATGATAAAAAGTAAAAAATAGAAATTATTAATAATAATCCGCACAGCTGAACCTGAGACCTCCACAGCCCAGCAAGGACCCCCCACAGCCCACCCGAAACCCCCCACAGCCCACTTGAGACATGTTTTACGTGGGATCTTTCGAGAACCTGCATACATTTTACCACTGTGTGCATGAGCCCTAAAATAGGTGGTCCTGGACGTGTTTCTTTGGCTATCAAGGTTTGTATGCCTACAGGCTCTGTGCGGTCTTCACAAGTGGTGTATCTGCCCCTGGATTGTGCTATGGTGGCAATAGTAAAACTGCTGGCCTAGTCACTTGTATAAATTATGTTCAAGAAACTTAGGGCTATACTTCAAGTGCATCTCGGCTCATTCCAAGAGCAAAGTTACCAGAGTACTGATAATGATCTCTGTTCATTTAAAAGATCCTTGTTATTATCACGGTTATCTCCTAACCTACAATGGGTATGTAGTGCCTTAGCTGCTCAGCTGCAAAGGAAACTACATGCAAGGTCATTTTCCTTTCTTTCCTCTGCCTTTGTGACAGGGACCGTGATGACATAGACAACCATTACAAGATTCCCTCCCCTTCCGTAATTCTTGTATAGAAAGACGTAACGTGCAATAACCTCCTCCACGTCCTCCGCATATACAAACATATCGAGAGCATGTTGCTAGGTGATGTGAAGGCCTCCTCTTCATGTAGCTTTTATAGGAGGAAAGGCCTTCGCTGACATAAATAGGGCTGATGTCTATGATTCTTTTATCTGTATTTATTTTTATATGCTTCAAAATCTTGAGTGTTCCCATTAGTCACAAAAAAAACCTGGCATTGCTAATGTAACAAGGTGTTCCTGTGGGGGCCCTGGCTGTTTAAAGAGACCCTGTCACTAAGGAGAAAAACTGCTGCAGTTATGAAGTGCAGGCACCTTGAGGTGCACATCTTCCTAATTCACTTCTGACATCACCAAATGCCTGGCCAGTTTGACATGCAATCTTTGGTACGGGAGGTATGGGAATCTTTGGCACATTCAAAGAGTGCTAAAACTTTGCTTGTCCAAATGGCATGAGATTTGGCCTTGGCAGGATGGTATCGGAGGCTGCAGTTGTCCACCCTCATTCCATGCTTTATATGATCCTTACCGTTGGCAAATAGTTCTGTGCATGTTCCTTACTATCGGTGCAAAGTTATCAACGTTATGTACATGTTTATTACTATTGGTGCATGGTAGTTGTACATTTTTCTTACTACTGGTACATAGTTCTATAAATACTTGTTAGGTTGGTGCTCGGCTCTGTAAATCTTTTGTACCACTTGATTCTGTACTTGCTTATTTCCATAGGTGCTTGGTTTGGTACATGCTCACTAACATTGGTAATTGATTCCTTACATGCTCATTACCATGGGTGCTTGTTTCTGTGCATGGTCACTACAATGGGTGCTTGGTTTTATACATGCTCATTACTTTGGGTGCTTGGTTCTATAAATGCTTGTTACCATTGTACTTGGTTCTGTTATTATGCATGCATGTTATTATTGGTGCTTGGTTCTGTACATGCTCATTATCATGTGTGCTTGCCTATGTATGAAGTTGTTATTATTATAGCTTTTGGTTCTATCTATTCTTATTACCATAGATGTTTGTTGCTAAAAGTGTGTGGCTTGTTACCATGGGTGCTTGGCCCTGTTAATGCTCATTACCATGGGTGCTTGGTTCTGTACATGCTTCTTGCCATGGGTGCTGATTTATGTACATGCTTGTTACCATTGGTGCTCCAATCTGTACATGCTTCTTAATATAGGTGCTTTGCTTTGTATTTGCTCATTATAATGGGTACTCTGTTCTGAACATGCTTGTTACCGTGGATGCTTGGATTTGTACATGCTCCTTATAGTTGGAGCTTTCTTCTGTGGATGTTAATTACCACTGGTGTTCATAATTCTCTAAATTCTATTTACCACTCAGTTTTGCTGCTGTAAATGCTTATTATCATGGGTGCTTGGTTCTGTGCATGGTCATTATCATTGGTGATTGGATCTGTACATGCTCCTTACGATAAATACTTGATACTGGACATGTCCATTACACTCATCACCATGGGTTCTCAGATCTTTACATGTTCATTATTATTGGTCTTTATATTTGTATATGACCGTTATAATGGGTGCTTGATCTCTATACATGCTTGTTACAATAAGTGCTTGGTTTCGAACATGCTGCCTAATATGGGTGCTTGGTTTTAAAACTGCTCATACAGTGGGTGCTTGGTTCTATACACGCCTATTACTATGGGTGCTTGGTTTGCACATGTTCCTTTCAGCGTGAGCTTACTTCTTAATATGTTCATTACCATTGGTGTCAACAGTTCTCTTAGTGACTTTTGGTTCTTTAAATGCTCATTATTAAAGGTGTTTTTGTACACGGTCATTGCCATGGGTGCCTGGGTCTATACATACTCGTTACCATAGGTGTTTGTTCTGTACATTGCCATGGGTGTTTGGGTCTATACATACTCCTTACCATAGGTGTTTGTTCTGTACATTGCCATGGGTGCTTGGGTCTATACATAATCCTTATCATGGGTGTTTGGGTCTATACATACTCGTTACCATGGGTGTTTGATCTGTACATTGCCATGGGTGTTTGGGTCTATACATACTCCTTACCATGGGTGTTTGATCTGTACATTGCCATGGGTGCTTGGGTCTATACATACTCGTTACCAAGGGTGTTTGTTCTGTACATTGCCATTGGTGCTTGGCTTTGTGCATGCACTTAACCTAGGCTGATTAGTTATATATGTGCTAATTATCATGGGTTCTTGGTTCTATACATTGTCAATACCCTGGCAGCTTGGTTTTGTGAATGTAACTTTTCTGGCACTGCTCACAAGCTTTGCTGAACCCCGAGGGCGGCCACAGCGTCCCTGGTTGCTAAGAGCTCTTTGCAACGTGTGATGCTCTGTCCAGCTTCCCACCCAACTCATTGTCGTGACGTCACTCAGCTGCTTATATCTCTGGATGGAATTGTATTGCATGTGATTGTATGTGTTTTTGCACCGAAGACAATCTCTACTTATGTATTTTTGTTCATCATGGGCTCAGTTTGAAGTACCTGGCTTTCTCATAGGTTTATTTTAAAGCTAAACTATCATTTTAAAGAGAAAAAGTTTGATGAACAAATCCCGAAGTCCCCTGTTCTATCACTTTACAGTAACACATTGTTTCCACTTCTGATCTTGCTATATTTGTACTGTTCAGCTTGGAATTGCTGCCACGGGAGGTGTTAAAGGTGAGAAGTGGGACCTACTTGCTTATAAGAAGATGCTGCCTACACTTTGTATTACATCAATGCTGGAGCCGCTCATTATCGGAGTTTCCCGGAGAACTTCTTCCATGTAAAAACATGACTAGGTTTGGATGATCTGAATAAAGTAATAGTTTTCTCTGCAGTTCAGTCACATTTCTGCACTGGTTTTTATTACTATGGGCCACCTGCTGCGGCAAGCTTTCATCTCATGTGATTAGCGTTTGATGATACCCCGGGACGTTCAGACACTCTGGGGGTTTGAGGTCACCGGTAATGCTCGTTGGGAGGTATTTGTTTTGCTAGTGTGTAAAGTCTCTGCGGTCTGCAGTAATCGCTCAGGTTCTCTAGCTTCATGAAAGATTATAGACTTTGGTTTGTCTTTCAGGTGTCGGGCTGAATTCGTAATTCTTGTACGTGAATTTTAAGGGGAAAGTAAAGTAAAGTTTACTGCAGAATTGACTTTAAATTATGGTTTATAGAACTTTCAAGGGATATCGCCTCTCAGACAGTTCCTAATGGAACATTTCCCCCTACTTCCTGTCCTGGTAATAACATTGTCACAGACACAGGAAGTGAGCAAATTCAGTCTCCTGAATGGGGCCACAGACGACAACCAAAAATACAACCCACAGATGTTGAGTTTCCTATTCCATCCAAATTTAGCTAGAATTGAATACAAAGTTTATGTTGTTCTGTGTCCATAGACTCCAAAAAGCACCAGGGTCTCCTCATGGGTCATTTGCTGCTTTGCTTGATGCATTGTAAAAGATAACCTCTTGAGACATAGACATATTGTATAGTACATGTTACACGGGTACCACAATGCCAGCTTTACAGATGTCAGGCTTCCTGATGTCTGTCATGCTTCACTGAACTACTGTCATCCATCCTGACACATGAACAGGGACTATGCACCTTCTAAAAGCCATAAAACAACACAAAAATGGACTTCAAGCTGTTCCTTCAGTTTTGCACAGTTGTAGAGGCTCCTCTACTGGACTGAAATTGCTTAATCTGAATTCACTGCACACATGTGTCTGATAGAGTCCGCCTCACTTCCTGGTGGTAGGACATCAACATAGTCTAGCTCTTTTCTGACTGTCCCTGACCCGCCCCTTTCGTTCATTGAGTTTCACTTTTTTTCAAACATGGAGGTTCAGCATCACATGTGGACATTTCCTAGAGCGGCCTTTATGCAAATGCAGCTTACCCAGGAGGAGGGAGCAACAACAGAAGGCAAAATATAAGATTACCTTTTAGCTTTACAGTTATTATTTGAAGATTAGAGACTACCCTACTGTGGACATGCTAAGGACATTTAAATATTTACATATTCTTAGGCTGTAAAACAAGCCCTCATTGACCTCTGTAGCTGCAGGCACTTAGGAGCAAATCATCCTCAAAGTTGGCATCAGAAGCACTGTAGTTCCTAAGCGTGGTATTAGCACCCGACACTCCTCTGTTCCCCTGCACCTGTTCTGGGTTTCCATAAGAAGGCTGCCAAGTCACTGCTAGGAATGGAAGTAGAATAATCTGAGCTACTGGGTCACTGCTGACGAGGGGAAACAGGTGAGCTGTGAAAGCTTTTTTAAACTTTGAGGATGAATGACTCTACACCCCGATACAGAGTCCATCTCAGCCAGTGATCGGACAATGACGGAACACCAGCAGGCTGATGAGGACATGTCTCGGGTCTCCACCTCCACCTCACGGGTTCACTAAGCCCCCTTGGCTGAATACCAGGTGCCTCCAGCGCACACACAGCCTCCTGGCTCCATTCTGGCTTCTGGGTGGAGTCCGCCTGACTGGACACAACCTGTCCCTCTTCCCAGCAGGAGCCCTCATGTGCCTGCAGCCCACACCACACCAGCTCCTCCCTTGAGCTCTGGTCTGGGCTCTTAATGGGGCTGCTCTCAGCCACTAGATCACAGTCAACACCTGACCTCAGGACTGGAGATTTCATCCCACCCAGAACTCTAAGAAATCTCCAGAGATCCAGATCCCAGCTACAATCCAGAAAAAAAATGAAAAAATTGAAAGGCCAGCTTCTTCCCTGCAAAACTATTTTCATTCTGGAACCTCTCAGCCCTTCTGGCTGAGAGTCCTGGGTGACCATGTTGCCAGCATACTCCCTGGCATTGCCACAATGGAAATCTATTTAATGATTTCCTAATGAGCTTTTAATGTATTATCAATTTTTTATCTGCCAGGAGATAACTTAAAATTGTGCAGAAATTGTCCACCGTGAAATAAATATATTCATATATAGCAAATAAAAAACATCATATTTCTTATGCATAAAAATTCATTAGTGGTCTGTGGAAATATTAACAAACGTGCTCCTGCATGTAAGCAGGAGAAGCAGAAAAACAACAGATAAGAACAACTGGCATTATGAGGGGCTGTTTATTGTATTTCGTTTTATGCTCCTTATTCTCTTAAAATAGACACAGATTTGCTCCCCCCCCCCTCCCCCCATTTAGTTCTTATTAAGGCAATTCAGTTTTGTTCAGCGTTGATCCTGCAATATAAATAATCTATGTGTAAAGGTATGCATCCCCCTCCTATGTAAGCTGCAAGACATAAATAATTGGAGGACCAGTTACCATGACAACCGTCTCATAAAATGATGTGTAGGTGAATGCAGAGGTACAGGGGGATAGAAGAAAAAAAAATGCACAGTCAGAGTAGAAAATTGATTGGGAAATTAAATGGCACGTGAGGTTTGTTTGAGCTGCTAAAACAAAAAGAGGAGGGAG
>NW_017306329.1:686382-695248 GCF_000935625.1 Nanorana parkeri | reverse complement strand
GTTAGATGGAGGAGAGTGGAGCTGGGAGGTTCTCCTGAAGTGCATTGTGAGTCTGCCTTTCTTTGTCCTTTCTGTTGAATTTAGTCTTGTATGGATTCCACGTGCTGTCATTTTGTACGCCGCTGTTCAGCTCGTACTTCTGAGCCTCTATCGCTGTGCCAAGGATACCCTGAGAGCTTCTGGGCTTGACACCTACCAGCATGTTGTGTAGACGTGTCCAGCATCAGATGTTCTGTAGGGCGTAGAGCAGGCGTGTTTGGTGTTTCCTGGGCCACCTGCGGATGTTTTAGTCTTTCCTTACAGCCCCCAGCTGAATGATATCCCAAATGTTTTGGGCCATTTAATGGAACTGATCAGCTTTTTAACATGTATGGGGCTTGGCCAGCACTATCCCCTGGCTGGGGGTGGCCCAGGGAGACGAGCCACATGGACTTGTATGGGGCTTGACTGTGCAGGCGTGTCCAGCAGAGAGAGGACTTGGCTCGGGATGCAAACAAACATGGGAGGGCCACGAGCACTGGATCCCATCAAGTCTGCGTCTGCAGAGGCGAAGGGTGGGCTCTGTTGGCAAAAAGGCTTTGTCTAAAAGTGCACTCATTCTTTAACTCAGGGGTGGACAAGTTAATATAGAATTCCTGTCAAATCCAGGAGCCAGCGGGATTTTTTTTAGTAGCTAGCTCCATTGACAAGAAATGAACTCAAGTCAGGTGTACGTTTTAAGGAGCATTGACTGTCCTTGGGTTTGTCCAGCCTTGCCTTAAGGTGGCCATACACTGTACAACCATCGCAAGACCTTAGTCTTGCGATGGTTGTAAAGGGATTAAAAAAACGTACGATCTGCCGATCTTGGACAGGCAGATCGCACTCTCGATCATCGCAAGCCCGCCCCCCTGAGGGGCGGGCTTCCGATGACCGCAATGCAGAACGGGCAGTGTGCGCGTGCGCACACCGGCCCGTTCAGCATTTGTCTTCCGAGCACCGTTCTAACCAGCCGAGAATCGTACGATTCCCGGCTGGTTTTCGAACATGCCGGTTCGACAGAAGACGTGCGACCGTACAGTAGAAACGGTTGCACGTCTCCGTTCACACTGCTCGATTATCGTACGAAAAACCGATCGCATACGATTATCGTACGATAATCGTGCAGTGTATGGGCACCTTTAAAGTAATCTCGTCAGGTTCAAATATGATACTACTGGAAGGTTCCTTCTCCTATAGCCACCTCTCCAGTGGCCTGTGTCTTCCGCCTTTACTGTTTTCCTCTGCTGCAGCTTTCATCAGGCTCTTCAGCAGTTCATACTTCCAGGAGTGTCCTCCCACCACACACTGTGGTTCACTCCTCTGACCCCTACGTCACTGAAGAGTCTTTTAGTGATGTAGGGATCAGGGGAAGGACCCACAGCGTGTAGTGGGAGGAACAGGCAACAGACACTTCAGTTATGTCCAGAGACTAATGGTGCAGCACGGATATGGGATGGAAGAAGACCAAGGCTGGAGAGCTGAATATAAGAGTTCTTCTATTGAATGGACCTTGCTTCACATTTTTTACCCCAACAGGGTCACTTTAAGAAAACACATAAATGGGATAACTTTAAAGGGAATGTATCTTGTTTTCAAATCCTTGCAAAACCTTCATGGAAAGAATCTCATCAATGTGAGTTTAAAAAAATTGCTTCCATGGGCTACTGTCTGCATGAGCTCTGAGCGCCGCACAGTAAGTACCAAAGGGTCACAGGCTGGGCACTGGGGCTTTAAAGTGTATGTCAGCGTTTTTTTAAAAACAATGCATATACATATCTGCAGTACCTGCATGCTTCCCCATGTTTTACGCCTTGAAATTTTTTTACCTACCACAAAAAATGGTGACCTGCCAGAAATCCAGTGAGCTCCTAATTTACTTATTTGAACTGACAACTCTGCTGCAATGGAATCCCAAGCAGTGTCAGGCCTGCCTTAGGCCCCGTTCACACTTTGCGATGTATTCACCGCCATTGCCACACGTCTGCTCATTCATTTCAATGGGCTGCCACACATGCGACAAACATGGCAAAGAAGATCACGTTTTTTGACCACACGTTTGTGCATATTTCACGCACGGACATGCACTGGCGAAAACGCCCACTTTACTGGTTGCGTTTAGGGGGTCATTAACAAGTAATGGCACTGGAAGCACGTTGCACATTTTTGTCGCGTTACATGAACGTGTGCCAATGCACGCACATGACACCTTTTTGGCATGCGTTCACGCAACAACAAAATGTGAATGGGGACTAAGTGTTCCCCTGCTGGACTACAGAACACATCCCCCTCTTCTCCTCTACATAACATTGGGGGGGGAGGTATTCCCCTATGGCAGAAGGCCATGCGTAGTTGGCACACAACAAGACGTTACAATCTCACTGGATTTCTGGCCGGATCAACATGTATTATTTTTGTTAGTGGGGGGCTGCTCCTACATTGCAAGGGTTAACGCATTTGTTTAGGCTCCCAAAAAAAAGTTATACTCACCTGAACCGCAGAGCCCACTTGTTCTTAGACTGGTCCTTCCAGCCTCTCTCCCCGTCCGCTGCAGCGCGGTCTAAGGTCCCGTAAATCATCACGTTCTATAAACAGCAGGGGCGTCCCGAGGCCGGGTGTCACCCGGAGCAGAGACCGGGTGTCACCCCGCCTAGACGTCATCGCGCATGCGCAGTCATCTAATTGACGCCTGCCGGTGGCCATCTTAGTGATGGACGCCAGCAGAGAGAGGATGGGATGTTCACCCGGTAGGATGAGGTATGCCGCCGGGTCCCCTCCTCTCTCCTGACACTGCCGGGCTCATGACCGAGTGCCCGACTTTTTAGAGGTGGTCACACCGAAATGACTGGCAGTCATTTTGGTGTCACCCCTCCAATGGTGTCACCCGGGTGCGGGTCGCACCCCCCTTGTGACGTCACTGATGCACAGTGTATAGACGTGAGGATGCTGAGGACCATTTAATTGCTGCAGCATAGGAGGAGACAGCCCGGAGGGAGCTCTGTGACATCTTCGGATGAGTATAACTTTGTTATTTTTGAACCTAGACAAAAACGAGCAGTTAACCCTTGCAGTAAAAAATGTTCCTGGAGTTCTTCTTTAAACAGACAAGTCATGGGGAACTGTGCATGTATTGTAGACATGTACTGCATTTTTTTGCTCAGGCGTCCACTGTAATATTTGTCTTGCTCATTATGGGCGAGTGTTGCACCTCCATCTTGTAGTCAGCCCTGTTGCGCGCTCTTGTCTGTTCAGGATCTCTGGTAAACGTGAGCCACCAGTATAGGGTCTGGAATAATTCCCACTTAACTCTTCCCCTGTGGGCTGCAGAAGCTGTGGTCAGCCTTTTGTTCTGGCATTTGTTTTCTGCGCTCGCTGTGTGATGAGAAACGCAGATTGTGTTGGTCACAGTGAAAATGACTGTGGTAGATCCGTGTGCAATAGTAAACAAAAATGAAAACCTCAGGAGACATTCCATGTGAGCTATTCACCGGCAGGAACTGCTACTTATGTGTAATTCAGGAGAGCGCTGTACTTTGTGGACAGTCTGACAGCTTTAATGTGTCCTGCGCAGTGGGGTAAATGTCATAACGTGGGGTCATTTTGCACGTGTTCAGACATATGCACATGCTTGTTGTTAAGGGAAAGTTGAATGTTTTATGGTCAGTTCTATTATGCCTTCCTTTTAAAATGTATGCACACACTTATCTAATATAGAGTGCAAACAGTACACTAATGCATCTGTTTACAAACAATTTGCCCTGCAAATCTCTGTGACTGTTCATTCTCTGCGAATGGAGGGAAAAAGGAACATTCTAAGTATATTTTAGAATGGTTGAATGTAATACCACATTATGGCCACTAGATGGAGCTTAGTAGCATAGGAAGTATATATATTTTTTTTAAGGTCAAATGTAATTTAATACTGCATTATTGCCACTAGATAGAGCTGATGAGCTCGGACTATGAGGTTGGGTGAAAATAGCTTACCTCATAGTTCTCCTTTAAGGTCAAATTTGATGTAATACTGCATTATGGCCACTAGATGGAGCCGGGTAGCATAGGATATAGGTCATTATTTTAAATCCCCCTCAGCATCATCTAGTGACCATAATTGCGGTATTACATTAAATTCGACCTTAAAAGAAAATATACTTCCTATGCTCCTCAGCTCCATCTAGTGGCCATAATCTGGTATTACATTAAATTCAAACTTAAAAGAAAATATACTTCCTATGCTCCTCAGCTCCATCTAGTGGGCATAATGTGGTATTACATTAAATTCGACCTTAAAAGAAAATATACTTCCTATGCTCCTCAGCTCCATCTAGTGGCCATAATCTGGTATTACATTAAATTCAACCTTAAAAGAAAATATACTTCCTATGCTCCTCAGCTCCATCTAGTGGCCATAATCTGGTATTACATTACATTTGGCTTGAAAAGATAGTATACTAAAAACATTTGCTTTTGGCTTTATTTGCTCAGAGATTCGCAGGACGAATGGCTATGCAATTTTTTTATAAATAGCCCCTCAAGTTAGCAAAGCATGCCTCTGTTTTCTGATTAGAAAGTCCAGCATGTTTGCTGGCAGCTTGGGTTAGCAGAATAACTAAAGCCGAACCCTGGGCAAAAGTATTAACCCTTGCAGTGGAGTTACTCCTGCACTGTTATGGTAAAGTGCTTATTTGTGGCTGAAAATAAAAAAAGTTACTCACTCAATCCTCCGAGCCAGTTAACTCTTAGAGTACGGGGTAGCCCTACTCCAAGGGTTAATAATAATTTTGCCCAGAGTTCTACTTTAAGATGGGTTGACGTCTGTTAGATGTACTTCTGGGATTGGTCTCCCACCATGGCTGTGGCTCCACCCATCAGCTGCTACATCACTACAGAACGCAGTCAAGGCAAGATTAAGAGCGTCATGGGCCTGATGCTGAGGATGGGCCTTTTTATGGACATTTTGACTGTCACAAGGGCCCTCTTCCTCCTGCCCAGGCTGTGATTTGTAGTCTCCCTACAGCTTGAAGTCAGTGGTGGAGCACCAGGGCCCAGCTGCAGCTGGGGGGGCTGTGCAGGCTCTCAGGAGGCTGTTCAGGATCTAAGGGCTCTCGGGGCCAGTGCGGGCTCTCTGGTGGCCTCTAGGTGGTCAGTGTGGGCTCTAGGTGGTCAGTACGGTCTGTCAATGTGGGCTCCAGGTGTTCAGTGCAGGGGACCCCTTGTTAGGGATTTCCCCCATAGTTCTCCTTAGGGTAACGGGAGGACAAAAAATAGCGTCCTCCCGTCACCCTAAGCTTAGTATACCGTGAGCTACAGCGCCTGTCAGCGCTGGAGGATCGGACAGGGGAATGGGGAATCCAGTCACGGCTCTCTGCAGGGACAGGATCGAGAAGTGAGCGAACGCCGTTATGTGTTCACTCACCTCCCGATCTACTGAGCCGACCTGTGACAGTCTCATTGTCACAGGACGGCTAGAACTATGAGGTGAGTGAAAAGCACTCACCTCATAGTTCTCCTTTTAGGGAAGAAATCTCACCACACACATAGTTGCTTCACCCTGCCTTCCAGGGGACAACGTGCATGTAGCACTTTGTCCCATTCTGATAGGTACTGTCATTCCAGAGCTACCGTAGTCGACAGTCTGCTGCTTGTCTGGCCACGCTGTGGACATTACCTAGGGTGGTCTGCATGCACATGTGTCCTGCCTAGGGGCGCCCATTCCTCTAGACTGATGTCCACCCATTCTGCTGGCTCCTCCCACCAGCCATGATCTGCCTGCATTGAATAGAGACGCACAGAGTTCCGGTGATGACATAAATAGGATTATAATAAAGATATGTAGGTTTTATTTATAAATGTCATTACCGTGCTGATGAGGGGAAAGGAGGAACCAGGGAAGGCAAAATATAAGCAGATTAAGCTTCAGCTTCAAGTGAGCTTATTTCGTGCGCACATTTATAATGTACAACCTAAAGCTGAGGGGCTCACGTACATGTATTTCAGACTGCGCTATTAGAGACGCGGCTTGACACCTGCTACAGAAAAAGAGGTTTCGCAATCAAATGACGGGGCTGAATGATCAGCTCCTATGTGTGAGTTCGGTGGAAGATTAGCCGTAGACCTTTCTGAGATCTTGGCCTTAATAGAGACTTGAAGGGAGATTGTACGGAGCAATGTTCCACATTGAGCAACGCTCTGCGTACAGGAATAAATCCGAGAACGTGCTGCAGATGTAATGACTCAGGACAGTATGTACCCATCACTATTGTGTCTGCCGAACTGTCGGGAAGACTCTGTATTGCTCTGACACATCTCTCTTGGTTCTGCCTGTTCTCTGGATGTCCGCGTGAAATTAACACTTTCCACGCTTTGTTTGCTGGCACTGTGTAGCAGTTCATACAGGGCACAGTGAAAATACCGTGATTAGAGTGTACCTCTAACCAAGACATTTGTTTGGGGCGTCACACTTTTTATTTTATTATAGAGCTCCCCGTTTACATACATGTGCATGCCTTACGTCAAGAGGTTAATGGTGCATATCATCCAATGGGGAGATTGTTGTTAAAGAACAGTTAAACATGTTCTTTACCCTTGCAGTGGGGCTACCTAAACGGTTGTCTAGGTTGAAAAATAAAAAAGTTATACTCACCTGAACCTTGGAGACCGGCCGGCTGTGACAGCGCTCCCTCCTGCCTGTCTATTCCTCTGCTGCAGCGATGGAATGTCCCTCGACGTCCAATACACCTTGTATATAACATGATGGCTCAGAGACCACTGCAGTGGAGAGGGAGAGAGGCAGGAAGGACCAGTCTTAAGAGCAAGCCGACTCTGAGGTTCAGGTGAGGTATAACTTTTTTTTCATTTCTTTTTTTTTAAGGCAAAAACGAGCAGTTAACCCTTGCAGTGCGGGAGTAGCCCCACTACAAGAGTAAATAACAGTCCAAGTGCATTACAGGCTAGCTACAAGCTAAAGCAATAGCACAGCAGTAGTTATTTTCTCTCGGGCTTGCCTCCTCTGATTGAATGGGACTGAGTCCATCCAGAAAGAGATGAGTCAGTTCTGTGATGACTCATTCAATTCAGCTTGAGCTATTGGTCTCTGTAAACAATGTTATGACAGCATCATGGTTACGAGAAGGAGCGCCACCCGGTGGCCAGATAGATAAATACATACTTATAATTACCTGACTTAGAAAAATAATAATATTTTTACATTTCTTTTAATAATTCATAACTTTCTAAAAAATGGATCACTTCTGTTTTCATTTTTGTCTTGGGGAGTATTACCCAGAGCAGCTTAATAAATGGGCTGAAGCAAAATACCAGTTGTGACCTTTCTAACTAGGCCCCTAGTTGACGTGTTGCAATGTCCTGTGTTGTCTGCCCCAGATTTACTGATCTCGTCGCTGGAACGATTACGTTTTTTCGATGAGCGTAGCTGAAAATAGCATAGAGATATCTCAGACATTGCTGTCCTTTTCTGCGGTTCCTGTGGTGCAGAACGTTCTCTTACTTTAACAGTAAAAGCTGTAAAAATCGGACGTCTCCTTCCGTGTAATCATTCAACTCGCTTGTTCAGGTACACTAACTTTTCTACACCGCTGGAGCTCTCTGGAGTGCCAACAAGTGCAGGAGATGTGATTCACATACCTCTGGCACACTGGGCAGTGACACCAATATTTTATGCTACTGTTATGCAGCTTCTTGTGTCACCTTTCTTACCCCTCTTGTATTTTTAAATCCGTGGGTTCTTTTTCGGTTTTAACGATACTGTCACCAGCGCATGGTTAGTCCGTGAAAGTTCTTAATCTCACTGCTTTCCCGAAGTTCTTTAATGGTATCCAGGAACCTCTGTTTTCAGATCCAAAATGTCCCAATAGGTATGGTGCTATCTCCGGCAGTTGATTGATCTGTGGTAATTTCCAATCTCCTGGTCCTCAGATATTCTGCCAGCACTCTAATACTGCTCTTTGGGATTTTTAGCGATTCAAAGGTATGTAGATTTTCATTATTTCTGTTCAGGAATCATAGTTATCCGTCAGGTAAATGCCGTTTGTGTGGATACATTTAGCATGTGTTACACACACTCAGAAGTGGACGCGTTTCGCTCCGCCCATCGGAGCTTCGTCAGCACCTTCCGGATGGCTGGTGTTGGTTTACTTAACTCCCTTTCACATTCGCTCCGCCCATCGGAGCTTCGTCAGCACCTTCCGGATGGCTGGTGTTGGTTTACTTAACTAGCCCTTTCACACCTGCTTTTTAGATTACATCCAGGGTGTGTGTTTCGAAATCTGGTGTCATGAGGGCCATGTATAATTAAAAACATTCACGGATCTGCTCATTCTTTCCTATCGAAAGTATTTTTACAAGCGTAGGTGTTTATTTTTAAACATTCTCCTAACATCCATGAAAGGTTGTCAGTTGAAATATTAGGAAGTAATGTAATTGTTTGAAATGGCATATACATCAAAAAAGGCATTTATATTCTTATTTCTTCTATCTAAGAATTACTTATTTACAGGAAGACATTCAAATTCATTTCATTATTCAGGCCTGAGGGCAAAAGGGTGTTCAATCTATATACCCACATCTTCTCCTTCTGCAGGAGTATTTTGTCAAAATCTCCTCTTCTAGGTGGAAGATTTAGGGCATAAATCCCCTTTACCCTCAGGCCTTCTAGGGAAGATTTATGATGCTCTGCAAAATGTATTGCTATAGGGCTGTCTGTATCTTTATTTTTTATATCCCTTAGATGTTCTCCTATGCGTGTGCGTAACTGTCGTTTTGTTTTCCCAATGTATGCTTTCTTACAGGGACATTCTAACATGTATATTACTTTATCCGTATTACAATT
>NW_017306329.1:641513-685226 GCF_000935625.1 Nanorana parkeri | reverse complement strand
AGAGTTATATTTGGAAGTAAATCGGAAAATATAGATCGTCCTCTCCGACGTCCACCTCTTACATCATCGTTAAGCAGGAACATAATTATGGAGTAGAAACAGCTGTAAAATTAAGAAAATTCCTTTTTTAGGAAACTCTCAAGAAATCAAACACTGCCAAGTTTGTGGGAACGCTTAGTTTGTATGAATGAATGGGAGTATGAGTGTCATGAACAACGTTGTTCTTTTACTAGTAATTTGAGAAGTGAGCTAACAGACACCGAATATATTATCTTGTAATCAATAAAGTTTATATTTTTATAAAACTATAGGTCTCGGTCAATTTAGTAACCTTCTTTTACAGTGTTCTCTCTGTTAAAACACTGTTACCCTCCTTTTTGTTCTTGTGTCACCTGCCTTGTCATTGTACTGTAATAGTCACAGAATAAATAAAGTATATAACATTTCAGAGTCTTTTAATACATGAAAACAAAGTTTGGGTTTTGCATACACTTAGGACCCGTCCGCACTATAGCTTTGCGTTAATTGTGTGTTTAGTTTGCATTACCATGTACCAGGTGCCACTCATGTGAATGACACCCCAATGTATTTCCTACAGCGAAAAAAAAGTAGTGTATGCGGCATGGCCGCTGGGAAGTGCATTGGGGTGCCATTCAAATGAATTGCACTGCACCTAGCGCACTGTAACACATGTGAGGTGCATTCTGCAATAGTGCTTCACATATTGTACATTCACACCAGTCCCTGCCCTTAATGAGTTTACAATCTAAGGTCCCTATCTCGCATACACACATACAGGGACATATTAGACAGAAGCCAGCATCCCACCAGCATGTCTTTGGGCCTCATTTACACGAGAAAAGGCCGGCAAGTACAACTCCGTGCTGCGCGCACGACCGTATCGGGCAGCTCCCGTTGAAGGACAGGTGCTGCGTGTGCAGGGCCGGATTCCCGGCAAGGCCACCGAGGCCCGGCCATGGGGCGGCACTGAGCAGAGGGGCGGCACAGGTTTGAATCACTTGACACCCTGAACATAGAGTTCCAGGCGCCGGGCGGTAATTTACTTTCTACATTTAGCCCTGCTTAGCACAAGCAGAGCTAAATGTAGAATAGGAGAAATTACTTGTTTCTTTACAAGTGTTCTCGGCGATGTCGCCGACAACACTTGTAATCAGAGTGCCGGTCCGTCCTCCCCCCGCCACCCCTCCCTACCCTGCACTTACCTCTCTCCATGCTGCATCCTCCCGGCTCCGTCCTCGCCGCCTTCAGAATGGAGAGCTGTAAGCAGAGCGGCAGGGTTAAAAGTAACCCTGCCGCTCCGTGTAGACAGAGAGAGAGCTTTGCTCTTCCCCTCTCACCTGTCGCAGGAGTTCCAGCACAGTGCTGTGCTAGAACTCATGTATTGGAGGTGGCAGGTTCAATAAAGAGCACCTGTCACCTCCAAATGCTATCACACAGTAACTTGTTAGCTCCTGTGTGATAGCAATAAAGTTAGGTGAAAAAAACAATTGATAAAAAATAATTACATAAATAAAAGTAAAAAATAATAAGTAATAATAATTACATTAAAAAATAAAGTAAAAAATAGTAAGAAAAATATAAAAAAAAATTATAAATAAAGAATGATAAAAAGTTTTTTAAAAAAACATAAAAAAATTAAAACCAACCCTGCAGCCCCCGCATTCCCTCGGCGGGGATGGAGGGGCATTGCCGAACCCGGCCTTGGGGCGGTAGGGAGGGTAAATCCGGTCCTGTGCATGTGATTAGTATGCAGCCTCTGTCCTTCTCTATGAGAGTACGCGGCCGTACGCCCCCCTACGCTCACCCCAAGTGCAGGTCCGTACGGGTCCGGGTGTCCCGGCTCGGACACAGACAGTATCCATCCTGTCAGCGTACGGACGTGCAGGGCGGATGAGCGTAGGGTAGCGAACGGCCGCATACTCGCGAAGAGAAGGACAAAGGCTACATACTAATTACACGCAGCACCGGGAGCTGCCCGATACTTCCATGCATGCAGCACGCTGTACGTGCCGACTTTTTCTCGTGTGAATGAGGCTTTAGAGTGTGGCAGGAAACCCGAGTATCCAGTGAAAACCCATACAAGTACAAGGAGAACAGGCAAACTTCAAACAGATAGTGCCTTGGTTGGGATTCAAGTAGATGACCCGAATGGTAACCACTAAGCCACTTTGTTTCCCATTTGCGCATGACCTTAACATTTGATTGGTTGATACCGGACATCAGACTTGTTTTTCACTTGCTCCAGTTTACAAAAGTCAGCTGCTTGGGTTGGGGGTTTGGCAAAGTGTTATTTGCTGGGCATAGGACGCTTTGTGTGCCTCTTCCCATCTCCCATGTCATCTGGCACAGTGAGCTGGAGGCAGCCGGCCAGGAATAACTGTTCACTTGGGCTGACATCAGGGGCCAGCTGCACATCCTATAGGCTGTCTCAGGGAAATAAACAGGTTTTCTCACATCCCCCTCGAGAGCCCAGTGTCTCTCCTGTTAACCCTGCAGGTGACTGACACCAACAGTTGTAGACTCCTATTAAAAGACCCATCACTTGGTCGTAAAGTTAAAGCTGCAGATGTGGAGGGTAGAAAAGAACTGACACTGTTTTTAATTTTAAAATCCCCGCCCTATTGCATTTATCCCCACCCATTAATACTTCTTAATGTAAATGCTATGCATTTAGGGCGTCAAAGATATGAGTAAAACTGGCCCTGGCGTTCTTTTTAGAAACTGTTGGGCAGATTTAAAGCCCAATTGAACTTTCCGTTGAAATCAGCTACTTCAATTCCAGGTGCCCCAAAACAAGAGGTGCTCAAAAGTTAGAGCTGACTATCCCTGTCCCCTGCTAGAGAAGGACCCTTAGTCCCCGTGTGGAAGCAGTGGACTCTATGCAGAGGTCAGACACACCCCCTACTGTATCAGACCTGTAGCTCTGCAATGCGAAGAGTTGATTGAAGAGCTCTGACTCATCAGTGGCGTGTCAGTCATCTGCAAAGAGGCCACTGCTTCCAAACTGAGAGCAAGGGTCCCTTTCTACAGCTTCTGGCAGAGGACAGGCTTTTCTACTCTAATGAAAAGGAACTGTAAGAGTTTGAACACTGAACACTGCTCCTGAAGTGTACAGTTGGGTTTGTCCTCAAAGCCGGTATATGTATTTCTCCAAATGATTAAAAATAGGATAAAACCTGTGGCATACAACATCTACTGCGTAGCAGCATATCCATGGTGAAATGTCAGGTCTTCTTTGAAATCCACGGCTTTACATTTGGCAAGTCATAGGCATGATGCCAGAAAATTGGAGTATTTTGGAAGTGGCCTCCACATTATTATTATTATTATTATTATACAGGATTTATAAAGCGACAACAGTTTGTACAGCGCTTTACAATATAAGGAAGACATTACAATCACAATACAATTCAAGACAAGATGGTAAGTAGGGACCTGCCCCTTAGGGCTTACAATCTAAAAAGGAGGGGCAAGTGATATGTGAGGTGGTAACTGTGTGGGGATGAATTGTTTGAGAACGTGATGGTTCAGTGGTTAGGTTGAGGTGGGATAGGCTTCCCTGAAGAGATGAGTCTTTGGGGATCGCCTAAAGGCAGTCAGAATGGGAGATAGTCGAACAGGATGGGGTAATGAGTTCCATTGAATGGGAGAGACTCTAGTGAAGTCCTGGAGGCGAGCATGGGAGGAGTTGATGAGGGAGCTGGAAAGCAGAAGGTCCACATAGTCGTTTGCTTTTGTTAAAAGGCTTAAATCAGAACTTTAGGCAAAAATAACAAGACAAAAAAAAAAGATTAGCCCATTAAAAGATAAAATAACAAGACCAGCTTTTGCTGCAATATTCGCCTTCTGGTAGATGTCCTCAGTCTGGTAGCCAGCATAATTCAACCCACGTCCTCTGAGCCCATGCCATCTTTTATCCACCCCCAGCCTGTGATTGGACAGTGATCGGAGAAGCAGTAGAGTGATAAGCTCATCTCTCTGTCACTCTGCTGTGTCCGCCTATCAGCATTCTTCTTGTCAACTTATGAACTCATTGGCTACCTGTGCTGTTTCTTCCTGTCGTACTCCGGCCAAGCCATACAGGGATTGCAACAGACTGATACCAGGTCACATTCAAGTATCACACTGCTTGTATTTAAAAACTACATTTAAGAATACATTAATGATTACAGATCTGCATTCATGTGTGCCTTTTATCAGACTGGAGTTCAGCTTTTAACATCCCCCTGTACCGAGGTTTATCTGCTTTAACGGTTTCTTTGTTGCCGTTTGACTAAACTTATAATTTTATCTCCTACTGATGTTCTTTTGGCTGGTAAAAATAACGATAACGCCACAAAGTTGCCATCTGGGTGCGTGAATAATTGTATACATTATGTGTCGTGTTCTATGTACTATTGAGGGGGGCAGCTTAATAACTGTTCCCTAGCTGGTTCTTAAAGCAACTGGGGGCTCTGCCTATGTAGAGTTAGGAATGTTTTAGCTACCAGAGTTCCCAGCAATAACGTAAAGGTTCTGTGCTATCATTTTAGGGGAAAGTGCTGTACGTTTTCAGAATTATTTTGAAGCATTTTATGTGCCATTGCATATAAAGTTATTTTTCCCGTTCTTACAGAATTCTCAGCTTAAAGCAGCTCTGTCGCAGAATTAAACAGCTCTTGGGGCACATTACTGATTTGGGGAACTATAGAATGAATGTCGGAAAGCACTGCCACATGATTACTCTGCAGGCCTTCTGCACACCACTTAGTCCATGACTACCCACTGCCACAGCCTTTTTACGCCATTACACAAATATTTTCGAGTACCCCTAAATGTGTTGCCAAATACCCTGGGGTGTACTCGTACCCCCGGTTTGTAAATGCTGCTGTAGACAACTTTTTTTTCCTGGGATAACATGAGAAAGAGTTAGACCCGCTGTCAAATCTATGTCCACATTGGAGAGACTCAGCACTTCAGTTTGTCCTAATGACTACTGGCCCTGAAACAGAAAGTGAGGGGAGACCCAAAATGTTAGAGTTGTCCCCAGAACAAGAGTTGAGGGGAAATCTTTAATGAGGAAGACCAGTTCTTGACACGACTGTCTAAAGGCTGACCATTTACTATATGATCAGATTGTACAATCTCCTTTAGATCTACCATAGACTATGTAGTACCACTGCCTTCCTGCAAAATGGTTCAAAAAAAGGTTTGAGGAACACAGCAAAGAGTTTGAGGTGTTGATTGGGCCTCCAAATTTTACAGATCTCTACCCAATCGAGCATCTGGGAGATGTGCTGAAAAAATAAGTCCAATCCATGGAGGCCCCACCTCACAAGTTACAGGACATAAAGGATCTACAGTGTACCTTCAGAGGTCTAGTAAAGTCAATGCCTCGACAGCTCAGGGCTCTTTGGTGGCAAAAAGGGGGACCCACTCATTTTTAGGCTGGTGGCCATAATATTATGATGGATCAGTATATATAATCTGGGAATTAATTGATTAGCCTGCCATCTTACATTTTCTGCAGGATACCAATAGAAGCTTCACGTACATTTTCCTTATTAGAGGTTTAATGTAAAACATAAACACACCTTGAAGATAGTATATTCTGGTCCTGCTTATTTATTATGCTGTGTCTACAACAATAAAATATAATATACTTTAGATCTGAACTTATCTCTTCCATCCATTTCTATGTGTCAGCCCTAGTACAAAACCTGAGATTTTCATGAAAGGTCCGTTAGCCAGCTGAGTCTAGCTGTACGCATACTGCGCGTCCAATTAATTTGGCTTAAATATAGCATATCTGATAGAATCCTCAGTCTGCTTTGCCACCATGTGAAGGCTTGATTAAAGGGTGCTGTCAGCTCATGTAGAAGTGAATAGGGGTTTTATGCAGTTGAGGATTTTATACAGTTAATCAAGTTATTCATATAAAAGCAGTATACAGTAGCTTTTTTTTTTTTTAAACTGCCATTGATTTTTCCGATGCTCCACCTCTTTTAACTCGTAACGACTACTCAAAACTGAAATAACCTTTTGCATTGAGTGTAAGCCCCATATTTCTAAACTCTGGTGTTCTTTTTTTTCTCTTGCAGACTAGAGATGACTTCTTAGGTCAAGTTGATGTGCCTCTAAACCACTTACCGGTAAGTGACCCTTTTAATAAACCGGCATGGACTCTATATCCGAACTGAAGTTAGGGCCACCACAACATACTTGCACATTATGTCAGACTTGCCTCCTACTGTGCCCTTTAACTGCAATGCAATGCCTGCGCATCCCCTAATCGCTTCATCTCCACTGCTGCCATCTTCTTCTGTCTTCTGGGTCTGGAGTCTTCTACTGACAGCCATTGGTCAGTCATGGATGACATAACTCATGTGCATGCACACAGGAGTTACTACATCCAGACACCGACTCCAACTCCCGCGTAACGCCCTCTAACACTCAGTGTGCAACGTGAAAAAACGTGGGAGGAGGAAGGTAAGAAGCCTGGCTTTATTGCAGAAGAGATATAGTATGTCTCTTCTGAATATTTTGCTAAAGTCACGGTTTAAAGAATAAGTGCACTTTCAGACTTTTTATTGGCATATTCCCCTAACCTAACCGAGCCCCCCCTCCCACTCTTTAGATTCATACCTACTGAGATCCGACACTGCGGCCTCTTGTGTTTGTGGACATCTCACACAACAAGTCCTCTCTCTTCTGGTTGCACCTGCACAGTAGAGCCCCATAAAAGTCTATGGGGCTTGTCTCCTGGTTGGAAGACAGAGGTAGAGGAGCCTCCTTGAAGTCTGCGGGGCTCTACTGTGCTGGCCTGGCCAAGAGGGAGCAAGAGAGACCCCCAAGGCTCTGTGCTGGGACCCCTTCTCTTCTCGATCTACACCTCCTCCCTTGGTCAGTAGATAACCTTGCATGGCTTCCAATACCATCTCTATGCTGATGACACTGGAATATTTCTCTCCTCTCCACACCTCACCCCTTGGTGTCTTTCCGTGTCACTAATTTACTAACTGACATATTAGTCTGGATGTCACAACACTTCTTAAAACTCAACCTTTCATAAATGGAGCTCATGATATTTCCTCCCTCTCATGCACCGTCTCCCAACTTCTCCATTGAGATTGATAACACAACTATCCAGCCCTCCCCCCAATGCCAAGGTACTAGGTTGTGTTCTGAACCTCACCTTTCTTCCACACATCCATTCACTATCGAAATCCTGCCGCCTTCACCTTCGTAAAATCTCCAAAATATGCCCCTTCCTCACCAATGAAACCGCAAAACTACTCATCTACTGACTGGTTATCTCTTGTCTTGATTATTGCAACTCCCTCCTCATTTGCCGACCTTCCACAGGCTATCCCCCTTCAGTCTATCATGAATGCTGCTGCCACACTCATCCACCTAACCAACTGCTCATTGCCTGCAGCTGCCCTCTGCCAATCCCTGCACTGGCTTCCATCCTCCACCCCCCGTATTTTACAGGGGAAATTCAAGACAAAAGGTTCATGTTTCAGGGTACACTTACAATTGACATTTCTGGATGTCCCCCATAAGAGAGCAAATCTTCACTTTTTGAGTTTAGATCTACTTAAAATGTAAACCCTAGCAATGAAATAATTGTATTTGCTCCCTTTTGGTCAGTTAAATATTCCAAGGAAAGAATTTTGGTTTATCTGTTCGATAACTGCAGAAAAATACCCGTTGCTTCTGCCAGAAATCAATTTAGCTCATAACTTCCTGTGACCTCTACTGCACTAAAATCCCTTCAGCGTTTTTAACCTTGCCCAGTGCTCTTCTGTGGACTACAGAACCCCATTGCTATGGAGATGCAGAGCTAGTAGTGGTCTGTAGTCCTAACACACTTACAGTCTTAGGGTGATAATGCTAGTTCCCCAATATAGTAAAGTGAGTGAGTTTTGTCACCGTAGGGCAGGAAGTGTGTTACTGGCAGAATCACCAGGTCAAAATAAAGACTAGAAAAAAAGAATTGGTAACTACATGAGTTTTTCTAAGGACTGGTAAGCTGCAAAATATTACATTGTTGTTCTTGAGTTGAAAATACTCTTAGGGTTTCTTCACACCAATTGCTTTGGTGTGTTTCATAGCAGCAGCTGCTGAAACGCACAGCAATCACGCACTAAACTTCCCCCTTCGTTCTAGGGTGGGAGGGGGCATAGTGGTGCATTGAAGTCAATGGCACCAAGGCCACGTCTGCAGCAGTGCAATCAGACATGTGGCAAAACATTGCTCGTCCACTGCGAAGGCAAAAAAATAGAGCATGCAGCATTGCTTTGCGTTCGCAGTGGAAATGTTTTGCCACGCATTTGATTTCAATGTAAGGGAGGGGGCGGCGCGTGACTGCTGTTACCGTTACGCCCCTCCCGCCAAGAAGGGGGAAGTTTAGTGAGCAAGTGCTGTGCGTTCCAGCAGCTACCACTCTAGAATGCGCCACAATTGGTGTGAACAAGCCCTAAGAGAGGAGCATGCAGTGCAATGCAAGGTCAACGTTTATTGGCCAGCCCCCCTTTCCTGTATAAATTTTGTTCTGATAGTGTTACCGGTAAAGAAAAAAGTCAGATTTATATTTACCTTACTCCCCACCTTTCACCCACAATGCTTATGTAAGAATGACTTCACACTCCTTACATTGAGATCCTGGGAAATACTAAGCAGTCCATATCTCTCAAGAAGATGCAAAGGACCTGAGTAGAGCGAGATTT
Source organism: Nanorana parkeri (assembly GCF_000935625.1). NCBI lineage: Eukaryota > Metazoa > Chordata > Amphibia > Anura > Dicroglossidae > Nanorana > Nanorana parkeri. The sequence goes on along the minus strand of NW_017306329.1, from coordinate 676,494 downwards.
GGGTTGCTCTAGAACCTTCCCCAAAGGACACCAGGAATCTTCCCCAAAGGACAGTGACATAACGTATATGATATAGGAAAGACGGGGGTTAGTTTAGCGTACAAGTAATGTTTGGTCCTACTATCGGCAGGGGATTTATACAGGGCTGGGAGTCTGGACAGTATGTACAGACCTTGCATTGCACAACCTTTGACAGCTATCAACACATCAGGCAAACCCTTTTCATGTGCTGCTCTATTTTCACTGTTGTTGCCCAATAGTAATGAGTGTTAGTGTTTTTGTTGATGTAACAATAACGTCCTTGGGTGAAAATACCAAGTTGTACACTTCAAGAAGAAGTCTGTAAATAATTGATTTACAACTTCCTACTACGTTACATATAAGTCTCTGAAGGCCCCTGGTTACCTGCTGTATGTCAACAGATTGGTGGCATCATATTTAAAGGACAAGTCCACTTGTAGCAAAAACACTGGTTCACCTTCCCTAGCCCTCTTAAATTGAAACTTAACTTAGGAGTTGATTCTTAAAAATACTTTCAAGTACCTGAACTATTAACAAAAATGTATCGTATTTGTGTATCACTCGTCTGTAGATCCTCAAATCATCTCTGAATTGGTGCCGACACTGTCCTGCGTTTGTAAAGTAGCCACCACTCCAAGCTCACTCCTAAGATGGACTACAATCTCATGTTTACTTTACGAATTTGTGCTGAGATTGTAGTCCATCACGGGCATGAGCTTGGAGCGTTGACTACTTTGCAACACACACAGGGACCATGGGGAACAAAAGTAGCCCCCCCTCCAGCAGGAAGCGCAGTATCGGCACTAATTCAGAGATGATTTGAGCATCTACTGCCAAGTGATACACACATAAGAGACATTGTTATTAATAGTTGAAGTTGAAGTACTTGACTGTATTAAGATTCCACTCCTGAGTTTAGTGTCACTTTAAAGTTACCCTAATGGACTATAATGACCAACCCCAATTTTCAGAAGAACGCAAGAATTTCCAAGTTGCTTCCAATCTCTATTCGATTGGCTGATTCTCCCTTCTTTGCGCTTAGAAAGTATGGCATCATGTGGGTCAGTCATTCTGAAGCTGGTCACATAAACTAGTAGAATTTTGTTTAAACAAATTTGTCTGCGGAGCATTTGATCTTCTAATAGTGGGGGGAAATCGATGATTGTTTTTGACCGTAATGATGAAAACAAAATGGAAGGAGTAGGATGGAAACATTTTATTGAATGAAATTCTAACATTGTGGTTTTTAGTTTGGAGAATTCCATTAATTTTGAAAATTGAATGTTGGAATAAAACAACATTTTCAACGACGTTCGTCTAGTCTTTGATGGCATTATTGAGCATTCAGTTGGGATGACCGTTCACGGGAAATTCTAAAGCTGGACATACACTGTTCTATTATTTTTCGCTGAACAAAAAAATTAGAACAGATTCCTCCATCAACACATACCGAGCGTTTATCAAGGAGTCTCCTGCTGTTTCCCTTGTATTCTGCCAGAATTGAAGATTTTCCAACCAGCTCCTTCGATCAGCTGATTAAGGGATGCCGGCCGGAAGGGTGCCGACAGTTCAGGAACAGGTCATGATTTGCGTAATGTATGGTAAGCTTAACCACGTATGGTCTTCCCCTCAATCCCCGCAGCCGCAATCAGAGTACAGGGCAGAGAGCGGGGCGGCCTTTCCTGAGCTATTAAACGTGTTGTGATATCTTCGGGCAGATCAAGTTCTTTGATAGCGAAGCCTGTAAAGTGATGCATTTCCTATGAAAACAATGCTTACACCTTGTCAAAGTTTAAAACCCTAGAAAGAAAGAATGATGTTAAAAATTAACTTTTTCTGCTCGCAGACTGAAGATCCCACAATGGAGAGACCGTACACATTCAAAGACTTCTTACTCCGACCAAGAAGGTGAGTTCTCCAGTCTGTCTGCTTCTGTCTGTGTGTGGGGGGGGATTGCTTTCATTTTTCTTATGGGGGACATTGTTGGTGGCTTTATGAGATCCTGGGCTTTTCTCTGAACACATTGTAGACTGGAAGGAGCTGAAAAAGAGAAGTTTTTTCACCTAGAAAGGTTTTATCAGTAAACACAGTATAGTGTTGTTTTTTCTGCCTCATATCTTCTGTAGCCGATATATTTACCTATTTGTTACCTTTTGTCTGTAACCAAGAAATCCCGCGTGTTTAGCACCACGCTGCTGTGTGACTGAACCTCAGCAGGCTTATTACAGACTCAGATTTGCTATTTCAAAGTTATTTTTATGAGAATTCATTTTCTTGATTATTAAAAGCAGAACTCCGTGCACAACTGTTCTTACGTTAAAGGAGAACTATGGGGTTAGGGCTTTTCCTCATAGTTCTCCTAAGGGTAACGGGAGGACACAAACTAGAGTCCTCCCGTCACCCAAAGCTCAGTATACAATGCTGTTTAGATCCACCCAGCTGGGTGAGTGACAGCTGGCACTGCCTATCTAGAGGCAGAGCCAGCTGTACCCTCCCCCGTCCGTTCCGCCAGTCAGAGCTGGAGGATCGGACGGGGTGGGGGGAATCCCTGCAGGGAGCAGTGAGTGACCGTCACGGCTCTCTGCAGGCACAGGATCGAGAAGTGAGCGAGCGAAGGTATGTGTTCACTCCCCGATCTATTGAGCCGACGTCTGACAGTTTCATTGTCGCGCGTCGGCTCGAACTATGAGGCTGAGTGATTTTCACTTGCCTCATAGTTCTCCTTTAAGTGCTCATTTTTGTCTAGGTGCTAACATAAAAAAAGTTATCCTCACCCGGACTGCAGAGCCGGCTGTCACAGCGCCCCCTCTAGCCTGTCCAAATTTTTGGCCAAACTATGACTGTAGCCAGCTGCAGTCACTATTCAGGTATTCAGACTGCAGCGTGCACAGTAACCGGCGGATGAGATTTCTCTAGCCATGCTCTTTAGCATGGATGGGCAAGTCAAGTTCTGTTTCTTATGTATAGCCAGCGTTACTAAAAAGGTGAAAATCACAAATCCAAATATAAAATACAGTTATAAAAATATAGAGTAGCAGACATGTATAATGTAAAAGTTACATAACAAATGATTTTCAGGTAAATGTTAAAATAGATAACTAATTAATAAAATATGTATTTAAAGTGATAAAGTCCCAGCATATCCTCTCCTGTTATAACATCAGCATTGTAATAGGAACACATACTAGAGTTGTTTTTGATAATCCAATCAAAGAATCCCTTTTATGTAGTGAGTGCTGCCTTCCGTCTGCCCATCACTTCCATCAACTTCCTGGATTCCCAGTGTGCTTTGTGTCTCTTTCCCTACTGTTTAATGTGATACAATCTCCATTTCTCAAGCTTACATATCCCATCATGCATTGCTTCCAGCAAGCAGTGATAATGTTACATTGTTCAGACATTGAGTTGTAGTTCAGGAGGCAGGCTCTGTGAGATTAGTGACACAAGGAAGTGCCTATTCCCAGGGCTGAGTGAAATGGTGTCAGTGCATTGAAGAAGTACATCCTATGGTCAGCTTCAGAAAGTTTACACATTTCTAGATGGATCTGGTTATTAGAAGAGGGATATAACTTATGGAAATTCAATACAGAATACAGATTTCTCTTTAGTTTTTTACCTTTAAGAAAATAAACTCTCGCATATTGCCATTGTATTGCTTCTGTTTAACAGATCAAGTGCCAGGACCGAGTATTCAGCTAATATATATCAAATCTTCTGTGTTTTTTTATTTCCAGCCATAAGTCTCGGGTGAAGGGTTTCCTGAGACTAAAGATGGCGTACTTGCCAAAGAATGACGGACAGGAGGAAGAAACCAATGAGCAGAGGGAAGAAGCGCAGGTAAGGAAAGCGGGTTCAGTGCAAACTTGTATATTTGCTCTTAATCCAGGAACAAGTGAGGAGAGGACTTACCGGTCCTTAGATGTGGTGGCTGCGGTGGCGTCACTAGGGGGGTGTAGGGGGTGAGGCCGCACCCAGGTGACACCAAAATGACTGACCGTTATTTTGGTGTTACCCCCTTTGAAAAGTCGGGCGCTGGGTCATGGAACAAGAGCCCGACGGTTGCAGGAGAGAGGAGGGGACCCGGTGGCAAACCTTATCCCCTCCTCTCTCTGCCAGCAGGTATCACCAAGATGGCCGTGCATGTGCGATGACGTCATTGCACAAGTAAAGATAGAAGTCACCAGTACTCAGTTGTAATGTGCAAAGAGGATAGCACTGTTATTGATACGTCACATGCGTCAAGGGGCCAGCGCTTCAGGGCCACGCATGACCACTGCACGGCCCTTAAACATTGGCTTTTTGGCGCATGTGACGTAACAATAAAAGTGCTATCCTTTTTGCACATTACAATTGATCCGCTTTGATCCCTCTCCATCTCACCATCAACTCGATCTTCGGCATCTGTCAGCTGCTTCCGTACACTGTCCCCAGCAGACCTGACAGTGACCGCTCGCCGACACACACAGCCGCGGCTGCTACAGCTCTGTCCATTGCCCGGCTCCTGTCCGATTTGATCCCGCTCCATCTCACCATTTGATTCGACCTTCGGCATCTGTCAGCTGCTTCCGTACACTGTCCCCAGCAGACCTGACAGTGACCGCTCGCCGACACACACAGCTGCGGCTGCTACAGCTCTGTCCATTGCCCGCTGTCCATTGCCGACACCACAGCGATCTCCCTGCCTCTCCTCCACACCGCACAGACCCCCAACGGCACTTCGGACGAAGTCCCCTCTTCTTGTCTACACTCTCCTGTGGATGTACCTCTCGGATCAGCACATCGACTACAGTCGGAACCACACCACAAGTGCCCCGATCCTCCATACCGGCCGTCCATCTCCAGATCCTGGCAATCACGCGTAAGTGCCACCACCTTTAGTCTTCATTACAACTTCGTTAGCTAGCCTGTGTTCTCTGCGCCCTTTCTTGGTTTCTTGAACAATTGAGTGCTGGTGACTTCTATCTGTACTCGGATTGTAGCGCGGAACCATCCCTGTCTTCACTTCGAGCACCAACAGACATTAAATTTGGTTCAAGCGCTGTATGGTGTGCAGGTGATTCTCTAAGGCTATTTGGACATCATCGCGCACTCGCGTAGTGAAGAAATGCACATGTGCGATGATGTCGCGGCGTGATGTCACACAGCACCCGCCAAAGGTGACACCTGGCCTCGGGACGCCCCCAGGGTGGCTGCATTCGTTTTTTTTTTCCTTTTCATTCTTTGTTACAGTTTGTCCTTGGATGGCTAAACTCACTCCTCTGTGTCTGTGGAGGCAGCCATGGTTGTCACACAAACTGGGCTTCAAATATGTCCGTCTTTGTTCCTTTCCATTACAGATGATGGGATTAGTAGTTTACAAAAGAAAAATATTATCCTTTTTGCTTAATTTTAACTCACAGGAACTGATAATAATAATACATTTCTGGCAAGATCAACAGGTATTTTCTGTACTTGCTGAAAATGTTCTTAGGCTGAAAAATGAAAACGAATGCAGGCACCACATAGAGCAGCGGTTCTCAAGCTGTGGGTCGCAACCCTGTCGGGGGTCGACTGACGATTTGCCAGGGGTCGCCTAGCGGGAAACACTTTCTCCCAGGAAACTCCCGAAGAGTAAACCTTTCTCTGCTGTTTTTTTTTTTTCTGACATCGGAGCCGCCGGCCGCTGTCAGTCAGGAAAAAAATAAAATTGACAGCTTATGCCAGTGGTTCGCAACCTGTGGGTCGCTGTGTAATTTCTGCTGTGCTAGGTGAGAGTCCTCCTAACCGGCAGAACATCAGTGTCAGTTCTCCCGCCGCGCCGCCAGATGTCGCTGCAGCAGCCGCGTCATCCCTAAATTTTACCGTTGGGGGGTCACCACAACTTGGCAAATTCTACCAAGGGGTCCCGGCCCTAGAAAGGTTGAGAACCACTGACATAGAGGAACATGTAAGCTGCAATATATAAAACTTTAGTTTTTGGGTTTAGATTCACTTTCAAGTTATCTTGTTGTTACCAGAAGGGTACTTAGAAAGCTGCAACAGAACGATGCCAGCAAAATATTATAGATGACTTTCTCCTTGTCCCAAAACCTGGGCAAAGATGAGATGCAATTTCAACACTTATTTCCTGTTCGCACTCGGCGTTGCGAGAACACGCGGCATATTTGCGCACGGTTTTGCCATGTGTGCCGCATGTCAGCCCATTGACAGCCCATTGGCTGCAGTACGCATGACAAACAGGCAAAGTGGCTCATGTGACATTTTCATCTAATAGCGCCCTGCGTTTTTTCCCCGCACATTTGTGCTCATTTGACACGTGTCATGTGCAGGAAAACTCATTTTTTTTAACCGTTAACAAGTCATAGCATCGCAAGCGTGACGTGCGTTTTTTAATTTGTTGCGTACACATTTCCCTGTGTTCTTGCAACGTGAAAGTTTGAAAAGGGACTAACTAGTAGCACTGAGGGCTAAGTTCACCCTCCCACATGCTACACTTGCCCCAGCATTTTAAGTCCCCGTTCACGTCATAGCATATTGGGGACGGGCATCAAAAGTGTACACTTTAATGCGCGTTCACGTAATGCACATCAAATGTGGTGCCAATACTAGTTAATTACACTATAAACATGGCAGAGCAAACACACTATTTTTCCCCCGTGCATTCGCAGAATTTGCTACATGCACTACTATGTGTCTGGCGCGTGTTCAGGAGCCCACTGAAATCAATGGAGGCGCGCACCAAACACCAAACTTAAAAAATGCCGGTAAAAGCCCAAAAAAGTAAAGTATTATAAATTCTTTTAGCTAGTTTTCTTTCTTGAAACTGTGTTTGATTAACGTGCCATGTGACTCTGAACTTGATAGAAAATCTGACTAGTGAGTTCCATAGCGCAGCCCCCTCCCTCCTTAAACATCATAGCCCTCTCCTCCTCTGGCAGTGTCTAATAACTCTGTGCTGGCCCAGCTCCTACACCCCTCACCTCCCTACATAAGCTTTTCTGTAGCTGCCAACAGAGGAGGAAAGGGGAATACGATTGATTGTCACTTGAGACAGCTCTGAGTCTACTGCTTACAGCTCATGCATGATGGTGGCGCCCTGTAGCAGTCTTGGGGTTTTGATTGTCTATGCAAGAGAGGCTTTTACAGGCAAATAACATTTGAAATGCGCATATAATCTTATGGGTAGATTTTTGTCTGGCAACAGGTTCTCTTTAACTTAAGGAGTTTTTTTTGCGTACTGGTGCAGGTTTATTAGGGACCGCCGGAGAGTCAGGATTTTTCAAGCGTCTCTTGTCTTTATCGCTTTATCACCAAGATTAATCAAGTGATGATAATTCCTGCAGCTGCTGAGCATTCCCAGTGCATGCATCTCGCTGAAAGGGAACGGGCGTAAAATAAGCTGTTACTCTCCGTTTAAACACTTGGATGATTATCGCTGAGAAGGAAAACATCATAAAGGAATAACTATTGTTAAGGCTTGTTTGCCATTTCAGAGATGACAATGGGAGGTTTAGGTTCCTGTAATTTATATTTATTCCATTGCTGATAGTGCAAGGGAATGAAAACACTTATTACATGTCAAATTGGAAGTTGGGTAAGCACACAAAGTGGAGTTTTCATTGGAGATGTTTGTAAATTCAGCTCTGAGGATATCCACTTCCATAGTCACAATTTGATGACCCAATTGGATGTCGTTCTATTGTGTACCGGAGACCCCCAAACCCCAGCCACCCGCTGTCTGAGCTGATGAGTGAGATAGCTTTTGTTACACCGTTCTCCAGGCTTCCTAGCTTTTGTTACCCTGTTCTCTAGGCTTCCTACCCCTCACCTCAATGTCTTATATTATATATAAATATCAAAAGTCCTGTATCACTACCGGAATTCCCATAGGCAAAAAATGGGTGCTCGCAGTGACTGCGGATGGCGCCGCATCAAGCAAAGTTTGTAAAGAAATGTCACCAGCACACCAGCATGACAAACACGTCAATTTCAGTGAATCTTCATTTTTTTTTCTTCAGAAGTCACTCAAAGTAGAATCAAGCGCTTTTGGGGCCACCCAGGGTCCCCTTCATTAGGCCTAAAGTGAACCTAGAAGCCTTTCTCTTGTAGCCAGAAAGGAAAAAAAAAAAAAAAAACATCCAATATGTGTCTACTACACAAAACAAAATATATGTATCATTAATCCCTGATTTGCAGGCTGGGATAATAATGCCGGGGGTGCTTGAACAGGAAAAAGCCAACAAGTGCAAATATCAAAGTCCTGTAGCACTACCTTACCGGTATTCCCATAAGCAAAAATGGGTGCTTTGGCTCTACATGTTTAAACAGACCCGATGCTGGCGACGTACACTGTACGTCGTCAGTCACGAAGGGGTTAAGCCTGATGAAGGGGACCCTGTGTGGGCCCGAAAGCGCTTGATTCTACTTTTGAGTGACTTCTGAAAAATAAAAAAATTAAGATTCACTGAAATTGATGTGTTTGTTATGCTGGTGTGCTGGTGACATTTCTTTACAAACTTATATTATATATACCCCTTGGCCAAAAAAAAGTCACAACCTGCTGGATTTGTTATGATCTGGGGTTGCTTCAGTTGGTCAGGTCTAGGATCAGCAACGTTATGTCCCCAAAAACTGAGCTTAGCTGCCTACCTGAATATACTGAATGATCAGGTTTTTTCTTCACTGATGGCACATTGGGCATATTCCAAGATGACAATGTCAGGACTCATTGGGCTCAGATTGTGAAAGAGTGGTTGAGGGAGCATGAGACATCATTGTCACACATGGATTGGCCACCACAGAGTCCAGACCTTAACCCCATTGAGAATCTTTGGGATGTGCTGGAGAAGACTTTACGGCGCAGTAGTCCGACTCTCCCATCATCACTACAAGATCTTGGTGAAATATTAATGCAACTCTGGATGGAAATAAATATTGTGACATTGCATAAGCTTATCGGAACAATGCCATGGTGAATGCGTGCCGTAATCCATGATAAATTTGGTCCAACAGAATATTAGGGTGCTTGGATTTTAGTAAAAAATAATAGGGGCGCAAAGACGTTGATGATGTGTGTAGAAGAGACTGACTGACACTGACACACTGTCTACACACATCATCAAGGTCTTTGCGCTCTTGTTGTATTATTTTTTGTAGTGTATACGGGTATACACCTGTTCTCTCAGAGCCGCATACCATCCCTGGCTCATCTACCCCGTAAATCCTCACACCCTCCACTTCTGAGAGCGCTGAATAAAGTTCTCTAATTTTGGCAGAAGGCTTCTCCCTGGTCAGCCGGTCAGGAGGCCGCGCTAACCAATGAGTGCTCATCATTTGCAACCAAAATTTAAAATACAGAGCGTGGGGTTGTGCTACCCTGTACAGAGTAAGGAAAGTACACTCATATTTAGTGGAAAGTGGAATTACCCTAGAAAGAAATTTTTAACAACATTCTACTTTTTACTTTTCAGAGATTGTATGTACACAATGAGTTTGTAGTTTTATGTAACTGGCACATGATTTGGCTTTTGGGCCTAGAAGTTGCTTTTGTTGGTGTAAAATGTTGACAAATGCTCTTCTTGTTCTTCAGCACGCCTGGGATGTTGTAGATTCCAATGACTCTCCCTCTTCACACCAGCAAGAACTGCCAGTCCCTCCTTTACCCCCGGGATGGGAGGAAAAAGTTGACAATCTTGGGCGTACATACTACGTGAATCACAATAACAGGACCACCCAGTGGCATCGGCCAAGCCTAATGTATGTATGACGAATGTATAGCCCTGTCATCTTTACCAATATAAGTAATTTTTTTAAAAGGGGTTTTTCACCTTTGTCATTTATGTGGAAAATTCCTTTATTTGCTGTGAGGTAATGTTTAACTACACCAGTGCCACTAGTACATTCGGTGAGCAACTGTTACAATTACTAATTAAAGGCTTTCAGAAGTTGGCTGCATCATGACAGGAAAGGACGAGCTGTTCCGAGCGACTGTATCCTCTCATTTCTCAGAGGTTGTTGTCAAACAACTGATCGGTGGAGGGACTAGTGACATTACCTCTACCAATTATTACGAAGCATCGAGGGGAGAGATTCCACCTGATAGCCAAGAATGGAAAATTCTATTAGCACACATACCTCATTCTCAGCGGGACTTATTACCACACACAGAACCTCATGTATAAAGATTGAGATGAAAGTGTCTGAACAGTCCATAGGGAATAATAATTCTTCACCGTTTTTTTAATAATTAACTGTAGAAAAATGACAGTTAATTGACACTCTCAAAGGAAATGTAGTCTGGTTCTGTATATTTTTTAATTTCTTTATTTTGTTCAAGACTAAGATATTGCTTTTTGAAAAATGTATTAAGTCGGTAAATATGAAACGCTACCTTTAAATGTAGTTTGTGTTCTTATACACTGAGTGGCCAGATTATTATGACCACCTGATGTTTGTAGGCTAATTAGCTATAATTAAGCGCTGATGTTGCCAGAGGGCCAGACCATTATAAATAGGGAAGCAGGTTGTTTACCACGACAGTAGAAGTGATTTGTTTCTGAAGATACGGGGAAACAACGCGATTTAACAGTCTTTGAACGTGGGATGATTGTTGGCGCTCGGAGCCATGGAGCGAGTATCAGCAAAATAGCAGAATTAGTTACATGATCAAGAGCAGCTGTTAAAGTGTTTAAAGACCGGACTGTCAGACGAAAATCTGGGTCTGAATGTGCAAATTGTGGCCGTCAGTGACTAGTCAATGTTAGGGCAGAACGGAGAGTGGCAAGACTGGTACAAGACAACAGAACCGCAACAGTGCAGTGTCAGATTCCTCGCATCACCTTTCATCATCTCGTGGAGTCACGAGGCGGCCCAACGAAGTCATCTTGAGGAGTCATCTCGTGGCCCAATGAAGTACTGATGGGGTGGTCACAATAATTTGGCCACTCAGTGTATACAGCCAGCAGATGGAGATCTTGGCCCCTTTGAACATGTTTAGCATCTTCTTCTTGCCTCCGGTTGTAAAATGCTTATTGTTTACAGAGCACAATATCTCAAGCTGACATTAATACACACGAGTGAGTCAAGTCGGGTAGTATCTCTGCCCTTTCTCTGCCTCTTGCTTGGTCTGAGGTTCTAAGTGAGCGATAGAAAGACTGCACTCTTCTGTGCTCTCTTGTAGAAAACGCATAGTCCCCCCCTGCAAGGTTTAAATGCTAATTTTTGTCCAGGTACAAAAATAATAGTTATACTCACCCGATCCTTGGAGCCGGCTTTTTCTTAGACCAATTTTTCCAGTGTCTGCCCCCCCCCCTGCGCTCTATCGGTCTAAGGATTCTGGTGTCATCAGGTTCTATACTCTGTGTATAGATGTTAGGATGCTTGGAGACATACCATCCTTGTAGCGTAGGAGGACAAAGGCTGGAGAAAGTGTTGTGACAGCCAGTCAGCTCGGCAGCTCGAGTGAGGTATAACTTTTTTATTTTTGCACCTCATCAAAGACAAGCACCTAACCCTTGCAGTACGGCGGTAGCCCCACTGCAATGGTTCATTTTTAAAAATGCCCAGAGTTCTTTAATCGTTAAATAAGTAATACAGTAAACTCCCCGTTATCCGGCATCAACGGGGATTGGTAGATTCCGGATAAATGTCATTTGTTTGCTTGAGAGTAACTATTAAAAATAGTAGGGATGCACCGAAATTTCGGCCACCAAAACATATCGTCCGAAAATTGCATTTTTGGCAAAATGCCGAAAGTGCCATTTTTGCCAAAATAGCGGTGCATCCCTGCTTTCTCTCCTCCTCGCTGGACGTTGCTCTGTGTCCCAGTGGGAAGGAGAGAAACTGTCACAGGAGGCCGAGCGGTGCGGTAGGAGAGCGCTGTGAGCGGCCATTTTATATTAATATTGAAATGCAGTAATCAAAGGCAAATTAGGACAAATAGGCACACAATTGTTTCCAGGATAAAACATGCAACAGATCAACAGAACAGGGAGTACACGGGGGATTTTGTTCTGGTTAGATGAGAGTTCTGGTTAGTTGAATACTGCATAACAGAGAGTTTACTGTACATACAAAACCACTATGCAAACCGCTACCTACACAGTTAAAATGCACGTAAGGGAACTAGGGGTCGACCGATATGGATTTTTCAGTACCGATACCAATTATGGGCCACCTTTCAGGCCGATAACCAATATCCGGTAAATGTGTATCAGGTTCTGTTTACATCAAGCTGCACCAGCCCCTGTCAAAATACTCGAACAGGGTGGGCAGCTCATGGCTGCCTTCTTCTGACCGGCTCCTTCAATCAGCTGATCGAGGGATGCCGGCCAGAGAGCAGCACCCACTGCGCAAATTTCGTTCTGTTCCTCAAGAACCAGCTGAAATTTTCACAGTGTTTATTATTGGTAATATCGTTCACTTACCCATAATGTCGACCGATACCCATAATGAAGAAATCTGTGAATATCTGTCCCGATAATCAGTCGACCTCTAATGTGAACTCTCTCATCTGACAAAGGATTTGTAATTCTGTCCAGCCACTTAGGTGATTCATACCACTCTGGCAGATAGTACAGCCAATAGGGTGACATCACTTTATGACATCACGTTACAGTTTAGGAATACAGTGGTGTTGCCTACCCACCCACAGCCTACTAATTGGACAATAAGGTCTCATTCACACACAACGCAAGAGCAAAATTGTATATAAGAGCGTATATACGAGCATATATGCGTGCGCTATTTGCATTCCCAGAATGCATCATTCCTAATAGAAATTTTAATGAACGGTACGCACATACGCGCGTAAACATGCGTATGCGCGTAAAATACGCAGAAATACGCTGCCCGGACACATCTCTGTTCCATTCTGTTTTTGCGCATTTTTACGCTACGCAAATATACGGCTCCATGCGTGGCTGTGTGTATGGAGCCATTTATTTGCATATTGTACAATACACGAGTACGCGCGGCAGTGTGACTGAGGCCTAAAGGAGCAGCAACACACTGATGAGTCATCACCTCTGCTCTCTCCTCCTGTCAGCACATGTGCAAGCAGCGCAGCCTGATAGCTCCTAATGCTGCCCATCACCTCTCCCAGTCTGAGTGCTGCTGTGCAAGAGATGGCATGAAGCTGACAAGATAGAGTTAGGTACTTATACTAGTTTACTAGCTTTAAATACATTTAATTACTTTGAGGAAAAACACACTTGCGTTAAATTATACCTGCCTGGAGTTTATCTTTAATGTGCATATTTTTATAAGATCAGTATTACAACTTATTTCCACCTATTGCAGTTGTCATAAGGCAGCAGTCTGGCGGTCTGCAGATGTGAACAGTAAAAAGTACTAGCTCTCACATAAGTCATTACAATGGGCCGGCACTGTTCTGTCTTGCAGAGCACTTATGTGAATGATAAAGCAGGAAGTGCATTCTATCAAAAACGACTTATTATACCAGTGCATAAGGCTAAAATGCAGAAGAAAAAGCAAAAAATAAGTTAGTCTCATAAAATTATTTTTAAGACAGCACCTTCTCTACATTGCTGCTAGAGCTTTGTCTTTTCAATTGCAGCTCTCCAGCATAGTCCTCCTCAGGCTGGCTTTTGGACTACAGTAGAGTAGACTCCATTCTGCTTAAAGTTTGCTGCAACGTGCCTTCAGGGTCCAGGGTCGCTGGCTTTGCCCACCACTAGCCCTGTCTTTCAAATTACCTCTTTTACTGAGGCCACTGGGCACCTTTATTTTCTATTTCCACCATTTTGTTCCTGGATTGGGGTTAACTTTGGTGGGCAATGAGCACTGATCTGCTTGGTGAAGTGTCTCGCATGCGCTCTTTCCCAACATAGAAAGTAAAGGAAGCCATGTGGAACTACAATCTTTATTCTGTTCTTACTACCTGCCTACAATGACCTTGGTCACTTTCAGGCATTGACCCTAAACTGCTACCAGATGTCCGGGTTTCGTAAGTTCCTGAAGCCTTGCCCATTTCCCTGAGCCTTTAAGTTGCCTTGCCACCACGCGGTCATGACACGTCTGATTCCAGACCTGAAAATGACAATCCCATTGTTCCAGGTGCCCCCAGCTCAAATTCTAATGGTTCCGGTGCTGCTTGCAATGTGCCTACTGACGGTGCCAATGTCTGACGCTTGGAATCATGTTATTCTCTGCTCTTACAGTCTGTTCCATCCTCAGAGTCCTCTTTGGCTCTGTTGGGTGTAGCTGATCCCTCCCCCTCTTGAATGAGATTTTATCCATGATATGCAAACAAATTTGACTCACCCAATTTTTTGCTGACTATGATCGCAGATGTAACAAGCATGCCCCTACGCCCTCTTCTACAGATTTTGTATTTGATTTGCCTGTGGCTTTAATGGCATTTGAGCCATCAACCACATGGCTGATTCCCCTTCAAGTTCCCCCAAGTTTTGCTCCTGTGCTCTCTGGGCTTTAGAAACCACTGTTTATACACAATAGGGACATTCCTCTCTCTACTCTCATCCACAAGGTGGTATTCTCTAGCAGTCACCTTAACCACAAAAAAAAAATTCTGTCCCCCTGTCTGCCTCCAGTTCACCAAAAGGAAATGTTCCTCCATTGGCTGGATGTGGTTTGAGCTGCGGGAGACTTATTTGTCAGCCACTGCTTTGTTCTGGAAGACTGGTTCCCTTTTTGTAATCCCAGATGGATCCCATAAGAGTTCCTCAGCTTCTGAGGAGCATAAGCGGTGAAACAGTATTACCTGGTTATAATTCAAAGGTGGAATTGTGGAGAACCGAAAAGATTATCGATTGAGCTTATTTGCCTTTCTGTAAAGAGAAGGTAATTCATCTGAGAGACAGTTGAGCATTTAGCTTCGAGTAACGGGAAATGACGATTATATAAGTTTATGCACTTTAATTATTAAAATGTATGGTGAGGTATGATGCAGCTTTACTTATACCATTTGTTGTTACTAAGTTGCTCTCCGTGCTTTATAAACGGTTGCTGCTGGACTAGTTTATCAGAGATGAAAGCAGAGCACTTTTATTGTATTGTATATGGTACATAGTCCAAGTTTATACTCTCAAGGATCATGTTCCACCCCTACCTCTCAAGGCACACTCTACCAGATCTGTGAATTATTTTTGTTTTTTTTGGCATCAAGCAACTGTTTCCCAGACTTAAAAGGCTGCCACCTGATTTTCTGTTCACACTTTCTACCAGGTGGGCGTTGTTGCCTCATTTGGTGCCAGCTTCGGTTGTAAGGTCCTTCAGAAGGTTCTCTTTTATTTTCTATGGCCTGCGGTTTATTTGTTGTGTTGCCCATTCCCTCATTTGGATGGCAATTGGACATCCCAACGGTTGAAGATTTAATGTTTCCCTCAATAAACGAGAAAGAAAATCAGATTTTTGTACTCCCTCTAAAATCCTATTCTTGGACTCCATTGATGGATGCTTATTACAGCCCACTATTTTTATGATCATGCTCTCGGTACTGCTTTGCTACACAACTGAGGCATGCAGGTAGTGGGAAGGGTTTTTCTAGGCTGGCCTACAGTTTTTTGTTGGACAGTGTCCAGTCCAGAGCCGTAACTAGCTCCTTTTGCGCCCGAGGCAAGAATAGAAAATGGTGCCCTCCAACAGACGTGTGCGGTATGTGACGTCATGCGCCCCGCCTCCAGGATGGCGGTGCGCATGTGCAGAATGCGCTGGTGGCTAAATCCAAAATAGCATAAAAATTTGCTTTGTTTGGCGAAACTAATGAGAACATTTTTAGTTTCCGTTCATTTCGTCCAAAACAAATTTTTTGTCTTTGCACATGTCTAGTAATATGTGTGCATTAATGTGTGTGTGGTTTTTTTGTATTTTTTTTCATCATTATGTAAAAAAAAAAAAAAATCAAGTACTAACAAAGCACCACAGTGCATGGCGTACACCACAATATGGTACATGTGTATGTTATCTGCGTGTGTGTGGGGAAGGGGAGTTTGTGTTTTATTTTTTTATTTATTTTTTAAAATGATTATTTATTGATTTAAACAAAAAAATTTGTAACTTTTCGGGGGGCTTCAGGGAAATGTAAAGGGGTCTAAACAGACCCCTGGCATTTCCATTTTGAAATGTTGCCCCTGTTGCCAATGGCGCCCTATGCTTGCCATGGCAACAGGGGTGAGGGGGCGCAATGAGGCCGGCCCTGGCTATGCCCCCTCTCAGCTGCACCTGAGGCGAGTGCCTCACTCGCCCCATGGTAGCTACAGCCCTGGTCTAGTCCCCCTGTAGGTGGCAGTTTAACCCAAGAGTTAAGTATTTCCTGTGTCCCTAAGATAACGGTGAGTACAAAAATCCTATGTTTAGGTTGCCTGTATATTATTACAATTGCTCTTTGATGGCTTACACAGCACTGTGTAGGCCAATGTTACAAGCTTGCATTAGGTTTTTTCAGTAGGCATTAACATGTTTTAAAAGTTTGCAGACCCTGCCCCATCTTAAATATTGCAGGTAAAATCACAGAAAAATCCAGTATTTAAAATGCTTACTTGTCATTTATTCACTTGTAAGGTGCCTATGAAGATTGAACGGTCAGATTGTAATGTGTGCGCTCAGGTTTAGGTCATCACACATAGTGTCTGGCATGTATTGCTTTTTGTTTTTGCTCCAAGAACTTGATTGGATTTCTAATATTCTTCTATCTCTTTTGACATTTCCCAGAGATGTTGCATCTGAGTCAGATAACAACATCAGGCACATACAGCAAGAGGCCCATCGAGTGTTCCGATCGAGGAGGCACATCAGTGAAGACCTAGAGCCAGAACATGTGGACGGAGGAGATTTACCCGAGGTGGGTGGAATAATGTTTTTGATTATTGTTGTGTTGGGCCACCAAGAAAAATGTTATCAAAATGTGAACATTCTAGCTTGATGTGAACATGTAGTGGAGTTCAGCTGTAATTTAGCTAGGGTCCCACAGGAATCAAGGTGTCTTTACCTAATGACACGCCGATATACTGAGCAGAAAAACAGGCTGGCAAGATAGGGGCGAGTGCAAGTAGGTACACTTAGGCCGATGTCACACTTCAGATTAGACCACTAGCTATACATGAAACAGCAGGTTGTATGCTGTTGCTTGGGTCAGTGTCTGAAGGTATGGAAGTCAAGCAACTAGAATATTTAGAAGAGGGCTGACAAGGGTAGCCCCATATTTATTTTACGCTTTAATGATACAGGTGTCAGTGCTAATTTCATGGTTATGATCATGGTCATAAATACTTTTAAACCTTCATAATAAAAAGAAAAGCTAGCACAGTCCCTACCTGCCTTCTTTACAGCATGGCATTCTTCTACACACACACACACACTGATTTATTTGTTTTGTGGTGTATTTCCACATATGCATTTGCTTTGTTGCTAGCAAATTCCCTCAGACTTGTGTTCTTCTGGAATTTAGGTCATTTCAGGGACACATTGGTAGGCTTGTCAGTGGTCCTGTTGTTCACCGTGGAGACTGTGTGTTTTGATGCACACACCAATGTATCAAGTACCAAACTGGCATGTATGAAATCCATTTAAAGACTCGGAGTCCTGGCTGATTCCTTGTTTACAGCCTGCAATATCACTTGGAGGTTATTACAGAGCAGGGCAGCGGACCCAGTGGCGCAGAGCTCGCTAATCTGCTCAGGCTCCTGAATACAAAACACCTCTTCTGCTTGTCTGATAACCGGAGGGGTGCGCAGGGGGAGAGGGAGGGGCTGGACCTGCAATGACAATTACCAGGTGACCTTCTTTGCCTAGTTCTGCCATGCAAAGAAAAATCTCACAAACACACAAAGCACAACATGCCAGGTTATCAGAAAGGCTTCCTCATTTCAGTACATGGGCTAGATATTTGCAAGCATTGTGACCGAATTAGGGTCACTGTACCTGTAGTATTCAGGAGCACATGAATAGATTTAAAGTGACACTAAACACAGTTGTTAAATCTTAGAAATGCATTTAAATACCCTGACTATTAACACAAATGTACCTTATTTGTGTATCACTCGGCTGTAGGTCCTCAAAACATCTCTGAATTGGTGCTGACACTGTCCTTCCTTCTGGAGGGGGGCTACTTTTGTTCCCCATGGTCCCTGTGTGTGTTGTAGTAGCCACCTATCCAGGCTCGCTCCCGTGATGGACTAGCATCTCACAATTTAGTTTATTAATTTGTATTGAGATTGTGTTCCATCCCGGGCGCAAGCTTGGAGTGGTGGCTACTTTACAGTTCAGTGCCACTTTAATCAGTCTGCCTATGAGCATCACAAGACAGTCAGGAATGCAAGAACAATTCCATTGTCTTTTCATGTCTTCCCTGCTAGATTACTGCATAAATGTGATTACAGGGCTCTTGGGAAACTGGATAAGCATTGTTGTTTAGTCTTAAGGGAAGGGGATATGTTGCATACACTTGGCCTCTGGTGCCAGCTTATCTGGGAGAATATGATAGCGATCGGTCAATATTTGTTACCTGTACAGTTATATTACCCCTGAGGGCTGTTAGTGTGCAGTCTCTACAGAGCACCCACAGAACCGAGCTCATCACTGGATGCAATACACTTTTATTGTATGTCTAAAAGTATTAGAAAGTAAATGTAAAGCTTTTACAGAATGCTAATTTGCTAGTAGAAACGAGGCCATGGGTGCTTTGTCTTACAGTTATACAGCTTTTTTTGTCCAACCTGAAGATGCCCACTTTAAAATTCAAGTGGAGTATTACCAACCACAATTTTGCAGTATGTTTTCTTTAGGTCTCCTTAGCTGTCCCCTGTTGCTCTGTGTGTTTATTACATTGTAAAATATAGCAACTGCAGATTCATGGGGTTTTCTGAAGTATAGCATCCCCTACACTTTACTACATGTGCATTGCTTTGTAAGAGCTTTGAATCTTCAAGTAGCTTAGGCCTCCTGAATGTAAGTCATTTATATCTACAAGACTGACTGCATATTTTAAAGTGTTGATGGTTGTAGGTACATTCATCTGTGATCCATGCGATGTACTTTCTTAAAAATAGGTGATGCCCTCTTGTGCTTCACTAAGCTGCTGTCAATCATCTTGCCACTTAGACAGGAAAACACAGACACTAACCTATCAAGTTCCCAAAGAGCTAATTTGCATATTATGAGCCCTCCGAGTGCCAGGAAACCAATTAGCATTAGCGCACAATTATGTTTAGAAGTTTTAACTGCTAATCTCATTGCTGGAGACGTGACTTAAGTGGCACAGGTGATGACATCATATTATGTATGTGCCCATGTTTCCTTTCCCATCAGCCAGGCTCTCCAATGGAGCGAGCCAAGGAATGCCATTAAGCAGTGCATTGCTGCGATGCCTTCATAGGGGAGACAGGGCAAGTGGGGAAAGTCTCGTCCTTTGAAGATAAATGTGTCCAAAGGCACAGACTGGCATTCAAGCCGTTTAGTCCCTCAAAATGTTAAAACACATGTAACTGCTGGCTACATATAAATAGGCCAACCAGCAAAAGTAGCTGACCCCTCCGTGTGGGCTGATGTCACTTAAACCATAAAACACCACCGTCATGCTTTTGGGGGCTCTGCAGTTAAAAACACTTGCTGTCTAACAATGACACAGTGAGACACATTATACTGCTCAGTTTAGTATACCAGTATCGTCTTCTTGTGACCTTGGACATGATAGTCAAGTCTCCACGCTCTGCTCTCCAAAAATAGACAGTAAGCTTGACTGGACAGAGAGACGGCACTGGGCAGATTTTGTATATAGTACCAAATAAAAAATAGTATCATACACCAGTCTTGAAGGATGTGCCATTTCTAAATTATATCTGTATAAATAGTACATTTTGGTGTTTTTGTGTGGTTTTTTTTAAAGTCAGAAATGTTCATTAAATATTTTTAAATCCTTAAGCAAGCATAACAGTGTGGTTTTCTGCAGTGTTTTACTTACATTCTGCCTACTAGTATATGTGCAGTGTATGTTGCATTCAAGGCATGCCTCTGGTGAGAACTGTCACAGTTGCCAGTGTGCTTATGTAAGCTCTCAACAGATCTTTCAAGCCTTGAAATGGCTGGTGTTGTAGCTGGTCATGTGTGTAGCATCATGGCAACTGCAGATCTAAATAGAAGCAAACCTAGCACCATCCTCAGTGGATAGGAGGGTTCAGTTCTGCTTTAGGCACCATCTACTATGACAGGTCCTGTCTTCCTTGTCTTTAACTTTACCCAGTTCCCAGAGACCAAGAGACGATTTTCGTACTGCTGCCCCATCCTGCCCCGATTATCGCAAGGTTGGATCAGTGGTAATTAGAAGAAAGCACCTGGACGAATTGCGGTAATTGACCGTGCGCATTTTCGTCTGCGCATGTGCAGTTTAAATCATACAAGTTTTGACATACGGAAGCGCCACCAACCTTGCGAAAATCGTACGATCGACTGAAGTTTTCTAACCTGCTGGTTAGTCAAAGGTCGATCGATTGTACAGTATTTGCGGTTGTACACTGCCCATCATCCTTACGCGATCGCATACGAAAATCGTACGATAATCGTAAGGTGTATGGTAGGGATGTACAGAAATATCGGCCGAAAATTTATGTATGGTGAGGTATGATGCAGCTTTACTTATACCATTTGTTGTTACTAAGTTGCTCTCCGTGCTTTATAAACGGTTGCTGCTGGACTAGTTTATCAGAGATGAAAGCAGAGCACTTTTATTGTATTGTATATGGTACATAGTCCAAGTTTATACTCTCAAGGATCATGTTCCACCCCTACCTCTCAAGGCACACTCTACCAGATCTGTGAATTATTTTTGTTTTTTTTGGCATCAAGCAACTGTTTCCCAGACTTAAAAGGCTGCCACCTGATTTTCTGTTCACACTTTCTACCAGGTGGGCGTTGTTGCCTCATTTGGTGCCAGCTTCGGTTGTAAGGTCCTTCAGAAGGTTCTCTTTTATTTTCTATGGCCTGCGGTTTATTTGTTGTGTTGCCCATTCCCTCATTTGGATGGCAATTGGACATCCCAACGGTTGAAGATTTAATGTTTCCCTCAATAAACGAGAAAGAAAATCAGATTTTTGTACTCCCTCTAAAATCCTATTCTTGGACTCCATTGATGGATGCTTATTACAGCCCACTATTTTTATGATCATGCTCTCGGTACTGCTTTGCTACACAACTGAGGCATGCAGGTAGTGGGAAGGGTTTTTCTAGGCTGGCCTACAGTTTTTTGTTGGACAGTGTCCAGTCCAGAGCCGTAACTAGCTCCTTTTGCGCCCGAGGCAAGAATAGAAAATGGTGCCCTCCAACAGACGTGTGCGGTATGTGACGTCATGCGCCCCGCCTCCAGGATGGCGGTGCGCATGTGCAGAATGCGCTGGTGGCTAAATCCAAAATAGCATAAAAATTTGCTTTGTTTGGCGAAACTAATGAGAACATTTTTAGTTTCCGTTCATTTCGTCCAAAACAAATTTTTTGTCTTTGCACATGTCTAGTAATATGTGTGCATTAATGTGTGTGTGGTTTTTTTGTATTTTTTTTCATCATTATTTAAAAAAAAAAAAAAATCAAGTACTAACAAAGCACCACAGTGCATGGCGTACACCACAATATGGTACATGTGTATGTTATCTGCGTGTGTGTGGGGAAGGGGAGTTTGTG
The DNA here is from genome assembly GCF_000935625.1 of Nanorana parkeri. Lineage (NCBI taxonomy): Eukaryota > Metazoa > Chordata > Amphibia > Anura > Dicroglossidae > Nanorana > Nanorana parkeri. Next base: position 654,846 of record NW_017306329.1, on the reverse strand, counting down.
TTTTATTTTTTTATTTATTTTTTAAAATGATTATTTATTGATTTAAACAAAAAAATTTGTAACTTTTCGGGGGGCTTCAGGGAAATGTAAAGGGGTCTAAACAGACCCCTGGCATTTCCATTTTGAAATGTTGCCCCTGTTGCCAATGGCGCCCTATGCTTGCCATGGCAACAGGGGTGAGGGGGCGCAATGAGGCCGGCCCTGGCTATGCCCCCTCTCAGCTGCACCTGAGGCGAGTGCCTCACTCGCCCCATGGTAGCTACAGCCCTGGTCTAGTCCCCCTGTAGGTGGCAGTTTAACCCAAGAGTTAAGTATTTCCTGTGTCCCTAAGATAACGGTGAGTACAAAAATCCTATGTTTAGGTTGCCTGTATATTATTACAATTGCTCTTTGATGGCTTACACAGCACTGTGTAGGCCAATGTTACAAGCTTGCATTAGGTTTTTTCAGTAGGCATTAACATGTTTTAAAAGTTTGCAGACCCTGCCCCATCTTAAATATTGCAGGTAAAATCACAGAAAAATCCAGTATTTAAAATGCTTACTTGTCATTTATTCACTTGTAAGGTGCCTATGAAGATTGAACGGTCAGATTGTAATGTGTGCGCTCAGGTTTAGGTCATCACACATAGTGTCTGGCATGTATTGCTTTTTGTTTTTGCTCCAAGAACTTGATTGGATTTCTAATATTCTTCTATCTCTTTTGACATTTCCCAGAGATGTTGCATCTGAGTCAGATAACAACATCAGGCACATACAGCAAGAGGCCCATCGAGTGTTCCGATCGAGGAGGCACATCAGTGAAGACCTAGAGCCAGAACATGTGGACGGAGGAGATTTACCCGAGGTGGGTGGAATAATGTTTTTGATTATTGTTGTGTTGGGCCACCAAGAAAAATGTTATCAAAATGTGAACATTCTAGCTTGATGTGAACATGTAGTGGAGTTCAGCTGTAATTTAGCTAGGGTCCCACAGGAATCAAGGTGTCTTTACCTAATGACACGCCGATATACTGAGCAGAAAAACAGGCTGGCAAGATAGGGGCGAGTGCAAGTAGGTACACTTAGGCCGATGTCACACTTCAGATTAGACCACTAGCTATACATGAAACAGCAGGTTGTATGCTGTTGCTTGGGTCAGTGTCTGAAGGTATGGAAGTCAAGCAACTAGAATATTTAGAAGAGGGCTGACAAGGGTAGCCCCATATTTATTTTACGCTTTAATGATACAGGTGTCAGTGCTAATTTCATGGTTATGATCATGGTCATAAATACTTTTAAACCTTCATAATAAAAAGAAAAGCTAGCACAGTCCCTACCTGCCTTCTTTACAGCATGGCATTCTTCTACACACACACACACACTGATTTATTTGTTTTGTGGTGTATTTCCACATATGCATTTGCTTTGTTGCTAGCAAATTCCCTCAGACTTGTGTTCTTCTGGAATTTAGGTCATTTCAGGGACACATTGGTAGGCTTGTCAGTGGTCCTGTTGTTCACCGTGGAGACTGTGTGTTTTGATGCACACACCAATGTATCAAGTACCAAACTGGCATGTATGAAATCCATTTAAAGACTCGGAGTCCTGGCTGATTCCTTGTTTACAGCCTGCAATATCACTTGGAGGTTATTACAGAGCAGGGCAGCGGACCCAGTGGCGCAGAGCTCGCTAATCTGCTCAGGCTCCTGAATACAAAACACCTCTTCTGCTTGTCTGATAACCGGAGGGGTGCGCAGGGGGAGAGGGAGGGGCTGGACCTGCAATGACAATTACCAGGTGACCTTCTTTGCCTAGTTCTGCCATGCAAAGAAAAATCTCACAAACACACAAAGCACAACATGCCAGGTTATCAGAAAGGCTTCCTCATTTCAGTACATGGGCTAGATATTTGCAAGCATTGTGACCGAATTAGGGTCACTGTACCTGTAGTATTCAGGAGCACATGAATAGATTTAAAGTGACACTAAACACAGTTGTTAAATCTTAGAAATGCATTTAAATACCCTGACTATTAACACAAATGTACCTTATTTGTGTATCACTCGGCTGTAGGTCCTCAAAACATCTCTGAATTGGTGCTGACACTGTCCTTCCTTCTGGAGGGGGGCTACTTTTGTTCCCCATGGTCCCTGTGTGTGTTGTAGTAGCCACCTATCCAGGCTCGCTCCCGTGATGGACTAGCATCTCACAATTTAGTTTATTAATTTGTATTGAGATTGTGTTCCATCCCGGGCGCAAGCTTGGAGTGGTGGCTACTTTACAGTTCAGTGCCACTTTAATCAGTCTGCCTATGAGCATCACAAGACAGTCAGGAATGCAAGAACAATTCCATTGTCTTTTCATGTCTTCCCTGCTAGATTACTGCATAAATGTGATTACAGGGCTCTTGGGAAACTGGATAAGCATTGTTGTTTAGTCTTAAGGGAAGGGGATATGTTGCATACACTTGGCCTCTGGTGCCAGCTTATCTGGGAGAATATGATAGCGATCGGTCAATATTTGTTACCTGTACAGTTATATTACCCCTGAGGGCTGTTAGTGTGCAGTCTCTACAGAGCACCCACAGAACCGAGCTCATCACTGGATGCAATACACTTTTATTGTATGTCTAAAAGTATTAGAAAGTAAATGTAAAGCTTTTACAGAATGCTAATTTGCTAGTAGAAACGAGGCCATGGGTGCTTTGTCTTACAGTTATACAGCTTTTTTTGTCCAACCTGAAGATGCCCACTTTAAAATTCAAGTGGAGTATTACCAACCACAATTTTGCAGTATGTTTTCTTTAGGTCTCCTTAGCTGTCCCCTGTTGCTCTGTGTGTTTATTACATTGTAAAATATAGCAACTGCAGATTCATGGGGTTTTCTGAAGTATAGCATCCCCTACACTTTACTACATGTGCATTGCTTTGTAAGAGCTTTGAATCTTCAAGTAGCTTAGGCCTCCTGAATGTAAGTCATTTATATCTACAAGACTGACTGCATATTTTAAAGTGTTGATGGTTGTAGGTACATTCATCTGTGATCCATGCGATGTACTTTCTTAAAAATAGGTGATGCCCTCTTGTGCTTCACTAAGCTGCTGTCAATCATCTTGCCACTTAGACAGGAAAACACAGACACTAACCTATCAAGTTCCCAAAGAGCTAATTTGCATATTATGAGCCCTCCGAGTGCCAGGAAACCAATTAGCATTAGCGCACAATTATGTTTAGAAGTTTTAACTGCTAATCTCATTGCTGGAGACGTGACTTAAGTGGCACAGGTGATGACATCATATTATGTATGTGCCCATGTTTCCTTTCCCATCAGCCAGGCTCTCCAATGGAGCGAGCCAAGGAATGCCATTAAGCAGTGCATTGCTGCGATGCCTTCATAGGGGAGACAGGGCAAGTGGGGAAAGTCTCGTCCTTTGAAGATAAATGTGTCCAAAGGCACAGACTGGCATTCAAGCCGTTTAGTCCCTCAAAATGTTAAAACACATGTAACTGCTGGCTACATATAAATAGGCCAACCAGCAAAAGTAGCTGACCCCTCCGTGTGGGCTGATGTCACTTAAACCATAAAACACCACCGTCATGCTTTTGGGGGCTCTGCAGTTAAAAACACTTGCTGTCTAACAATGACACAGTGAGACACATTATACTGCTCAGTTTAGTATACCAGTATCGTCTTCTTGTGACCTTGGACATGATAGTCAAGTCTCCACGCTCTGCTCTCCAAAAATAGACAGTAAGCTTGACTGGACAGAGAGACGGCACTGGGCAGATTTTGTATATAGTACCAAATAAAAAATAGTATCATACACCAGTCTTGAAGGATGTGCCATTTCTAAATTATATCTGTATAAATAGTACATTTTGGTGTTTTTGTGTGGTTTTTTTTAAAGTCAGAAATGTTCATTAAATATTTTTAAATCCTTAAGCAAGCATAACAGTGTGGTTTTCTGCAGTGTTTTACTTACATTCTGCCTACTAGTATATGTGCAGTGTATGTTGCATTCAAGGCATGCCTCTGGTGAGAACTGTCACAGTTGCCAGTGTGCTTATGTAAGCTCTCAACAGATCTTTCAAGCCTTGAAATGGCTGGTGTTGTAGCTGGTCATGTGTGTAGCATCATGGCAACTGCAGATCTAAATAGAAGCAAACCTAGCACCATCCTCAGTGGATAGGAGGGTTCAGTTCTGCTTTAGGCACCATCTACTATGACAGGTCCTGTCTTCCTTGTCTTTAACTTTACCCAGTTCCCAGAGACCAAGAGACGATTTTCGTACTGCTGCCCCATCCTGCCCCGATTATCGCAAGGTTGGATCAGTGGTAATTAGAAGAAAGCACCTGGACGAATTGCGGTAATTGACCGTGCGCATTTTCGTCTGCGCATGTGCAGTTTAAATCATACAAGTTTTGACATACGGAAGCGCCACCAACCTTGCGAAAATCGTACGATCGACTGAAGTTTTCTAACCTGCTGGTTAGTCAAAGGTCGATCGATTGTACAGTATTTGCGGTTGTACACTGCCCATCATCCTTACGCGATCGCATACGAAAATCGTACGATAATCGTAAGGTGTATGGTAGGGATGTACAGAAATATCGGCCGAAAATTGCACTTTTGGCTAAATGCCGAAAGTGCCATTTTTCTGCCTATACAGCGGTGCATCCCTGGTTTCTTTCCTCCCCGTTGGGCGCTGCTCTGTGTCCCAGCGGGGAGGAGAGAAAGTGTGACAGCCGGCCGAGCGCTGCGGGAGGAGAGCGCTGTGAGCGGCCGGTGTCTCTCCTCCCACACCGCTCAGCCTCCTATCACAGTCCGGCATAGCGGTGTGGGGGTGGAGACAGCCCACGCTGTCACAGGAGGCTGAGCTCTCACCGCTCGCTCAGCCTCCTGTGACAGCGTGTCAGAGAGGAGAGCGAGATCACTCACTCAGTGATAGCTGAGTGTTTGTAGATAGTTTAGAACATGGTATGTTGACTATATCCTCAATTATGAGTGAATGGTAAGTGATCTGCATCCCCTCCTGTTCATTCATGATTGTGGCTATAGTAAACATACTATGTCCTCATGTTATGAATGAACAGGAACACTCAGAGGATTCCTCTTCATTTTTAACAGGGCCTGCAGAAAAAGAGATTGAGGACTCTGTGTCCTCAATCTCTTTTTCTATTTTAAAAGGGAAATTTTAGGGGTCTGTTTAGACCCCTAATATTTCCCCCAAGCCCCTAAAAGTAAAGTAAAAAATAAAAATATTTAATAAAAATGAATTCATAAATACAAATAAATATCAACAAAATACAAAGTTTATAAAAAATTAAATATTTAAAAGTTTTGAAAACATTTAAATAAAAACATTTTCGGTTTCGGCCTGACATTTTTTTTATTTCGGTTTCGTTTCGTTTTTCAAATTTCTATTTCGGTGCACCTCTAGTGTATGGGCACCTTAAGAGTTTAGCAGCAGAACCATCTCACTAATCAAAGTGTTATCACTCACACAGTGGTAAACCTTTATTCCTGGTATTAGAGACTATAGATTGTGCTTAAAGTGGAATGGAGGTGGATTCCCTCATTGCTGCAGATATAAGTAACAAACCAGTTCCTGGTGGCAATTTCATCTCACAGTGTATTTTCTTACAGCCGCATCATTTACTCAAGAATGTATATAGTAGAGGCAGAAATTCCCCTCTAAACACTACTTTTTTCTTTTTCTAGCCATGGGAGACTATTTCCGAGGAAATGAGTTTAAGCAGTGACACTCTGAATGCATCTCTGCCACCACCTGCATCCCCTGTCTCTCGGGCCAGCGCGCTGGAACTTTCAGAGGAGCTCAACCGGAGGCTACAGATCAGTTCTGAGTCCAACGGGGAACAGTTCAGCTCACTCATTGTAAGTAATGAAAACTGCTGTTGGCACACATCCTCTTCTGTACCACGACATGCCCAGCCTGCAAATAGCTATGTGTCAACAAATTACCAGTAATTAGACTTCTGGAACCTAATCTAACAAAGATCCCAGCTGAGTGTCAGATGCAACTTCCTTGATTCACGAAAACCTTAGCACAGGAAAAATAAGGCCTTTGTATGCATCCCAACCTTGACAAATAAAAAACAGGATGCTCTTAGCCACACCCTAAATCCACCCAAACCCTGCCTCTCTTTTACTATACCCACCCCTACGCGTTACAGACTGCCTTTTGGACTTCAGGTCTCGACAGTCTCATCACAATGTGGACTGTTCTTTATTCATTCTTTTACCTGCACTGGGACAATTGAACAAGCGGTTGGCTTGCACATTGGCTTCTTCTGAGTTTCCTCTGGTTGCTTACTTCCACAGCCCCAAAACTTACATAAGCCTATTTGAATTTGAACCCAATTGCCCCTTGAGTTTGTACAGTACATGGCCAAAATGTGTGCCATCAATCATTAGATCATTAGCATCTTCTAGATTTTATTTATTACAAGCATTTATATAGTGCCAACAATGTACGTAATGCTCTACATACTGTACATTCACATTATTCTTTATTCGAGCTTGCAAGGTCGAAATCTCACATACATATAAGCACACTCGTACTAGATACAATCAACCTACCAGCATGTCTCCTCAGAGAAGTTTAAAAGTGAAAAATAAGTTTGGGCGGTTCCCCCAAATGTCATACCAGGCCCTTTAGGTCTTGTAGAAATTTTAATGTTAAGGGGGACCCCCCCCCCCCCAAAAGTGGGGGAAAATCACCCCTTCCTCCCTGCACCATCCCAGGCCACATGCCCTTGGCATTGGGAGAGTTTTTTCCCAAAGCCCCCCCTCGAAAAGAACCTTGTCCCCATGCCAATGTGGAAAAGGGCCTCTTATGCCACAACCCTGACCCAATGGTTGCAGGGGGACTGTGGACAGGGAGGCTTATTTGCATCAGGATACCCCCTTTTAATTAAGAGGGCAACCAGATGCTGCCCCCCTTGTGTATGAGTAAGGGGTACTTGTGCCCCTACTCATTCACTAAAGGGTTAAAGTAAATGAAGAGCCCGCACTTTAAGAAAAAATCCTATATTTGAAGAAAAGGTTTCGACAAAACCTTTAATTAAAAAAGAAAATCCCAATAATGGATATACAGGGAGGTAATCCAAAGCTCAATCACGATGTCCAGGGTTGTCCACGACTACGTGTCGAAATGAAAAAAAAAAATAACCACCACCCGCCGACTCGTCTGCCGCCACAAAATGAAAGTTTGACAGATGCTGGCCAATGTAAACAGATAGGCAGAACTGTTGACATTTGTCCGCACCTTCCAAAACGCTATTGCAAGTTGAAAACAAATGGGCGGAGTCTGCCGTGAAGTCACGGCTGGCTCCGCCCATTTGTTGTCGTACAATGACAGACTACTGCCTTTAGACACTTCCTATTAATGGGCTGTTATCGCTGGGTTCCTGTTGGGTTGAGCTGAATCGCTCGTCTGACTTAGGGATAATATACTAACCACAGACACCACGTTTTTTTCTTCACCGCAGCAAGGAGCTTGGGAAAGGCATAAGGTAACAATTATTCCGACTCTCTCCCATGTGGTGAATTTTTGAAAATGTATTCTTTTTATGTCTTTTTATTTTTTTTATTTTTTTTAACGTTAGGGATTGTAGGGTGTGAATTTTTATACGAATACAACTTCGGTCTCACTATTGGATGTTATCAACGACTTAGCTCAAGTCTTAAATTAACAAATGTTTCCTAAATCTTGTCTTTTCAGCAGCGGGAGCCCTCGACGAGATTGCGGTCTTGCAGTGTGACCGACAGTGTTGCGGAACAGGCTCAACTCTCCATGGTAAACCCCCCTCCTTCCTTCCCTCTGTTTTTCGTAGTTTACACAGCTTGCTCTTTTTCCTGTGGTACAATAGCTAATGCAGAGGCAAACTTTGAGAAAAAAAAAAAGATGTCACAGAGAAATATCAAAAATTTTACAGCAACTTTTTGTAAACAGGAAAAAGGCCACACAGTGTTTCTTCTTAGTTTTTGGTGGTTTGGGGTCTTTTCTTCTTGATTTATTTGATCACTAACTTTTGGTTACTTTTTTTTTTTTTACTTTTGAAAGTGTTAGTTGAAATATAAATATTTGATAGCACAGTTGCCCTCTTCTTGATTTGAAGGGGAAATTTCATCAATTGAAGACATTTTTTTTTTTTTTTTTTACTGTTTTATAATAGCTACTGTAAGACTGCTTAAATGTACTAAAGAATGAACAGTCCACGTCACAGCGATTGCAGTCACTCGGTTGGTTGATTTGAGTTTTTGCAGTATTTGGAGCCAGCTGTCAAATTGTCACCTTCAGTAGCCACACATGTCTGGTGGGGGTGGAAATCTTGGCACAGCAATACGTCTGGGCTATTAATATGCAGCATTAAAGGAGAATTATGAGGCGAGTGCTTTTCACTCAGCCTCATAATCTGAGCCGACCTGTGACAATTAAACTGTCACAGTCCGGCTCAGTAGATCGGGAAGTGAGCGAACATATACCGTTGCTCGCTCACTTCTCGATCTATCCCTGTAGAGAGTCGTGACTGTCACTCACGGCTCCCCCCGTCCGATCCTCTAGCGCTGACTGGCGGATCGGACGTGGGAGGGGGCGGGTACAGCTGGCTCTGCCTCTAGATAGGCAGAGCCAACTGTCACTCACGCAGCTGGGTGGATCCAGACAGCATTGTCGGGATCCGTTCCGACTGCGGCATCTCAGTATACCGTGAGCGGTAGCTCGCGGTATACTGAGCTTTGGGTGACGGGAGGACGTTAGTTTCCGTTACCCTTAAGAGAACTATGGGGAAAAGCACTGACCCCATAGTTCTCCTTTTAAGTTGGTCTTTAGGAACTCTGCAAAGTTTAATATTTACAGTATAGATCTTTATGAAGAGCTATATGCGCATGATGGGTAACATCAGAGCTTTTCCAATGTCTCATACTAGAGCAGGGCTGGACAAATCCCAGAAGCTAGGTCACCCGAATGTTCCTTAAAAAAATCCAGCTGGCTCCTAACTTTTGCGGTTTTCTCTAGTTTTGTCAATGAAAATGGCCCCTAAGAAAAATCCTGCTGGGTCATGCATTTGGCAGACTGGATTCTGAATTTCATATTAGTTCCCCCGCCCTTGTACCAGAGTCACTTATTCTCTGTATAGGAGATCAACTCACCATAAGTGAGTCAGCTGAGACAGAATAGTTTGGTCTTCCTGCAAAAGGGTGACAATGCTGTAAAACGGCTATGGAAATATCCACAATATTGTCACCCTCCTGTCCTCCCTGCCTCAGCCATTAGACTACAAGTGTGCCTCTTCCCCCAGTGGACCAACTTTATCACAGCTGATTGGGAAGCAATGTCATTTCCATAGTTGCCACATCACGGCCAGCCTTGTCCCTTTTCATTGCACAGCAATATCACAGACCTGAAGAGTACAGGAAGAGTTGCTGGAAATTCAAATTTTAATGCACTTGAAGGGACATTCCCAGCAAAGCAGAATGCCACTTCTAATTGTTGAGTACAGAAGAAAGGTGGTGGTCATAGGACTACCAAAAATATGTAACAATAGGTACTTTAGGACATAAGTTTAATGAAGTAACAATACCTGCATACTACTTCCCCTTCCCCTAATATCTATAGCAAGAAATCATTACGATTAACAACCCTGTCTAAGCTCTAAGTATATATACACCAAATGGAGCTTGCCAAACATTCTGAGACTCCAATCAATCTGCATTCCTCTGGGCTTTAAAATGTTACAATAGCATCAAGAAAATATAGGCCCAGTGCTTGCATATTGCTAGGACTCCCAACCCTGACGAGCGTAGCAAAGGTGTATATCAGCGAGATGGCAGGTACTCTTTCAAGAGAAGATGGTACGTTGCCCATTCAGGGTCTCTTTAAGAATTGTGTTTGGTTAGGCTCTAATATTCACCAGAATGACTGTACAAACGTTCCTACTTTATCCAGAACTAAAATAAAACAGATTGGCTGGATTTGTCTTTTAAGATTTTGTTCAAATTTCAGCCAACATACTAGGGAACCTTTCAAAATGCTTTTCAAATACTCTTACAATGCAGCTCCTGAATTCTTGTCTACACAACCCTAATACCAAGTTCCCAGTACACACACTTGAGGAATCTTGCTAACCAAGCATGAGGCATAACCACAGCCATCACTGATACGAAATTTCCAGCCCCTCTTCCCTGATGCCTGGAGGTGTTATCTCATCACCTCTCTGACATTTACAGACCTGCCTTATTTGTCACTTGCATACATGATTGCTCAACATGTGAAATATCTTGCAGTATTCCCAACGATATATTTATCAAGCTTGGAAGGAAAATGGCTGCTCTGTGGAATCTGCACATCTCCTATAACACATTCCCTTAGAGGTTTATTATACAGATGTTGCCATAGCAACCAGAAATATTGACTTTTGGCAGAAATGATCAAGTTCATGGGTTGCTGTAGACACTTCCCTTCCTTGCAACAGGAGAGCAACTGATATGCAGTCCATGGGCCTCTGTGTGCTGCTGATTGAGAGCACAGAGGGGCAGAATGGAGGAAGCTGCTGTTGCATGTCGGGAGCTGATTTTTTTTATTGTCCAGCCGTAGTCACATATAGCATCCTGAGGAGCAGAAGGAGTGGGACACACATAGGAAAAGATATTCATAATTCTTCATGTCTGGGTGACAGAAGTACATTGCAATGAAAAACCTAAATAATGTGCAAAATTAGCTTGTGAGCAAATGCTATGTAGTGTTTTACTAGTTTCAATAGACTGCTATCAGTATATATGCTAACAACTAATTCCTTGATTCAAAACCTGCCTAATAGGTAGCTGAAGAGCCTGCACTGCATTGTGGGAGGCACCAAGAGCCTGCACTGCATTGTGTGAGGCACCAAGAGCCTACATTGAATTGTGGGAGGCAGCAAGCGTTTACATTGCATTGTAGGAGGCAGTGAGTGTCCACATTACTTTGTCGGAGGCGCCAAGAGCCGGTATTGCATTGTCGGAGGCAGCGAAAGTCTATACTGGATTGTGGGAAGCAGTGAAAGCCTGCTTGGCATTATGGGAGGCAGTTAGAGCCTGTATTGCATTGAGGTAGACAGGAAGAGCCCACATTGTGGAGGCACTGAGAGACGTCATTGCATTGTGGGGAGCATCAACAGCCTACTATTTTTGTGAGAGTCATTGATAGCCTACGTTGCATTGCGGGAGGCAGCGAGAGTCTGCATTGCATTGTGGGAGGCACCAAGAGCCTGCATTGCATTGTGGTAGGCAGCAGGAGCCTACATTGCATCGTGGGAAGCAGCAGGAGCCTGCATTGCATTGCAGAAGGCAACAAGAGCCCACATTTTGGAAGTCAGTGTGAGCCCCCATTGCATTATAAGAGGCAGTGAGAGCTCACATTGTATTGTTATAGGCAGTAAGACTCTTCATTGTCCCATGGAAGGCAGTGGGAACCCATATTGCAGTCAGAGCCTATTTTGCATTCAAGCAGCAAGAACTCGTATAACACTATGTGAGGTAGTGGGACCCCACTTTGCACTGTGGAACTGCAGTGAGAGCGCATGTTGCACTATGGGGGGCAGTGAGAACCCACATTGCATTGTGGAACACAGTGAGAACCTACGTTGCAATATGGGAGGCAGTGAGAGCCCATATTGCAATGTGGGAGGCAGTGGGTATCCATGTTGCACTTTTGGTGCCTGCTGCCATGTTTATCTTACTTGCAGGATACAACGTTTATCTTACTTGCAGGATAAACCAGTTTTTGCTTTAAGCTGGCATATATATGGCCCTTTAAGTTATAAATAATCTTACTTGGACCCTCAGGCTCTCTTAACCAATCTCTTCCATTCACCATGTGTAAGCACAGGGCTAACGTGTGCACTGCTGCAATCACTAGTCATTTAATTTCAAAGCTGGAAGTTTTAAATGGGTTACGTTGTGTAATTACGCTGTCACTGGTCAGTTATTAGCAGATGCCATCACTCAAATCTCACTCGCTCATGTTTCACCACAACATGATGGAAGTCACCTACGCTTTCCAGGAACACTTATGGAAAAATGCTTTGGGTCGTACTGTTTCCAGAGCCCAGCTTCAGGATGGATTAGAGAATGCCACATCTGCATGTTGTTATGAGCTTATTTATAAAGGGCCATTCCAAAAAGTAATGCCGTCACTGGGAAGATTAGTAAAGTTTTAATGTGATGCAACATGCTGTACAGATACATACACTAAAAACACATTTTAAGGTCTTTAATTCTATAAATGTGTCACTGCCTTGCCTCCTGACCACTCGTTCTATATCCATTTTCCATCACCTATAGTAGCAAGTACTCCCAAGTCCCTGCAAGTCTGATTTCCGTTTTCAGCTGGCATGTGGTAGCCTAAACATAAAGAAATATTTTAGGTTTTACCTTAGTTTGAAAAACTACAGTTTTTTGCAGTCTCTCTGGCTGCATATTTCCAGCACGTGGGAGGTTGAAGAAAATGTTTAGGGACACAAAAGCCCCAGACATATTGTGAGGGAGAGGTTGTGACAATCTCTATAGGGTGGAGCATACATAATGTCATCAGGACCACTAGATAAATCACAAGATTTCATGAGTGTACATTGGACATTATACCTTCTTGAAACATTTCTTTTGTACAATCTTGAGTCATTTAGTTTATGTCTTTCTCAAAATCAACTAAATCATTGATACCAATATCAAAATTATTTACTTCAGAAACTAATGATAAATCTGTGATTACTGAAGGCCAATTGCTCACAAAACTGATATTTTAGTTTGTTTTTTGTCGGTGGTTGAATATCCTGCTTGCTGCTTACATTGGTGCCCCTCTCTCACAGCTGGAGGCCCCCACTTTGGTTTTCTCTGTATCAGTCTTTCTCAACCTTACAGGAATGCCATAAAATAACTTTCAGGGTTTAGGGTACCCTTGCTAATAGTTATATCTGCAGCTTATGGTACATTAGTGTGGACAGTAAGTTGACATATTAGAAAATATAAAAGAATAAGCAATGTGTCGTACTTATCTTATTTGACACCCAGAGCTGCCTTATACCACCAAATTATTTTAAGTAATAATAGTGAAATGAAACAAATGATAATGAATAATAGCCAGAAAAAAAAGCCAGGCAGTACTGTTCCCTCACATTGGTAGTCAGTGGAGAACTGCTTCCTTACATTGGTGGTCACTGGAAGAGTGACCCTCTTACATTGCAGTCAGTGGGAGAAGGACCCTCTTACATTGTGGTCAGAGAGAGAAGGACCATCTTACATTGTGGTCAGTGGGAGAAGGACCCTCTTACATTGTGGTCAGTGGGGGGAGGACG
>NW_017306329.1:629783-641176 GCF_000935625.1 Nanorana parkeri | reverse complement strand
TCTTACATTGTGGTCAGTGGGAGAAGGACCCTCTTACATTGTGGTCAGTGGGAGAAGGACCCTCTTACATTGTGGTCAGTGGGAGAAGGACCCTCTTACATTGTGGTGGTCAGTGGGAGAAGGACCCTCTTACATTGTGGTGGTCAGTGGGAGAAATAGCCTCTTACATGGGTGGTCAGTGGGAGAAGGACCCTCTTTCATGGGTGGTCAGTGGGAGAAGGGCAATCTTATATTGTGGTCAGTGGGAGAAGGACAATCTTGCATCGTGGTCAGTGGGAGAAGGGCAATCTTATATTGTGGTCAGTGGGAGAAGGGCAATCTTATATTGTGGTCAGTGGGAGAAGGACAATCTTGCATCGTGGTCAGTGGGAGAAGGGCAATCTTAGCAATCTTATATTGTGGTCAGTTGGAGAAGGACAATCTTACATTGTGGTCAGTGGGAGAAGGACAATCTTACATTGTGGTCAGTGGGAGAAGGGCAATCTTACATTGTGGTCAGTGGGAGAAGGACAATCTTACATTGTGGTCAGTGGGAGAAAGACAATCTTACATTGTGGTCAGTGGGAGAAGGACCCTCTTACATTGTGGTGGTCAGTGGGAGAAGGACCCTCTTACATGGGTGGTCATTTGAAGAAGGGCTACCTTAGATTGGTGGTAGGTTGGAGAAGGACCCTGGTGGTCAGAGTTAAAAATGCTCCTTACATTAGTGGCCAGTGGGAAGAATGTGCCCATTACATAAAAAGATCAGTGGTTACTTATCTGAGATACAGAAATTGTTTATTGCTCAAGAAACCCCAATCAACATCTGGAAGAACCCCAGATTTCCACAGAACCCTTGTTGAGAAAGGCTGCTCTATATTATGAAAAGTCCATCAAGAAGGACTGTCACCCTTATTTGACTTCAGAGTCCCAAACAGTAGCACAGATATGGTGGGGATATCCTACCACTGATGCTCCCAAAAGATACAATAAACCAGCATGTGATTCATCTTTTCAGCAACCACGCAAAACTGAAATATCAGTTTGTATCAGAGTTGGCCTTTAACACTTCTTCCATGTAACTCACTCACTTTCCGAGCTAACCAAAGCACAGAAGTACAACGGAAACTGTAATATTTAATGCTCACACTGTCATTCAACAGCCAAGCACACCAACAGGTCGAGCACGGTCCTCAACTGTGACAGGTGGAGAGGAGTCCACGGTAATGTTCATACAGTTATTTTGAATAGTGTGAACAATGACACTAGGATCAATCATTAATTGTCTGTGGTAATTGATTAAAGTTTAGTCTGCGTTTGCTCTTACATATTTGTATGTTGGCCTCTTGTGAATATTGAAATAGGACATGCCTAAAATCTTACCTAAAAATACACTAAAACCTTCACTTCCAAAGGAAATGGCACATTGTTTACCTCCGTATTCACCTCTGCACGATCATGTCAAAGATTTGTGATTGTGGAATGGTATTGCATCGCCCCTTTCTACCCTGGGCAATGTACATGGTAAAGCCTGCTCTGTACTCTTGCACAATGTCATCTTACTGTGCAAGCTGACATTGTTTTAACCTACTTTTGAAGTTGTCTGTGAAGGTTCTCATTCATCCAGGTCACATGGTATATCTGTAAAAAATAAGTCAAGGCAACTGGACTTGCTGTATTTTTCTTGAAGACATTTCACTGGACATTCGACCAGCTTTCTCAATTCAGAATGACTTGTACAAAAAATTGTCTGGGAATAAATATGGTGAATGTTGCTCCAATCCATATCATCTGTTAGTCGCAACCAGGTGTTAATTGCATTTGCATACTGGGAGTCTAGGAGGTGTTATTAACCTGCCCAGATGCAATTAACACCTGGTTAGTCGCAACCAGGTGTTCATTGCATTTGCATAATTGGAGTCTAGAGGTGTTAAAACAACATTGTATGTGGCAGACAATAGATGTCTCCCCCCACCTCTATTCAAGCTTGGCTTCTCCATTTTTACATAAATGGCCTCTCTCACACCTCTTTTAAACCAGTCCTCCTCCATTAGACCTCTATTTCCTCCTCAGACAGGGAGGATGACTGGTTTAAAAGAAGTGTGAGAGAGGCCATATATGTAAAAATGGAGAGGCCAAGCTTGACTAGAGGTGGGGGGAGAGACATCTATTGTCTGCCACATACAATGCTGTTTTAACACCTCCTAGACTCCAATTATGCAAATGAAATCAACACTTGGTTGTGACTAACATATTATGTGGATTGGAGCCACATTCACCATATTTATTAGCAGAGAATTTTTGTACAAGTCATTCTGAATTGAGAAAGCTGGACGGATGACCAGTGAAATGTCCAAGAAAAATACATCAAGTCCAGTTGCCTTGACTTATTTTTTACAGATATACTTTTGAAGTTCTTTGCAATTATGAAAATATCTTTTTTAATCCTTTTTTTCATTATGTCCATGATGCGTTTGTGTGGATAATTACAGATAGAAGAGTGTTAATTTCTAAAATACTTGTGGGGGGAGAAGGATTGTCTGGGAAGTTTTTGTTTTTGTATTTTTATGAATGCTCAGTTGACCTGCAACGTGTAACTTATCTTATAAATGTATTATAATCTTTTTAACAAGTTTATCTGTGTATGTTACAAATTATATATGTTCTTTTATGTGTTAAGTATGCAGGATCAGTCAGTGTTCTGCTTGGTAATGTATTGCAGTGATTGTGCTTTATGTACCCTCACTGCAAGTCTTGCAGCTTGCTTCGACTGGTTTCAAACTGTGCAATTTCTTATCCTGGAGGCTTTTTTTTAACTCGGCATTCTTTTAGCACTTGTCTGACATACGGACAGCCATGAGAGAGAGAATATACAATCTGTGCATCAATATTATGACATATGGAAAAAAACAACCTGTACATGCTTTATGTGCCATAAAAAATGAAGTGCAAGGCAATGTGTTGCCAGAAGTTTGGAAGTGCACTATGGTCTAAAATGTCTCTTTGTGCAATGGAGAGTCATTGGAGAATGCATAGCTGTGTGCTGGATATTGTGCACCTGGTTTTTGAATGTGCTGTCCAACAAACTTACATGCTCCTATAAATGCGGTCAGATATCCACAAACTTTTGGCTGTATAGTATTGGGGAACCTATGGTTTGTGCTCCATTCAGGTCAAGCCTTCCATACAGAAAAGACAGTACTTTGCTTGAGCATGGAGGAGAAATGTGAAGACGAGAGGGGTTTTTATAGAAAGAATTTATATAATAGTGATGTTCAAAGGAAGCTTTAAAGAAGCAACAGGAATAGTAGAAGTTAGCCTAAAAGCCATAAGAGAAATCGGTAGGCCACTCTCTGCTTTCATTATGGGCCTTTTATGATATCAGTTTGATTTCAATGTATATGTTTACATAAAACAACACTTAGTTATGCCTTTTACAATTGTTCATAATAAAAACATGGACTCATCATAAATCATGTGGTCCCAGACTATACATGTTCGCCAACAGTCCAACATTTAATTTAAAACGGAACAATCCATGTATAAATTGTGTGTAGAATAGTCCTGTGTTTCATTCTCAGTGCATTTCATCGGGCAATGTCCATAGCTGAGAACTTGACAGAAAAAACCCGGCAATACGAGAATTTAGACCTAGGTGCCAGGTCAATCTATGGGCTAAGCTGCACTGTGTACGTGAGTTCATCTTGCCAGCGATTGGTTGCCGTTACTGTTCAAGTATTCAAACAGTGGTATGCCCTCCTCTATCAGAATACACAGTGGGAGTTTTATGGATGGTTTTCAATAGGGTGGGCTTGTGGGTTTAGTTTTCTTTCTTCATTGAGGGACCCAGGAAGGTGAAAAACTTCCTTCCTGTGCCCCTTAATAGACACAGGAAATCTATCTCCTTCAGGTTTTACTGCTGCCTACAGGAGATTTGGAAACCGGACAAAAAAACTAAACTATATGCTAGCCCAGGATAACCCCTCCCACTACCAGAATTCCTCAGTTAATTGCTAGTGTCCTCAGAAGAGTGGATTTGTTTTCTTCAGCTCTATAAGTGCTTCTTGGACTTTTCAGCATCAAGCCACTGTTTTCCCATATTTGTAAGACTGCAACCCGGTCTTCTATTCACACGTTCTCCAAGTTCTACCGGATAGACGTTTGATGCCATGTCCCGGTGCCAGGTCCATCAGGCAGCTGTTTGAGCTTCAGGCAGTCCCCAGTTCTATTTTGTTTTCTTAACCTGTTTGCTGTTTTACCCAACTCTAGGTTGGGCTGTTTTTGAAAGACTTTGGATGTCCATCAATGGACAAGAAAGAAAATATGATTTTTGTACTCCTTTTTTTGGAGTCCATCAAGGGACACAGATCCCATCCCAATGTGTATATGATCATGCTCTCAGTACTGATTGTCTACAAAAATGAGGCATGCTGGTAGAGGGAGGTATTATTCTGGGCTGGCTGGCTGACAGTTTTTTTTTGTGTTCCAGTGTCTTGTTCTCCTGTAGGCGGCTGAACTTTTGTGAGGTGAATAAATACTTGTGTTCCTCAATAGACTCTGAAAAAAATACATATTTTATCCACCTGGTGGCTCCTAATGCTCATCAGTTAACCTTCATATACTGTATGTATGTGCTTCTTATACTAAGATATACATGTAGTGGGGCTTATCTAGTTCAATGAGCTATTTCCGACGTGTATGAATGATAATATATGTTTATTATATGATTTATACATTTTTAGCACTGGTAGACCAATAGAGTTCCTGCTGCTAGAGGTGTACATCGCTCAATGCACTGAGAATGAAACACAGCGACTGTTCTAGGCATGGTTCTGTTTTAAATAAAATGTTATACTGTTGTTGTACATGTATAGTCTGGGCCACCTGATAAAGAATGTGAGCCCATTTTTATGAAAGATTATCGAATACATACCTTTTTAAATTCCCCCCCAAAAATGTCAATTTTTTGTTTATGTTCTATGTATGCATATTTATTTCAGTTATCAAACTGATATATTAAATGTCCCATAATTACATTAATTTTGTCAAGTGTTATGTATTGGGATGTAGATGCGAAGATAACTAAAACTTTTAGACATCTACTTTGTTAGAATTTGTTAGTAGGCCAGCACTGCTGACGTCCGAAAACACTGTTTGCTTTGCTCTCTTGCTTATTCTTTGGCCCCTGTACTTTAGGGCATTGACCCAGAATAAGTATAGCAATGTGGAATCCTAATTCTGACGTGTCCCTGCCTTTCATTCACTGCATGCTTGTCCAAGTGAATTTGAATGACTGAAGCCAGACAGTCAGTCAATTAGAATTTTAAAAGGGAGGCTAGCAATGACACCCCAATATTCTCCACACTATACACATATTATAGTGTGGTTGTACAATCTATATTAGATTTACCAACAGTTTTGTAGTGCAAGAGCCAGGCTGAATATATAACTTCAATATATTTAAGCCCTGTTATTGTGCAGAGAATGTATGATCAGATGGTACCATATAAGGCCAGCTTAACAATCATCCCGACAGTGTAGATGTCTGATTAGTACTTGGATTTCAAACAGCCATCGGCTCTCACTTAGATGTTACAGTATCTGTGGGTGAAGTAAAAAATACTATTTTGCACATTTCATGATTTGTACATTTCTCTATGTTTTGGCTTTTGAAAAAGACTGAGTACAGAAAAATACCTTTTGCAAATTTGTTACTGGTATCTCCCTAGCAAACATGTCTGCCACGTACCACTTGTACCTGAATGACCTGCCAATCTCCACATATAAATCTTACCTATACTCCTACTGAATATATTAAGCAGATGCAAGAACTGGCAGGCACTCTTGAAAATACTGAGGATAAATTTAGAACCATTTGGTTTATTTGGATACACTTTGTAAAACTCATCCCAATATTTCGACCTTAAAGTGACACTAAACTCAGGAGTTCAATCTTAAAAATGAATTCAAGCACCTTAACTAATAACAAAAATGTATCTTATTTGTGTATCACTCGGCTGTAGATCCTCAAATCATCTCTGAATTTGAGCAGACACTGTCCTTGCTTCTGGAGGGTGGCTACTTTGTTCCCCATGGTCCCTGTGTGTGTTATAAAGTAGTCGCCGCTCCAAGCTCACTCCCGTGATGGACTACAATCTCAAAACAAATTAGTAAACTAAATGTGAGATTATAGTCCATCATGGGAGTGAGCTTGGAGCGGTGACTACTTTACAACACACACAGGGACAATGGGGAACAAAAGTAGCCACCCTCCAGAAGGAAGGACAGTGTCTGCTCAAATTCAGAGAGGATTTGAGGATCTACAGCCGAGTGATACACAAATAAGATACTTTTTTGTATATAGGTAGAGTACTTGAATGCATTTTTAAGATTTAACTCTTGAGTGTAGTGTCCTTTTAAGTCCATTTTACATAGTATACCCTCCCAAGGTCAAAACCACTCACCTCAATGGTTATGTACCACACAAGGCTATACATCCTTTATACCTGGATACATGGGCCTACAGACCCCCATGCCTCTTCACCCTCCACTCCTGTTTGTCCCCACATTTCCCACTTGTACCTCTTCCTGCCTTTCCTTCCATCCTTTCCCACGACACCCCCCAGCCCCACTTCTTCCTTTATCCCAGAAACTACTGAGCGTAAGAGCTTGTTACCTTTTCAGAACCCAGCTCCAGTTCCCATTCCCACTGTTCCTACACAATACCCCCTTTCAACAATAGTTCTTCCTAAGATAATTCATATTGTGTTGCACACTATACCTTTGACTGCAGGACCACCATTCCCAACCATAGTTCTACCTAAGATGATTTATATCATGTTATACACTGTACCTTGACTGCAGGACCACCATTCCTATATAATACCCAACCATTGTTCTACCTAAGATGATTTATATCTATATTTATATATACACACTGTAGCTTGACCGCAGGACCACTTACTGGTCTATGTTGGTACAACATAACTCCTTGAAATACCGAATCTGTCTCAATATGCCATGTTATTAATATCCTGGTTGCTCTGTTTAAAAAAGCTGAAGGAGCATATATTCACATCCATTTGTACCTGTAATGCTAATATTGTAAAGATGTTTTGCATATGGCCTCTACTATGTACAACATATCTCCAATTTGGATACCTTCTTTCACACTAACTTTCTGGCAGCTCAACAGGTATTTTTCTGTATTTGCAGAATTTTTAAAGGGATAAAACATGGCGAAATGGGGCGTATTAATGAAATGTACTGAATATGATTTTAATTATTTTGCCCAGACATATACTTTAATAAGCTGAGGATGTAAATCACTGTACAGACAACCTCTGCGATTAAGTTAAATGAAATGATTTCATTTTAGGAAGACCTCTTTAAATTGTACTTAATGTCATACATTCTCTTTTATATTACACAGAGGGCTCATTCACACTTTGCTGTTCTTGCACACTCGTTAACGTGTTCTGTCCATATATTTAAAACGGGTTGCCAACACACAAGAATGGACAAAAAAAGTACTTGAAGCATTTTCTCTGATGCCGTGCACCACAACAAATGGTAGTGCATTACACTGTGTTGTCGTGCGCAGCAACACGTGTGTCAGTTGTGTCACCTTAGTGCATTGGGGTGCCATTCAGAATTAACGGCACCACAACATGCTAATGCACATAACATGCATTACCACAATGCACCACAATGTAAAAGTGTGATTCAGCCCTGAGTTTTTGGCTATAAGTCCTCACATAAGGTGAACCTTTTTATCCAAAGGTAACAGTAAGCAATAGATGATCATTGCCTAATCTTCTTGATTTAATTAGGATTGGGCAGTAGCCATAATATGACACCTCAACAGACCTCTTGGCTAACTGACCACAAAGGGGAAGAATCTATTATACAGTAGTCTGCTGCTTTCCTGATATGAGGCACTTCAGAGGGTGTCAGATGTATGCACAGACATGCCAGGTCACTTGTTTAAAAAAAAAAAGTCTATGGGCAACTTACATTTAGGTGATCTGTTATTCCTGGCATTGTTTGTAAAATATTGCAGAATGACAATAGTTTCTTGCACACAACAGCCATCGGTGGCCTATGTACACACCACCCCGGGGTTACCGTCAGGCTGGGAAGAAAGGAAAGACGCTAAAGGACGCACTTATTATGTTAATCATAACAATCGCACTACAACATGGACCCGTCCCATCATGCAGGTATGAAGATCTTGTTCCCAGCATACTATTTTTGCTTCATTTAGCTGAACTAAGTTGGAAACCGGAAACGGCAAAATCAATTCAAAAATATTTTATTTTTGAATGGGTGCTAGTGCATTGAATCAGCAGCCTGCTCTATAGGTCTCAGAGACTTGTTACTGTAAGATAGCTTAGCTAGTTTGTGCCTGTTCCAGTACCCAAAGCGCATAGCTGTGCTGCATATCTTGGGAGTGGAGAGTAGAACGCATGTACTGTAGGCACAAAGAATACGCCACTGTGCACATAAAAGCTGTGGCGGCAGCCTTTTATTGGTGGAAGTAGTATGCAAGAGAGCATAGCCTCCTTAGTGCTTTGGAGGTGTCCTAATGAATGATTTTCCAGCCTGACGTTCTTCCACCTACCTCCTCCCCTCACTGCTCTTGTGCACTCCAGTTTGGCTGAAGTTTAACAGTAATGTTAGGAGCTGATACACAGCTCAGATTGGCAGCTGAAAGAAATGGGAAGGTTATTGCTAGAGGAACAACAAAGAGGTGGGTATTCTCAGTGAAGCTCTGTGGTAAGAACTTTACCTACAAGTCTTCTAATCACCATCCAGCCAAAGCTAAACAAGGGTGGAGTCCCCCTTTAAAAAGACCCGGTCACAATACTATGCATTGAATGCACAACATATCACATATGTGTAGTCGAGCTCTATTAGTGCTGGGAATTTGTGCTGCCGTTTGTGTTGTGTGTGCATTCCGGTAAAACAAGCCTCCAACACACCCGTAAGTGTCGCAGATGGCACTTAAAAAGCAAAGCCTCCTACTGCACAATGGGAGAACATATTCCCAACCAACCCGGAAGTGTTGGAGATGGCACACAAAAAGCAAAGCCTCCTACTGCGCAATGGGAGAACAAATTCACAACGCTAAGGGAGCTTTAGTAAGCGTTCATTTACAACAATGAAGTAATGTGCTGTGCCACCTTAGAAATTTTGGTAAATAGGCCTCATTTTACTGTCCTTTACAACACTGCGTGCTTCAGCTGTTTTGTTTGTAAGTAGGATGTCTTTAGGTTGCTAACTATGTTTTGCCTCTAAATCAGCTTGCAGAAGATGGTGCAGTTGGATCCAACTCAAGCAGTAGCAATCATCTGAGCGAGCCTCAGATTAGGCGACCTCGTAGCCTCAGTTCCCCCACAGTTACTTTGTCCGCACCACTGGAGGTGAGAGTGCTCTGCCTCTTTTAACTCAGACTGCTTCTTCTATTTCTTGCTTGCCAAGCCACCTCAGTCTTTACATTCATCGCCTAATCTTCTCAGCGGCTTTAGATATCTCAAGCATCTTTTCTCTTTACTGTTCATTCTTCAGAGTGCCAAACTCTTCTTCCATCTGGTCTTGTTCATCAACGCTTCAAAGCTTGTAACACTTCTTGAGTATATTTTTCCTTCATCCTCTTGATTTCTTTCAACGTTTTTACTCTTATGTTTTGCTTTTGTTTGTTTTTTTATGCTGAGCATATATGTTTTTCTATGTATGTATAATGTGGGATTGTACTTATTGGTGGGGTTGTTATGTTTATTTATTCGGAATAATGCAGGTTGTTAAATCGTTTATGTACTTCAGTCTAATGCAGGCAATCTGTGTTAATCATGCCTGGGGTGAGGCTATAGACATTCAAACATTTACATTTTCTTAACAAGCAGTCAAGAACCTTTAAATCAAGCCCTCATTAACTTATTGTAGCGGCAGACACTGTGGAGCAATTCACCCCCGAAGTTCATAAGAGAAGCATTGAAGTCCCTTAGGTCTGGGTCTAGAGATTAAAAGTGTTTCAGGATGCCAAGTCACTGCTGGCAGGGGAAGCTGAACTGCTGAACCACTGTTTGGATAGGGGGCAGAGGCAACTGAGCTGCTGAATCACTTCTGGAAGGAGAGGATATGAGTCGCCGATTGGTAATAATGCTTCTTCATTTGACTTTGATGATGCATTACTTCACAGTACCTAAAGCTGCAGAGATCAGTATTGACTTAGCGTGTTTACTGCTTGTTAAGAATAATGTTTTGTCCTTCGCCTGGTCACAGTTCTACTTTATATAGAATATCCTTCTTTTTTTTGTGCCCTTCTTTAAATGTACAGGTAGTCATAAGCCCACTCTTACGATAATGCCACGCCACATTCCCAGTGATTATAACTTTGAAGTGTGGCCTTATGTCAAAATGTAGGTCTATTAAGGTAGAAGTCACCCCAAAACCTTGTATTTTTGGTTTTTGGATTTTTTTTTATTTCAAGTAAAACTCCTGTCACAATTATTCTTAACCCTTGCAGTGGAGTACCCCTGCACTGCAAAGGGTTAAGTGCTCGTTTTTTGTAGTGTTGCACATAAAAGTTATACTTTCTTGAACATCGTAACCGGCTGGCTGTTAGACCGCTCCAGTGGTCTAAGGTCCTGTGAGTCATCACATCCTATACAGTGTATAAGACGTGAGGACACTGAGGAACAATCCTTTGCTGGAGTAGAGGAAGAGACAGGCGTCAGGGACAGGAATAGCAGCCAGCCAGCCAGTGTTGTTAGCCTGCTGCATGCCCTTCCAATGGAGGCTACACCCATTGCACAGGCACGTTCTATGGTTGTCACAAATAGAAGGCCCACCGTGAGGAATTATGTGTAGCAGCTGGTGGAATGCATGTAGGGTTAGAGTCTGCATCTACCTTAAAAATAAAAGTGATGGGTTGACTTGTACTTTAATGAATGTCACAGCTTTCAATGAACGACAGTGGTGCTAAGAAGTTACGTGGTTACATATAATTTACATTGCACAAAAAATAAATTAAATAAAACATGTATACTAGGAAAAAGAAGGCTGCCAAGCTGTATTTTAACATCTCGTATAGTATTTTGTTTTCTTTTGTCGGGAACATTTTTATTTCATGTAATTTCTAAGTGAAAATATTCCTGCCATTTTGTTTTCCATTGTGAATATCTGATTGTTTGAATAAGTAAAGATAATTACCGATTGTGTTTCAATTGTGTAATAGCAGTTGAACTCCCAGTATGAGATTACAGTAGAAAAATGTAACCTGAATGTTTTATGCATTATTTTACAAGCTTTCATTAGAACTTCACTGCAAACCAGCTTAACAAATAGCAATATTAGTAAATCAATGTGCCGACATATTCTTCTGCAATTAAACCTTTCATTTTTATTTCAGA
>NW_017306329.1:558917-629731 GCF_000935625.1 Nanorana parkeri | reverse complement strand
ACAGTACGTATGTTTGTAAGTTGTCAGGACTATTCTGATATTAGGATGGAGAGATTTTGATAACATGTAGAAGACCTCTCCAGACATAAGAGAGACTCTTTTTACTAACCACTCTTGGCATTTTGGGGACCGGTTATAGAACGCTTTCCAACTTTCAGTCAAGTTAAAAAAAAAAAAATTACTCAATTTAATGTTATTTTCCTCTTTGGTGCTTTTAAAAAAAAATAAACTGCAGCAAAGAAAGAAGGAATTGTTGTCCATTGCAACCAGATTCAGATTTTTGTCTTTTATGGAAGTGCAATCTAGAGAATGCAAGCTGAAATCTGATTGGGTGGTATGGATAACTACTTTGGCATGTGTATCTGTTCCTGTACTTTCCTTTAAATATCCTTTGTGCCTTGGGAAGGACCCTGTATCCTAGGCCCAGATTTCATTTTCGGGAACACTATGTGTAGTTGAGGTTGAGCCTCACTCCCTCCAAGAACTATCTGCTCCCTGTCATTCCAGAGAATTTACTAAACACTGAGTATCTGGTACGGGATTTTTGGAATGATAGGGAACAAGCCTTAGATCTAGAAGTGGATGTGGTTTAAAGTGCATCTCTAGGCAAAACTTTTTGTTTGACTTAGATTGGGAAGGGTTAGACCCTCTGTGAAGTTTTAATTGATGTCCATGTCCCCTTTGGGTAGATTCACCCCTCTTTATGTACCTAGTCATTAAAAAAAAAAAATTATGGTAAATCTAAAATGTTAGAATTGTCCCCAGAGTTTGGGGCAGATTTTCCAATGGGGACACCTGTTTCAGGGACAACTGTGTATAAGGGGAATTCCCCTCACTTTGGGAAATTTCCTCTCACTGGTGCCTTTAGGACAGAAAGTGAAGGGAAACTGTGATCTGAGTCTAAAGTCTGGAATTTAGGGGTTCTACCCAGACACAAAGGAAATGTTTTAAAGTGACTCTTAATTTAAAAAAAAAAGTGCTCCCTTCAGAAGAAGGATTTTCATGCTTTTCACTCCAGCAGGCAGCAAGCCCTCACTTTGTTCTGTTGAAGAGCTACAGCCTCTGAGCAGGATCTTTACATCTAGCACACTATCAGGTTTGTCTGGTCTCCCACTCTGTGGATCCTTCTGCCAGCCCCTACATCAGTACTGTGTCCTGCACACAGCAGGGGTGGGGGGTGTTTGTCTAGGCTTCCAACCATCTTGGACGTGTTGGATGCTGAAGATTCTGCTGGAAGGCTGTAGCTCTTCAGTAGTGTAAAGACTTGGAAACGTATTTATGAAGAATCATTATATCCTTGATTTTTTATATTATAAAGGACAGAGTCACTTTATAGGCACAGATACTTGATACTTTCACTTGTTTGATGGGTATGACCTGTTCACTTAAAACAAAACCTGTTATGTGGGAAAAACACGGGTGCTGCCAATGCTGTTATTCTGAGCAACTGACCTACAACAAGTATGCAAGTTAGGACTTGTGGCATGCTTGTTCCACTCAGTAATTAACAAAGGCTCCTAGCATTTTTTTGGAGGAGGTCACGGCAGCTCCCGTGCCTCTTGCATGGTAGGTTTTCTTTAATGCGTCTGCATCCATTCAAAACTTAAAGTGACACTGAACTCAGGAGTGAAACCTTAAAAATGCATTCAAGTATCTTAACTATTAACAAAACTGAACCTTATTTGTGCATCACTGGCACTGTCCTTCCTTTTTGGAGGGGGGCTACTTTTGTTCCCCATGGTCCCTGTGTGTGTTGTAGCCACTGCTCCAAGCTCACTCCTATGTTGGACTACAATCTCAATACAAATTAGTGAACTAAGCGTGAGATTGTAGTCCATCATGGGAGCAAGAATGCAGCAGTGGCTACTTTACAGCACACATAGGGACCATGGAGAACAAATGTAGCCACCCTCCAGAAGGAAGGACAGTGTCAGCACCAATTCACAGATGATTTGAGGATCTACAGCCGAGTGATACACAAATAAGATACATTTTTGTTAATAGTTAAGGTACTTGAATGCATTGTTAAGGTTTAATTCCTGAGTTTAGTGTAATTTTAAACTTCCATGTTTTTTAATGGACCTACCCTTTAAACCATACTGCCGTATTTGCTCCATGTTATTAAGCATTATTGTCACAGCCTAAACAAGTGCAGTAATCTGGAAAATGGGCTTGTTGCACCGAAAAAGAAAAAAAAACATACATTAGGAATAAAGGCTGGCATGTGTAACAGCTTGAGCTGCAGCTAATTAATACATGGGAAAACTTTAGTAGTGCAGATTAGAGAGGCTCATCTTGTATTTTAATGAATCTGTGTCGATGTTCAGCTTGTGTTCTGCATGACTCTCTCACAGTACTAATTGACATTAATACCTGTTACGTCTGCATTGTGTTTGACCGTGCAGGGTGCTAAAGACTTCCCCGTGCGCCGGGCTGTGAAGGATACATTGTCCAACCCTCAGTCTCCACAACCATCTCCTTATAACTCTCCTAAACCACAACACAAAGGGGCGCAGAGCTTTTTGCCGCCAGGCTGGGAGATGAGAATAGCGCCAAATGCCAGGCCATTCTTTATTGACCATAATACCAAAACTACCACTTGGGTAAGCATCGCTGTACTATATGTAAGGTCATCGGCACAAAATACGGACTTGTTCAATGTATAACTGCTTGTTTTACACTTTGCTTCTTATCAGACTTTGTGGAAATACCAGGTAGGCCTCAGCCTACAAATGGAAGAGAAGTTGGAGTGTCAGGCTGAGTGTTAGGGTGGAAGGTCTTCCATTTCTCTTGTGTAAGCTAATTGCTGATAACCGACATCAATCTTAAATCAAAGGTGCTGTTGGGACTCTATGGAAGAAAAGTAAAGGCTTTATTAAGTTTTACTGTCCAGCACCCCAAATGGAGTGTCAGTGTGGGGACCTTAAAGGCTGACCCTGGGGCAGATGTGTGGCAGGTAGAAAATACAACTAAATAATACCTCTCAGCTGTCTCTGAGAGGTAAGGCTACAATGTTTTACCAACTTAAAAGTGGGGATTTTATTTTTTTTACTATTTAGCTGTATTCTCTTCCTTTCAGAGCAGAAGTATCAGGTTAAGTGTGAGGTTAGAAGGTCATCCTGTCTCTTTGCCTGAGCTATGTGCTGATAACCGACATAAGTCATACGTCAACATACTGTTAGGACTATATGAAGGAAAACTAAGGGCTTTATTAGGTTTTACCTCTCAGCACCCCAAAGTGCCAGTTATCAGCTCTGAACTCAGGCAGAAGAAAAGTCAGCCTCTGCGAGGGTACCACAGCCTTAGACCCAACTGACATTACTGTCTGGCAGGTAAAAAATACAACTAAATAACAGCACACTTGGCTATCTCTAACTGGTAAGGATGCAATGGTATACCAGCTTAAAAGTAGAGATTCAAAGTCATATGCATTCCCATTCCTGTTTTGGAATTTTAATGTGGCTGGAGTGAGGAAGGATGAGGATTTCTCAGGTTTTTATTGCTATGTTCCTAGTGGAAAGGTACCCCCTCATTTCCTGCCCGAACAGGAAGTGAGGGCAAATCTCTCCAATTGGGAACAAAGACAGAAACATATTCCTAGTGGAGTTTCAGAGGGTTAGAATGTCTGATGGTGCTTTCAATGCCATCTGTACCTTTCTGTCCTGGTGAAAGCTGTACCCTAATTCTTGTGGAGTTGTTACAGAGACAAGAAATTATAGAAAATCTTCCCAGTGGTCACAGACAGAAGGAAACCCCACTCAGATATTGTAACTCTTCCCCACACTAGTGAAAACCATTAACATTGTGTTGGAGTTTTAGGAGTCTTTAAAAAAAAGGCTACAATAGGATTCGAGTTGTGACATCTGGTTTGCATGACATGGTGCCCTCTACTGACTGGAATAAAATCTTTTTTTTTCCCATTGGTAGAGAATTTAGTTCTGGTTTTTCTTTTGATTGTTCCATGCTCTGTGCTTCTTTTTTTGGGTATTATTTACATAATTGTAACTCTAACACGATGTGCATTTTTCTTCCTTTGCTGACTGTTCAGCTTTCGTGTTATAAAATTTCCATATTCTGTTTCCGCACAGAAGGATTAAAATAGGCCAAATGGAAAAATTTGTTGCTGACTGTTGAAAAAAAAAGTCTTTAGCTTAACCACTAACAGGCTCATTTTAATAAAACCTCTGGAGGGGAATTCGTAATGGGGCCTGCCCGATATTGGCCGCAGTCAGGGAGACTGTAGATTGGTTGGGCAGTCTCTGAACAACGGACGGTGAACAATTCAGCCACCAATGAACCTTCTGCAGTTCTACCAGACTCACCAGATGCTATGCTTACTCTGGGAATGGTCGCTCGGAGATTTGCAGCTTGTCAGGAAATCACATCATGAACCTTTTAGACTTTAAAATATGCATTGTTACCATTCTCTAATTAATCCCTACAGGGCAATGTTAAAATGTCTTTCTGGGTTGCTTTTTAGTGTTGCCCTGTGTATAGCCCACCTTAAAATTCTGATGTTGGATAAGAAAAACCTTGTGCCAGCTTCTCATCAACCCCAAATAATGACTCCTTCTATTTTCACTGCAAAATACTATTTACTGGATGTGACCTCAATGCAGAATTTGTGCAATTGCAACAGTTCTGTGGATACGTTTTCATTGTTTAGGCCCACACACTTGTGTAAGCATTCAAAATGATGAGCTATATATGGCTTCTCCTCTTTATGGCAGGAAGTGGTGGGGATGGAGATGCCTGCAGCATGGCTTCCATTGGCAGACACCGTCTCTGGGTGGTCATGCAGGAAACCATCTTATTTGCATCTAAACAGCCCTTTAAAGAAGAACTATGGGGTCAGGGCTTTTCCCCATAGACACAAACTAGCGTCCTCCCGTCACCCAAAGCTCAGTATACCGCGAGCTACAGCTTGCGGTATACTGAGATGCCGCAGCCGGGACGGATCCCGACATTACTGTCTGGATCCACCCAGCTGCGTGAGTGAAAGCTGGCAGACAGAGCCAGCTGTACCCGCCCCCTCCCCCATCTGTTCCGCCAGTCAGCGCTGGAGGATCGGACAGAGGAGGGGGGAATCCCTGCAGGGAGCCGTGAGTGACATTCACGGCTCTCTGCAGGCACAGGATCCAGAAGTGAGCGAGCGAAGGTATGTGTTCGCTCACTTCCCGATCTATTGAGCCGACTTGTTACAGTTTCATTGTCACAGGTCGGCTAGAACTATGAGGCTGAGTGATTTTCACTCGCCTCATAGTTCTCCTTTAAAACAGGTTCCTTAAAGTGACTCTAAACTATTAACAAAAATGTATCTTATTTGTGTATCACTCAGCAGTAGATCCTCAAATTATCTCTGAATTGGTGCTAAAACTGTCACTGCTCCCAGGATTGACTACAATTTCATGTTTAGTTCAATTTGTATTATGATTGTAGTCCATCACAGGAGTGAGCTTGGAGTGGTGGCTACTTTGCAACACACACAGGGACCATGGGGAACAAAAGTAGCCCCCCTCCGGAAGGAAGGACAGTGTCAGCACCAATTCAGAGATGATTTGAGGATTTTTAAGATTTAACTCCTGAGTTTTGAGTCATTTTAAAGGAAGCCAGGCATGAGATAGAAATGGAATCGCCCATTGCTGACCATAAATACCAGGTTTCTGGCTTTCATGGTTACCCTCTTGCTTTGAATACTTTGGGTCACTGATCTAAAACAAGAATACAAATCTTGACTTCTGACTTGTTTCCGATCCACATGATCTTTCAACAGCAGGAGAGGTTAACATGAACCGATTTATAGTAAAAGTCCACTTTTATTCCTATCTAAACTAGGGAGGGGTTGGAACATCTGATAGGTATTTATTTGTTGTTTCTATTGCAAAGTTTTTTTTTTTAATGGTGAGTAGAAGTCCAGAAATAGAGGGGGTATCCTCCAATGGTGACAGCTTTCCAAGAGAGGTTTCCTCTCACTTTGGGGAGATATCCACTCACTTCCTGCCATGTCTCTGGGACGGGAAGTGTTTGGAAATCTCACAAACCACAATGCAATTCTTACAGAGCTTCTTACCCTTCCATGCTCTATACAAAAAACAACGGTTTTGGTTAAAGTGTTAATTTGTGAGTATCTTCTTCAAATTCATCACACAGTTACAATGTGATCTTTTAGATCTACCAACAACTATTTTCAGTGCAAGAGCCTTCCCTGATTGGATACAGATGAGTTGGATAGTTTAGGTAGGTTCCCATGTTAGATAGTTTTGGTAACTCTAAAGTAGATTGTACAAAGATTGTGTACAGTCAGATTGTAACTTGTATGGGGACCCTTAGATCAAAGAATATGCTAGAGAAAAGCTTTCTTTATGGATGTTTGTAACAAAAATATGTTACTAGCCTGTCCATATCATTTTATAGGAAGACCCGAGGTTGAAATTTCCAGTTCATATGCGAACAAAAGCTTCATTAAATCCAAACGACCTGGGTCCTCTTCAAGTGAGTATGAGTGTGGGCTGCGGAATCAGGTGCATTTCTACTGCAGATCAATCAGCCTCTCATGTAGCAAAAAGATATGCGGAAGGATTTGTGTGTATTTGCTATCCCCTCATCTGCAGTCATGAACAGAGGGATGGAAGGACTCATCACTATGCTTCTGCTGTCAATCACAGGCTGGGGGCAGGGAGGTGACCAGGTGGTATTGCTTAACTATGGTAGGGAAACGTTTAGGTCACCAATGCTTCCTCAGATCTATATATAGCTGTTTGCCTTCAGTTCAGCTTTAAAGCTGAACTCTGACCTTCCCTTCAGTCTTGCACTGTTGTACCGGCTCCTCTCCTGGACTGAAATCACTCACTCTAATTTCACTGCACAGTGTCAGCTTTTCACAATGTACATTAGAAACTGCAGTAAGTCAGATAGAGTCCACCTCATTGTCTGGCTGGAGGATGCCCAGCTTCATCTGGCCATTTCCTCTTCAGCCTGACTGTCCCTGGCCCACCCCTTTTATGCATTGAATTTAAATTCTTTCAGTCAAGGAAACTCGGCATTACCTAGAGTGGTCTGTTTGCAAATGTGACTAGCATCAGAACGCCCCCACCTCTAGACTGGCATCCACCAATTAAAACATTTTGATATTTGCATAACTTCTCCCAAAGACCAGCCCATTGCTTGCATCAGGGCTGAGGGCTCTTGCGAGTAGTATTGAGGCAGTGTCCTGAAATAAGAGTCCAGTCTTTTTCTGCAGCACCTGTTATCAATGAACAGGAATCCTCTATACTGAGTGTTCCTGTTCATTCATAACATGAGGACAGAGTATGTTTACTATAACCACATCTATGAATAAACAGGAGGTGATGTACTCTGTCCTCAATTGTTAACAAACACTGATCACTGAGTGTTTGTACCGCTCTCCATCCTGACACGCTGTCACAGGAGGCTGAGCTCTGCTCGCTCAGCCTCCTGTGACATCACTGGCTGCCTCTGCCCACACTGCTTTCCTCTGATCTGTGACAGGAGGCTGAGCGGTGTGGGAGGAGAGAGGCCGGCCGCTCACAGCGCTCTCCTCCCGCAGCGATCGGCCCGCTGTGACAGTTTCTCTCCTCCCCGCTGGGACACAGAGCAGCGCCCAGCAAGGTGGGAAAAAAGCAGGGATGCGCCGATGTATCAGCCAGAAAATAGCACTTTCGGCATTTTGTCAAAAGTGCAATTTTCGTCCGATATGTTTCAGCGGCCGATATATCGGTGCATCCCTAATAATGAACCCAGTGTGCTATAAGTTTCCTTTTTGACAGTGGCATATTGTGTATAATGCGAGTTAAGACAAGAGGGTTCTCCATTCTTCATCTCTCTAATGAATTGTTCTGATTGATTGTTTTGCAGCCTGGCTGGGAGGAGAGAATACACTTAGATGGCAGGACGTTCTACATAGACCACAGTAAGTGCCCTCCCTCCTATTAGTGTTCACCTGCGATGACAGGTAGCAGCGGTATGAAAGTCATGTGATCTTACTCTTTATTCAGGAACTCAAGTGTTGATGTGCACAGACCGTGAAAATGCACAGTCCCTGCCCCCCTACGGTACTGTACATTCTGCACCACAATGCTTGCGGTTTCCCCCTATTTGTGTCTGAAGGATTGTGAAGAAATTAACAAATTTTGTGTTTTTTATTTTTTAATGCGGTGTTGGTGGATACTGTATGTTTACTGCAAGATGACATGCCTCAGTGACCCTGCCTTGACATCCACCATTGCAAAGGGAAAATAAGTCCAGCAGCTTTTTGTTATCGGAAGGCTGACGCGTATAGTTGGAGCCATCTGGCATACCCAATATGGTGCTGTAACTCCAACCAACCAATTTGATGTTTGCGTTCACAAAAATGTTTAAGTGGTGTAACAGCTGATCCGTGGTTGGTTGTGTGTTACTACGCCTTAGAAACTCTTTTATTCAATGCGCCCGTTATTTTAAAGGATTACTCCACTCCTTTTTGATAAATTTGTGTTTTTTTATTTTAATAAAGCCGCTTCCCAATCCAAATGTTGAGTTTTGAATATAACTCCAGGATTCCAGCTAGATCTATAGAACAATTTTAACTGGAGTTTTTTTTTTTTTACAAATTTTTTTTTTGGTTTAGCATAAAATAAGTAATTGTTACTTTCAGTTAAAACTGCATATCAGAATGATCTATAGATCCAGAGATATAGCTATAATGATGTTCAAAACACAACATTTCGTGTACCATCACCTCCTGAACCTCCCTATTGGTCCTTTGGTTTGATAGGTAGCCTAACTGGCCAATAGAGAAGTTTGTTTGGCGCCCATGGTTTAGCTCAATTTTTACAGGGTGAGTTAATATTTGTACATAATGTCAGATTCCTCTATCTCTGGATGTTCTGATCATTTTGACATTTTACTCTGAAGGTAGCTTTGCTTTATGCACTTTTATTCATCGGTTCAGTTTGGGTTTGCAGTTTGTTCCAGGTTTACTTTTTAACTTGTAGCAAGCCAAAATAGTCCTATGTGCTTTACCAGGGTAGTGTAGTAGGAAACTGGAGCACTCTGTGGAAATTTTACAAACAAGTGGATAAGATGCATACACAAAGTGACACTAACCACGAGTTAAAGGAGAACTATGGGGTTAGGGCTTTTCCCCATAGTTCTCCTTAGGGTAACGGGAGGACACAAACTAGCGTCCTCGCATCACCCTAAGCTCAGTATACCGCAAGCTACAGCTCGCGGTATACAGAGACGCCGCAGCTGAAGTGGATCCCGACAATTATGTCTGGATCCGCCCAGCTGCGTGAGTGACAGCTGGTTCTGCCTATCTAGAGGCAGAGCCAGCTGTACCAGCCCCCTCCCCCGTCCGTTCCGCCAGTCAGCGCTGGAGGATCGGAGCGGGGAGGGGGGAATCCAGCCACTCACCTGTCACGGCAGAGAGCTGTGACAGGATCGAGAAGTGAGCGAACGCCGGTATGTGTTCGCTCACTTCCAGATCTACTGAGCCGACCTGTGACAGTTTCATTGTCACAGGTCGGCTAGAACTAGGAAGTGAGTGAAAAGCACTCACCTCATAGTTCTCCTTTAAACCTGAAAAATACATTCAAGTAATTAACTATAACAAAAATGTATCTTATTTGTGTATTACTCGGCTGTAGATCCTCAAATCATCTCTGAATAGGTGATGACACTGTCCTTCCTTCTGGAGGGCGGCTACTTCTGTTCCCCATGGTCCCTGTTTGTGTTCTAAAGTAGCCACCGCTCCAAGCTCACCCCTGTGTTGGACTACAATCTCATGTTTAGTTTATTCATTTGTAATGAGATTGTAGTCCATCATGGGAGTTAGCTTGTAGCGGTGGCTACATTACAACACACACAGGGACCATGGGGAACAAAAGTAGCCCCCCTCCAGAAGGGAGGACAGTGTCAGCACTAATTCAGAGATGATTTGAGGATCTACAGCCGAGTGATACACAAATAAGATACATTTGTGTTAATAGTTAAGGTTCTTGAATGTATTTTTAAGATGCAACACCTTTAGCGTCACTTTTAAGAAAACGCTGAGAGTAGAGAGGATAAAGAATATAAAACACCATGGGAGAAATCCATTTCAGTATAGTATACTATGTGCAGTTGTAGAAAATAGAGCTAGGTCAATGAGACGTAAGAAGCATGTACTGACATCCGTGGGGTTGCAGAAGACCTGTGAGGGGATCTCTGTGTAGTATTAGATCACACTCAGTGCTTGTCAGGGTGATCTGGTTATTCCATTACTGTGTGATAACTGGATCCCACTGTGAATTTTGGCAAGTTTATATACTTCAAAAAGGAACAGAAGGTGGCGTTAGTCATATGTGTGTGCAAGGAGATGCTTGCGATGTTCATGAAGGTTGGTAATTATTGGTCTTAAAAACATTTAAAAGACATCATCAATGCATTTCTTGGCACGGCATTGGCAGCTTCACTGTTGTGTGACTACAATAGATGCACCCACCTCTGTATTTCCTATTGTATTGTGTACACCTATCCTAAAAAAGTGGTCATTGCAGTGCCATGAAATACTTTGATGGTGCCTTTGAAGTTTCTATGACCAATAAATACCTACCTTTCTGAAGATACAAGATTGAAGAAATAGGTCACCAGCACTCCATAAGTTAAAATGAATGAGTCCTTTTAATGGACAATGATGTCACAGAAATCCAACATGAGCCGACGTTTCGGGGCCACACAGGGTCCCTTCTTCAAGGCAACATGGTCACATCTCTTGCCTTGAAGAAGGGACCCTGTGTGGCCCCGAAACGTCGGCTCATGTTGGATTTCTGTGACATCATTGTCCATTAAAAGGACCTATTTCTTCAATCTTGTGTTTTGCACGGTGCCATCCGTGAAGTTACTTCGAGCACCATTTATTTGATTGTTGGCCGGGACTGCTGAAAGGTGTGCGGAGGGCACTTCCATCAATTGTTTCTGAAGATACAGACTTCAAGCATCTCCTTCCACATTGGTGCTCTGCAAAAACTCCATCCTCTGTTCCTATTTAGGACATCTAAACTCTCTAAAATACAGACATTTTATAGATATTGACCCCACTGGTAATCAAACAAAGACCATAGTCATAATGTTAATCATCCTATATAGGGTGTATGTCAGCAGTCATGTTGCTTTTAAGTTGCCTAGCAGGAAATTTTCATTGCATCTAGTTGCCATGGAGATCTGTTTATATCTGCCTACAGAATGCTTGCATCAACCCAACATCCCATTGTGTCCAGAGTCTATCAGCAATGAGCAGGGGACCTTCGATAATCTATACAAGGAACATTATATGTCATAAAGAATAATTGCACAATTACTGATTGGATTGCTTTAATCCAATAAAACAGATTTGCCAAAAAGGTGGAGTCTTCCTTTGATTTAGCCCAAATGAAATATAGCGTAGCAAGGCCTCGGCGGTGAAACTGCTATTCTGACTTCATTTTCTGGTTGTGGCATGGTTTTTTTGTTGTCTCTACACATTAATACACCTCCAGACTGTTTTCGTTATACACCCTGAAGTAACACTTTGTGTGTATGCACAGTAGAGTAACCAGTTTAAGTGATCTAATACTACCTGTTTGTGTATGTAAAATAAAGTTAACATTACAGGCAGTGTGCATTTAGGCAGTTATCCTATAAAGTTGAGTACTGTCCAGGATCATTTTGCTACAGCTACATTTTTAGGACAGGCTTTTCGGGGTCTACCCACTCCTTTTCAGTTCAAGCAGAATCAATTTACACAAAAGTTTAGCAAAATGTTAAACAATCTCCAAAGACAAAAATTTCTGTTGCAAATAAAAAAAACATTTATCACGCACAATAATCAACTATGTTGCTGCAGGTTCACTTATGCAGCTGTTGGCTTAGGCAGCCATAGTGAATTTAAAGGTCAGCTACTCTCTGTTGGCATAAGGTTGTGGCAAACCCTAGCTATTGGTTTTGGACTGGGACTGAAAGTTAATGGATAAGTATTGGAAGAGTAAAATGTATTCTTCCTAATACTTTGAGCCACCATGTAACACTGCAGGTGTCTATAGCTCAAGAGCTGAGCAATCACAAAATGCTTGATCGCTCAGCTCACAGTCTCCTCCCTGCAGAGAGCAATGATCGTCAGCCCCCGCAGGAATTCCCGCCTCCCTTTTCTGTTCCTTCAGAGCTCATTGGAGGGGCAGGCAGGGGAGAGGGCGGGCACAGCTGGCTCTGGCTCTAAAGAGGCAGAGCCAGCTGTCAATTAGGCGATGGGGGGGATACCTAATATTGTCAGGACCTTTCCTGGCTGCAGTGTGATTCTGCACTGTCAGAAAATAGCGGGCAGTAGCATGCTATATGCTGAATGTGGGTCACAGGGTTACATTTATTAATGAACTCCTGTGACCCAAACTCAGCATATAGCGGGCTACTGCCTGCTATTTCCTGACAGCGCAGAATCGGGAAGCCAAAAGAAGGTTCAGCTTTAGTTCTCTTTTAATGGGTTGCATTGGATCAGTATGATGATTTACAGCATTAGAGCACAGAGGACACACAGTTTCCCTGTCAGGTTTTGCACAGACGTAGATGGCATGAGGGGGCCA
The DNA here is from genome assembly GCF_000935625.1 of Nanorana parkeri. Taxonomy (NCBI): domain Eukaryota; kingdom Metazoa; phylum Chordata; class Amphibia; order Anura; family Dicroglossidae; genus Nanorana; species Nanorana parkeri. The sequence continues at coordinate 617,138 of NW_017306329.1, read as the reverse complement.
AGCGATACCATGAGTGTGGATAGAATTCTATCTTGGTGCTATGCATTTAGTATATGCAAGTGTTATATGCAGGGCCGGATTTACTCTCTCTGCTGCCCCAAGGCCAGGTTCCTCAATGCACCCCCCTACCCCGCCCCCTCTTGGCGACATCGCTGAGATCACTTGTACAAAACAAGCTGCGGCTTTGCCACTGTACATTTAGCTCGGCTTGCCCAAAGTAGGGCTAAATGGAACAGGAAATACATGTCCTGGGCATTGGGAGGTAGGAATTCCACACCCCTGCTGCCCCTCTACTCCCTGCTGCCCTAAGGCCAGGCCTTGGTTGGCCTTGTGGGAAATCCTGACCCTGGTTATTTGGATGTATAACATTCATGGAGTAATTCTCGAAAAGCACTACTTCTTAGAAAAAAAGCAATGATTCCAGATATGGGGGAATATATAACATCTTACCTGCTTCTCACAGTGTGGTGATTGTTTCCTGAATGGCCAATTGCCAGACCCAAGTGGTGTCATGTGCTAAAAATGCATAGTCTGTTGAGAGCGTGCTGCCTTCGCGTGCAGTGTGTCATGTCATTTTCTCTCCAGCAAGTCAGCTTGCAAGAGCTCGCATAGCTGAGATTAATATTTTCATCTTCAGCCAATCGGCTCGCGCGTAGAAACCTGCGCGCCACGATGCGAAGTCCATCCGGTTGTTATGCGCAGGCCGATTGTCTGGCAGTCATTCACCTGTGTGCACTCAGCTCACATACTGCATGCAAAGCTCTGTGCCTGACAGCTTCGCTTTGCATGCAGTGCGTCACGCGCTTAAGTGTGGTATAGATATAACAATAAATATATAATAAAATGTAACCAAAGATTGACGACTATACCGTACCTATAGTATTAGACACTCATGGCACTAAATTAAAATAATTGTTATAAATACAAAATAATTATCAGTAAAAAATAACAAAAATAAACAAAAAGTAATAATAATGACAGGAAAAGAAACACAAGCAGACTTCCTTTCATTAGTGAAGAAGTAACTCATTTCATTGATGGTCAGCGAGAAGAATGCCACCCTTACAGACAGCTAAGAAGAACTTTAGTGGCATGCCAATACCTATGCCAAGGGATATTGGCTCCTGAACTATGCAAGCACTACTAGATTGGAGGTCAGTCTACAACTGCTCATGGAACCCCTAGCAACCTCTGGAGGAGCCCTAGAGTTGAATGGATCCCTCGTTCAGAATAGCTGCATAAACCCGATTGCAACTGCAGGCTGTATAGTGCAGATTACAACAGACGTGGGATATAAGCAGTGGACCTACAGGTTGTTTTGTACCAGAAAGGATCATCTACATCACCTTATTTCCATTTACCAAAACTGAACTACACCTTAATAAGTACGTACCTGTTCTATAACTTCCGCTGATTTCTAGAATTATAAGTGTCCCGTTGTAATACTCACTGTTGAGCAGTTATGGGCTTTCTGCAGTATGGGACAGGGCCGTGGCAGGAGAAGGGGGAGAAGTATGCAAGCTGCTACTGTTTGGCTGCTCCGTGTGAGAGTTGTGATATATTTAATGTGCTATATATAATGTGTATGCATATTATATATCTGCATAATCCAAATACATATTATAGATATGCATAAATGAAATGTATCTGCACATTTGATGTATTTTGTTTTTGGGTTTCAACATTTAAAAAAATATCTGAAATTTGACATCGCTATGAAGAAATCAGTCACAAACCTCTTTATTTTTTCTAAAATGATGTGGAATATGACATTGCCAAAAATTTCTCACGAGCCATCTTTATTCTTTTTGGATCAAGCCTTATGATGGCAATAAGGTCAATTTCTTTCTGCTTGCTTGTTTATTGCAGTCTGTCTTTTATACCTCTAGCCTTTCTCCACCAACTGGTAGAGTAGTGAACAGCATTACAGTACTGGCTGACAGTTGGCAGTTTTTCTGGCTCGGTTTTGTGCTAAACCTCGTTTTGGGATTGTGCTGGAAGAAGCGTATCCATCCATCTTTGATTTGCTGCGCTTCCTAAATGTTAAACTATCTGTAATGCAAATATGTACGTTTTAATTGCAGATACTAAAATAACCCAGTGGGAGGACCCCAGACTACAGAATCCAGCCATCACTGGGCCAGTAAGTTAAGTTGTGGTTTTGTGAAAAAGAAAATGAGTTTGGATATGTACTATTTGTGTATCACTCGGCTGTAGATCCTCAAATCATCTCTGAATTGGTGCTGACACTGTCCTTCCTTCTGGAGGGGGACTACTTGTGTTCCCCATGGTCCCTGTGTGTGTTGTAAAGTAGCCACCAGTCCAATCTTCTGTGATGGACTAAAACCTAATGTTTAGTTTACTCATTTGTATTGAGATTGTAGTCCATCACGGGAGTGAGCTTGGGGCTACTTTACAACACACACAGGGACCATGGGGAACAAAAGTAGCCACCCTCCAGATGGAAGGCCAGTGTCCGCACCAATTCAGGGATCTACAGCCGATTGATAAACAAATAAGATACATTTTTGTTAATAGTTAAGGTACTTGAATGCCTTTTTAAGATTCAACTCCGGAGTTTAGTGTCACTTTAAATCATAATAACAGGTTCCTTTTAAAGCCAACTTAAATTCATAATTTAAGTCTAATTATATGTAGGAATTAGGATGAGTCAGTAGAAGTGTTAGAACAGACATAAGGTTGCCTTAACAAGTAGGGCTCTATTTCTAGGTGATATGACCCAAGGTCACATAAGGTGACCCTTAGCAGCTCTTCATAATTGTTTAAAATGAAGCTACATTTAGCAAAAAAACTTTTGTTTTAGTACATGTTGATACAAATAAGTCTAATATTGGTTTTAAATAGACACTGGTTTCTGATATACAGTGCCCTTAGCCTCCTGTTCCTGGCAGCTCCCCTGCTGTTTCAGGCAGTGTTCAGGTGTCTTACTTTTTCGGAATGTTAGTTTATTTGGAGTTCCAAGCAAAAACAAAACAAATGTAGTGAATGATTCAGCATGTTAGCACCTAGCCAAAGCTGGCTTGTGATTTTTAAATGTGCTGACTTTTTAAGTAGTCCTCCACTCCACTTAGGGCACATACTGAGTGTGACTTGGTTTTCATTTAATCATTATTTTCTCTTTCTCTTCTAGGCTGTCCCTTACTCTAGAGAATTTAAACAGAAATACGATTATTTCAGAAAAAAATTGAAGAAACCTGTAAGTATTTTAACTACATGACATAATTCACAAGGCATGTGCACTAAAATTAAAGAATGTAAATGCCATGGTACCCAGGAGGCTATTATCTGCTAATGTTCTTTTCTGAACCAGCGTCAATGGGCTTTTGTTCTCTTTATTAGTATTATTATTATTATACAGGATTTATATAGCACCAACCGCTTGTGCAGCACTTTACAATATAAGGAAGACATTACAATCACAATACAATTCAAGACAAGTTGGTAAGGAGGGCCTTGCCCATGAGGGCTTACAATTTTCTTTAGAACTGCTTCTCTCCTCATACAAGTCTATGAGAATGGAGCTTGAAGCAGGTCAAAAGGTTGCCAACTACAGGTTCAATACATCTGCAATGTATAATGAATGATCAGAGAAGCACCACAGACTGATGTAAAAAAACAAGCTGCATTTGTCTGTTTGCACAAGCCCAAAGCCCTTGGACACAGGCCGTTAGGATCAGGAAAATATTGCTAATGCTGTTTCATTGTATGAATGTTCTCAGAAGATCAGCTCAGCTAGGATATCTGATTGGTTGATGACACCCTACGAACCATCTAACCCACCCCCCTAACCCTTAAAAATTATTCTTCCAGCACTTATTGCTTAAAATGAGTCCTTAAAGGAGAACTATGGGGTCAGTGTTTTTCCCCATAGTTCTCCTTAGGGTAACAGGAGGACACAAACTAGCGTCCTCCCGTTACCCTAAGCTCAGTATACCGCGAGCTACAGCTCGCGGTATACTGAGACGCCGCAGCCGGAGTGGATCCCGACAATTGTGCCGGGATCCGCCCAGCTGCGTGAGTGACAGCTGGCTCTGCCTATCTAGAGGCAGAGCCAGCTGTACCCGCCCCCTCCCCCGTCCGTTCCGCCAGTCAGCGCTGGCAGATCGGAGCGGGGAGAGGGGAATCCAGCCCCTCCCCCTGTCACGGCAGAGAGCCGTGACAGGATCGAGAGGTAAGCGAACCTGGTATGTGTTCGCTCACCTCCCGATCTACTGAGCCGACCTGTGACAGTCTCATTGTCACAGGTCGGCTAGAACTATGAGGTGAGTGGAAATCACTCATCTCATAGTTCTCCTTTAACAACTTTTATGTGGGGCTTGAGGTCTTCTGTAGCTTTTGGCACCCATGTAAAATCTCCCATTATTTGACTGGATTGTGCCCATTGTAATGCAGCTTCTTATGCAGTATCATGGATTAGCAGACCCATGTAATTGTAAACTTGTTCCTTAATGTGTTTTTCCCTTCAACAAAGGCACTTACCTACCTAAATCATCATAATAAAGGGATTTTCACTTATGTCCGCTAATTAAGGAGTGCTGATTAATGATAATGCTTGTTGTCATTAGAAAACAATTTACAGTTATGATCAAGGCTGCTAATTATATTAAAACCAATTAATATAATTGTTGGCTGTTGTAGATTAGAAAAACATAAGTCGTAAGCAATGACTGCCTGTCAAATGTTCTTACAATAGTGGAGGAGATCATTTAGATACGTGTTCTGGTTTTCAAATTGCGGTTATAGCACGGTGTCCTAGAAGGATCCTTACCAATATGTAAAGTGCTCTCAGACTTGGATACTTAAACCATACTGCTGGGGGTAATGGTGCATACCATGCTTCAGAGTGCTGAGCATATTGGTGTGGTAGACCACTATACACCGCTGATATGTGAACAAGTCCTAATTCATTTTTGGATTCCCTTTTGAAGTATAGAAGTAGTTGTCTTAATTGTTTTGGGTGTGCTTAGTTGTTAGTATATTAGGTGTATGTAAAATCAAACCTTTTTATTCTAGCGTTGTATAATGTGTTAGTAAAGGGCCAAATAAAGGCATTGAAACATCAAGATAATCCAATAGGTTAAACTTTTTATAAACTGGAAGGGAGAGACTATTTTAAAAAAGTGAAGCTTGGTCCGTGTGGCTCAATTTTCGGGCCTCAGATGTGTTCTCAACTGAGATTCTCTCAATTTCTCTGACTATATGTGGTGCTGTGGAGTGGGGGGGGGACACACACACACACACACACACACACACACACACTCCTATGTTTCCAGCTCTAGGGTCTCTTCCTCAATGTTCTACTTCTGTGTTCTGTTCTCTCCCCGACCCCGACATGTTCCCCTGCTCTTCTTCCATTCTTCTTTTCTGCATGAGTCTTCCTACCTGATTTTCTCTGGTTTTGTGTGTTTCTTTCTTGTCTTATTGTTCCTTTCCCATCTACGCTGCTCTGATTCCTGACGCGTACACCTGGCTTTGTACCTTGCCTTTCTTACACCTGTTCTCTTATACTATATAGTTAATAGTACGAGCCGGTTTGCCCCAGACTTGGTATTGTCTATCCTGGACGCTACCATCTTGGGGGCAAAATTTTGGAGGCACCCCGATGGACTGACCCATTGCATTATTCACAAACTGTATTGGCTGTACAGAGTAGGTGTGCCTTTATACCTTGGGGTTCTGCCATTGCATGGTTTGTTACAAGGCTCTTATGCGTTTTCACTGCTGTTGTACTGTGGCTATATTCTTTGAATGCTATACTTTGTGTCTGTCTGTTTGTATGAAATCCTCAATAAAAACTTATTGAACTAAAAAAAAGTAAAGCTGTGAAAAGTGGCTATTCCATGCAGACCTCTATTAACAGACCCTAGTATGTTCAAGTATCATCAAAGTAACAGAGTGCCATTCCCTCCCCAGGCTGACATACCAAACAGGTTTGAAATGAAGCTTCACAGAAATAGCATCTTTGAAGAATCGTACAGGCGGATCATGTCGGTGAAGAGGCCGGATGTCCTGAAGGCACGGCTCTGGATAGAGTTTGAATCCGAGAAAGGCTTGGATTACGGTGGAGTGGCCAGAGAGTGGTTCTTCCTTTTGTCCAAAGAGATGTTTAATCCGTATTATGGACTGTTTGAGTATTCCGCAACGTAAGTTTATTTTCTGTGACATTCTGTGCATTCTGACCTAGTTTCTGCTTCCATTTCTGCCCCTTATGTCTGTCAGGGTTTTCTAATATATGTGTGGCGGTACATCATGTTGGGATTGATTCTGCTTAAACTATGTAAGAGGAGCTTCAATCTGAACTACAGTTTAATTATTGCTCTGAGACTAGGGATATGTGAATATACATTTGAGCCTTTCCTGCCTGCTTGCCTACATTGCCGTGAGCCCTTCGGCTTGTTGCTGGAAATGCTGCAGGTTGCAGATTGTCAAGGACCCCAGTGACTAGTCAGGATGGCTTGTGCTCATAAATGATGTCACAGCCTGCTGCTTAGTTTAGCTGGTTGATAACCAAGATTATGGCAGCCTACAGCACTGGTACTAAGGTGCAGGGGGGTCATGTAATAGGTCAGCCAGAGCCACTCTTCCCATGTTTTCAAACCGAAACTTTGTCCAGTAGGTCATCATGGAGCAAGTTCTTAATAACTTTTCCTGCTGCTTTGTAGGGTAAGGGATACTGTGTTGGGGACGAGACTTATATTTAGGTCCATTAAATAAAGGTAACTGTAAGGCACGTACAAAATACACACATTTAGGAATCTCTGTATTCATTAAATGTATTTTTAAAATACAAGATGTGTAAGTACCTGTTTTGCTGCTAAAAACCACACTGATATTAAGTTGCCTGCCTACTCATATGCAGGGAAAATGTACTGAAAGGCATTCGGCTACAGTGATACTATGAATGGCTGGATTGTCATATGATCCGCTAAATAATGCTGATTCAGTTTACATGTGAAACGTAAACCTTTTTATCTTCGTCACAGGGACAATTACACCCTCCAAATAAATCCCAACTCTGGTCTTTGCAATGAAGATCACCTCTCGTATTTCACATTCATTGGGCGAATTGCCGGCCTTGCAGTATTCCATGGGAAATTACTAGATGGTAAGTACTATACTTCTCCAAAGGCCCAGTTATAATCAAGACTGGGTCCCAGTGGACAAAGGCGTCGGTCAGGATTTTCTAGCTATACCTTTAGATAATCTCCCTTGAGAGGTAATAACTATAGCCCACTGCCATTCAACAATCTGAGGTTGTGGCATTATATTATTAAATTATGGGGGTGAGGTTTAGCACCAGTACAAGGTGGACCTTGTTCCTGACTTTGACATAAGTTGTCGCCCAGTATACAACCTGTTCGTTCACTTCTCTGTGTGGCGATTTCATTGAAGTTCATCATACATTCTACATTCACCACAATATGCATACATTTTAGCAATATTAAAACGGACTATATTCTGAATTACGACTCACCTATTTAATACAGACGCTACTATGTAGACATCATAAGGAACCTGTACTTCACTATCCTGAATTCCAAGGGACACCAAGTTCTAATGCAAGCTTTTTATTTTTTTTAAAGTCAAAACCGTCACAGGGCTAAGCAAGCTTTTCGTCACCCATGTGATAGCACTTGGGACTGGTGATTTGGCTGCTCAGGCACAGTGCTAAATTGTGTGTGTGGGGGGGGGGGGGTCATGTGTGCTCTATACCTGGGAGTACAAGCTTTTTACTTGCATTCTGGTGACAGTTTGGACAGTTTGGATAGTGAAGGAGCCTGGAAAGGTGAATGCAGATATCTTATGATGCCTACTTTGCAGCTGCTGCATTATTGTGTTGGGTTGTCATTCTGTGCACAGTTGGTTTAAGTGCTAAACCTGGTTATGTTTCAAAAAATTTCATTTTATGGTAAGTGAGCTCCCTGATCACAGGGTGCACACTAAATGGATGTCTCAAATTCTCCTTCCTTTTATGCACTAACCAATAAGGGTGCCATAATGGCTAATAACAGTGCTTTTATTGGTTTGTTAATGCCAGGAAGCGGCAGAGCTGCAAGATTGAGATCTCAAAGTCTGTATTCACTGTGTATCAAGGATGGGGAAACTCCACAGAGACACCCTGCAAGATTTAGGATATAGCAAAAGTACTTGCAAGCAACTGGTACCGGAGCGGCACTGGTGACTTACTAGACATACCATATAAGATCTGCCAGCTTCTCTTTAAGGACCAGTAGCCTAATTTTAGAGGGAAATATGGCTGCTTTTAATGCCAAAAAGGGACATATAGTAAGCAGTAAAATGACAATGATTTTTGTGGTATTATTCTTAATGTTTATTTATATACAGTAACAGAGTATTCTCCAGCACCTGGGCCACTCTGTTAGAGAAAGAGGGACCAGCGTTTGCAATTGCTGGATCTGGGATGGCAATCTCGCCTCTTACATTTTATTGTTGGCTAGTAAGACCTCCCAATTCAGAGATGGGCCAGTAGTGAAGCAGCAAAGGTAGCAACCATGTAAGCTGTTTGGTTTACAATCCAGAAGGAGGATGCACAAGCATCTGGAGAATCTGTTATACAGTAGATATCAGTGCTTTGTGTCATCGGCAGGATTCCGCATGGAAAAACTCCACTTTTTGCACATTTTCAGTCCATAGATAAGTGTCAACATCCATCCAATTTTGAAAACTACCTGCGCTCTACAGCCAGACCTGGGTGCAAGCACTGCTTGGCTGCTGTTAAACCCATTTCTACTCACCCTGAGTAAACTGTGGATTTAAGAGGCAGCCAATTTAGGACTGAGAGGACAGACAGGAAAATCATTTTAAGAAATCCAGTACAGCCCTAGGGGAACAGCAGGAGATTAGAACATGATGACAGGTTATATTTGCAAACTTGCTTGATTCGCTTAGTTCTATTAAGAGCTAAAATTAGTTCTATTAAGAGCTAAAACTTTTCAAAACAAAGTATTCTTTAATTCCAAATATGTCATTATCTTAAAACCAGCTCCTTCATATAAATGGAAATAGCCCCGAGCCATGCCGCTGTCAAGTTCTCCATGATTCCAGTGTGCTATGTGCACAGCCGATTCTAGAAGTAGTTTATGGCGGTCACAGCACAGTTCATTATACAATATGAGAGCAAGCAGAGCAGTGCCTGGTGGCACTGCTGGGAAATGTGATGTGGAGGGACAGCAGGAACACATAATCAGTGCTTAGTTGATCTCATTACTTGTAATGGAAGCTGCAGTGCATTATGAGGAGAGAGCTCAGTGTGTCCTTTTATTCGTATCTATCTTATTTCCTGTCGCTTTCTATTCCTGCTTGTACTTGAACTCAAAAGTAGTGTCTTGTTAGTGATGTTCAACATTGTAGAACATTGTAGAACATTGTTTATTGCTTTCTTGCAGGTTTTTTTATTCGGCCTTTCTACAAAATGATGCTGGGGAAGCAGATTACCCTGAAGGACATGGAGTCTGTGGTAAGTTTCTGAATTTGCTTCAGCATGACTTCATAAGAACTACACTAAACACTCCCAGGCTTCCCATACAAGTCTATGGGAATGCAAAATCCTCTTGAAGCAAGTGAAAATGAGTCTAACCGCAGGTAAAATACACCTGTCAATGAATTCTGAATTATCTCAGAAGCGTTTCAGTCTGGTGCTGTTTGCACAGGTCCTAATGATGCCGATCACTTGACCTATCTGAGGACAGAAGGTGGGGGAGGTTGAAGTTGGGCTTTAAGGGAAAACTAGAGTGGTTTTATATATATATTTTCTTCATTCATTATGGTCAAACTATGTTCAAAAGCATATTGTCAGGTAAATATTTACGAGTGTATGTCAATAGTACGCAGATGGAGCTGTTTCATTGCTGTTCCCTTTCCATGTTTTCCTGTTTCTTTTTAACACATGTTTACAGAGCTCAGCAACTAAAGCTGAAATGTATTCATATAAGTCAATCCCCCAACCTACATAGGGCAGGCTTTATAGTCAGAGACATCCTGCCAGAAAGGAGATGACTAATGCTCTTCTGTTTTTCTATGTTTATTGGGTTTGGTGCCTTTTTTTTTTTTTTGCACCAAATTAATACAACCTTGCTTCTTGCTGCACTGAATGCGGCTGAGGCAACTTTCCCTCTGCTAGAGTAGGTTCATTGAACCCATCAGCAGCAGAATGCATATTTTAGAACACGCTTTTCTCCCCTCCACCCCATGTATTTTTCTCAAGATGCACACTACTGCATGCCCTGGGGGTATGATACTCTTGGGGTTCATTAAACTCTAAAGGCCATGAGCAGAAGGTCTGTGCAGCCTGATTAACCGCAAGATTCCAATGAGCAAGGGCTCTGTATAAACCTCCATGTCCAGTACCGTAATTCTGCCACTACCATGCTCTATACATCTGGTGTTGTTTTGTTCATCAGCTACAGCTGATATCATTTTGTGTGATCTTTAAATGTACTTCTGTTTTGTTAGGAGGCATTACTAATGTAATCTCTTCTCACCCCCCAGGATAGTGAATACTATAATTCTTTAAAATGGATCTTAGAAAATGACCCAACTGAGCTGGATCTCAGGTTCTGTATAGATGAAGAGAATTTTGGCCAGGTATGTACATATATTATTATACATTTACAGATATATTCTTGCATTTATATCAAATGGTACAGCAGAGAATGAAAACAGAGCTTCTTTATAAAAAACATTCTCAAAGGTTAAAAGCACTGGTAATGCCCATTGCAACCCATCATGATCCTCCTTCTCTGCTATAGTTTTCATAACTCGTTCCCAATTGTAGAATTTATAATGTGTTTAGGTTGCTTGATATGTGTTTTGCAGACTCCAAATGTGATTTTTGTATCAGTCTGCAGGCTAGGTAGATAACTTTTTCAACACCACTCGTATGTGTTTTGCAGACAGCAAATATGATTTTTATATCAATCTCATTTCAGCAGTCAGTGCTTTCCCTCTGGTAACCTAATTTAAAGGAGATGTGCAAAGAATGATGAGACGTAAAATGAAAAAGGAATCTCATATATAATATGTTTTACCTGCCAAAATATTTGAATACCAATACATAAATGTTGGTGATCCCCTCTTACCTGCTTTGCAACATAAGACGAGGAAGGTGACAACGCTTTTACAGCTTACAGTTTTAAACACTCTGTGCCACTGCCCCGCCTCCTGTATGTTCCTTGGATTAATGGTGAAAACTGTAACTTTCATTATGCTTAACCTAAGTGTGTCCATACACTGCTAGACTTTTTGGATGGTTTTTGAGGAACCGGCTGAAATTCACAATTTGCGTCGCTGTTGGCACACTTTCGGTCAGCATCTTTTGATCAGCTGATCGAAGGAGCCGGTCAGAAGATCTTCGTTCGATCAAAACCAGCAGTCAATGAGCTACCGGCTCTGGTCGGGCATTCTGCTGGCAGCCGCTGTCAAAATACAATGCAAACAGCGGGATTCCTCAATCGAGACACTCCTAAGTGTTGACGGAGGATTCTGCTCTATTTTTCTTGTTCAGCCTGCAGGTTGAAAAATATATCAGTGTATGGCTAGCTTAAGCCCTCCCACTCCAATAAGCCTTAAGTATCTCCCGCTCCTATGTATTAGCATATAGAGTATATCCAGCTAAAAAAAAAAAAAATTAAGAAAAAGGTGCAGAAGGCCTAGGACCTTAGTTTTTACTGTGGCCCAACTGGGGAGATATCTGCTCACTTCCTGTTTTGTGCAAAACAAAGCAAAAAAGGCAGTGATAACACATTTTAGTTGAGTAGGTCAATAGGCTATAACTCCCATCAGCTTTTTATTACCATACTTCTGTCACTGTGACAAGGGGAAATCGGATCTCCAGGCCTCTTGATGGAAAAATTAACCTCTAAGGGGTTCCAATTTCCCCACTCTATCCAAAAGTAAAAGCTTTTTATGCTTCAGCCTTCACCTGGCACGTAGAAGCTCAGTACAAGGGTAGACTGTGTGGCCAAATGTTGGTGGACCATCACATATATATGACCATATTGGACATCTCATTCCAAAACCACAGGAATTAATATGAAGTTGTCCCCCTTTGTAGATGTAACAGCTTTTACTCTTCTGGGACGCCTTTCCAAAAAATGTGTTTTGTGTCTCTATGAATTCATGCTCATTCTGCCAAAAGAATATTTATGAGCTCAGGAATTGATGTTGTATGAATAGACTTCTCTTTGTCATGTTCCAATTCATCCCAAAGATGCTCATTAGGGTTGAGGTCAGGGCTCTGTGTAGACCACTCAAGTTCCCCCACACCAACCTCATCAAACCATGTCTTTATGGAGCTGGCTCTGTGCACAGGGGCACAGTCATAATAGAACAGATAAGGACCTTCTCCAAACAGCTGCTTCAAGGTTGCAGGTTCACAATTACAGGCAGTCCCCGAGTTACATACATCCAACTTACATACGATTCCTACTTACAAACGGGGCTATTACCGTACAGCAGGGGTAGTTGTAATGCTACCTCGCTCGTGCTGACGAGGAGTGCCCGCCTTTTTGGGTCAGGTTCGCAGTACTGTACGTAGATTACAGGAAGTTGGCTCTTGTTGGACATGCAGACGAGGGGTGTCAGCCTCTTGTTCCCGGGTCACTGTGAGGTTTTTACTGCTGTCTGTATCCTCATTAGAAAGATGTAATCTCACTTCCTGTCCTTGAGACAACAGGAACTGAAAGAAAACACACCCGAGGGAAGGGAAATTCACTCCTGTAAAAGTGATCATGGGAAAAAGGTGTCTCCATTGATCCACAGCTTTACCACCAATCCTTGTTTCCACAACAACCCAAAATGATCAAAATCCAATGTTCACAGGGACAGAAAGTGAGGTGAAATCTTCTGAACAGGGACACACACAGCAAAACAAATGTTACAGGGGGTTAACCCTTCCCTATGCTATCCAAAACAAAAAAAGTGGAGTGGAGTTGCACTTAAAAAATTTACCTGTTCCAACTTACATACAAATTCAACTTAAGAACAAACCTACAGTCCCTATCTATGTTCATAACCTGGGGACTGCCTGTATGTAAATTGTCTTCATATTCTGTAATTTTAACAGTACCCTTCACTGGAAACAGCTGAAATCAGTAATTTGGAGGAGTGGTCAGGTGTCCACAAACCTTTATTCATATAGTGTAAATGTCAGGTACTCCATTAAATCATATCTTTATCATTTTTTTGTCTGGAACCGTTCTTTAAATTCAATTTGTGGGAAATATTAAAGTGGCAAATTAAGATCTGCAAGGCATTCCTTGGTGAAGAATCTTCACACCCTGACCCTCATTCCACAATGCAATGTTCAGTGTTGCCTATCAGCATCCGTGGGCATTACTGTATAGGAGGCAACATCATGCTTAGGTCTATGGAAATAGCAATATTAAGAAAATCAGTGTTTGCATGGCCACTTCAGGAGGGCCCCAGGCTGCAGGGGAGATTCAGATCCTAAGATGAGCTGAATGTCTCCAATGTCACCAGTTTGCTACAGATCTTAGCTTTAGGTTGTCTTTGAGGCTTTCTGAAATTATTAGCACGTTCTTGGCACAGTGGAGAAGATTGCACACTCTTTGGCAGGTTTTTTTGTGTTTCATATAGTCTAAAAGAAAGCAAAATGTAATCTCTCTCACTCGGTACATGTGAAAAAGTCTGATGAATGTCCTATGCTGTTGTTTCTGCCTTCCATCTCAAGAGTACTTTGTATACTAAGCACACAAATGGATTTCCTTTCGTTTATATTTCAGACTTACCAGGTTGACTTGAAGCCAAATGGATCAGAAATGGTCGTAACAAATGAAAACAAGAGGGAATATATTGAGTACGTGTTCCTTTTTATTTTAACAATGTCAACTTCCCATTGGTGTGAGCATGAGTACACCGTTACTTCCCTACTGTCATTGATAAGTTGTATTCAGACTGGCAGAGGAGTCTACACCAAAATCTTAAATTTTTAAGTAAAATTAAACCCTTAAGCAAAACCCTTCATAAATTCAATGACTTTTATTACTTTTTAGTGATCAAAGTCATGTGAATGGTCAGCCCTTAGAACCGCCGGTGCATGTCATTGAAGAAACGTGCATCAAGACTACAAGTTACAAGACCCTGCCAATCACAGCAGGGTGCTGAAACAGGAGCTGAGGCCAGACTTGCACTATGTGCATTGTGCATTGCCGTGTCTGTATGAGGTAGATGGTGGACGTATGCAGCTAAGAGTAACAATGCTGCTTCTGTTTGCTGCTCATACAAAGGCAGCATAGTCATCCTCTTACAGAAAATGAAAATGACTGTGGCTAACTTTAAAACCAATTTACTACAAGAAGAGAAGCCTGCATAAGAGTCAGAATGCAAGGATAGTAGTAGATAATCTGCGAGTCTTTACCGATCGCCGAAAGGTAGGCAGAGTGGGAGAAAGACGGACAGGTTGGGGTCGGGAGTTTCAAAGAATGGGAGAGACTTTAGAGAAGTCCTAGAGGCGAGCATGAGAGGAGTTGACGAGGGAGCTGGAAAGCAGGAGGTCTTGGAGGTGTATAGGGGATGGTTAGGGTGATACTCTGAGACAAGGTTGGAGATGTAACCTGCGGCAGAGTTGTGGATGGCTTTGTAAGTGTTTGTTAATATTTTGAATTGTATCCTTTGGGCAATTGGAAGTCAGTGGAGCGATTGGCAGAGGGGGGTAGGGGATGGGAGCCAGTGGAGGGATTGGCAGAGGGGGGTTGCAGACACTGAGCAGTTGGTTAGGTGGATAAGTCTAGCAGCAGCATTCATGATAGACTGAAGGGGAGAGGAGCCTGTGTAGAGGTTGGCCAATGAGGAGGGAGTTACAATAGTCAAGATGAGAGATAACAAGTGAGTGGATGAGTAGCTTTGTGGTTTCATTGGTGAGGAAGGGGTGTATTTTGGAGATGTTACGAAGGTGACAGAATCTGTATAGGGATTGGATGTGGGGAATAAAGGGGAGGTCAGAGTCAAGGATGACACCTAGAACCTTGTCTCCGCTTTTGAAAGATTGAGCTTTAAGAAGTGTTGTGACATCCAGACCGAAATGCATTTTAATGTTCAGGAAGGAATTAGCATTTTGTAGGATGTTAGTAAAATTCAATTTTATGACTGCTTTGAGTGTTTAATCTTAACTCTTCGTATAGATTAAAAGTGATTTGCAAATTAAGAGCTCCAGTCTGTTTTAAAGTTTTATATGGTTTCATATGGCAGAGCCAGGAATTGAAAACAAAATATGATCCGACAAAGGAGCTGTACGTGTAGGAGTGCACATTGCTTCTGTCCTATCTCTATAGAGAACTTGACATGATCTGGACAACTCTTTTCTAAGTTAACAGTTAGGTCCTGAAGTACAGATACTGTAGACTAGATACCTTGTGATGTCTACAAGCACCTGTATTAATCCCTGTGTTCTTATGAAGCCTCCTTTGATCCTAGAAATACCCCTAAACAGGGCCACAAATTCTGCCCAAGACTGGCTACCTTCAAGAATTGCCAGGGATTTCAGCTGCTTGGTAAATTTCAGGCATTTGACCTGTGAATGACAGGGGTTGGTTTTGGAGCCAGGTGGAGGCGAAATTTATCATTGGGCAAAAGTCAGGGCTCCCCTTATATCATAAGCCACACAAGGATGGATTTAAACTTAAAACAGGTCCTTGGAGACACCACATGGTTCATCCCTTTAGCACAGTTTTTACCATAGAAGCAATATTGATTAGATCAGGTTCATTTATAGATGGACCTGTTATTTAATTTTACGCATGATTTGAACACCAAACTACCTGGTGTATGGCAGAGACTGTGCTTTACACCCTCTTTCAAACCAGATTGTCCTTTTTCCTTCAACTAAATATCTAATTCAAGTGAAGCTATCATTAAAAATTCACACTTCATAAAAATCATGTGTGATGAATGACGGCATTACCGAACATCATTATCATTCTGAGTGCAGAATGATAAAAGCTGCTTCTACTTTGCTCGCTCATACAACCATGCAGCCTAGACCACAGGGTCTCTGGCTTACCCAGTGCATTTTGGTTGTTTTATGTCATCAGAGACTTAAGAAGAACTATTGTTTCACTCAGATGCCTCTTAATAGATTTGTTGTGGATAAGGAAGATCAGCAAGCTAAGGCCAGAAGGGGGAGCTTATACAATCAAATATAGCTGCCTTATATACATATGTAATTACAGACTACACATAAGAAGCAAGATTTTTTAAACATTGTTGCATATTAAAAATCATACTGACAAGAACTATGGCACTATGAACAAGCAAATATGGGTAAAACGCGTTAGTGATGGGCGGCCACTGAGTGGAGAGTACCGTCATGCTGGTAGTTGTAGATTTATGGATTAAAGCTTTGTACTGGTGAATAGCAGTGTGTGGCTTTTTTTCTTCAAAATTTGTAATGACATGTAGCTGATTCCCGGGGTATTGCTGGGTACGCACAGAACAAGATGTACACCTGTTCAGTGTCTGCATTCTGGATCTGTATCCAGCTCTTTATGTCTGTCTATTATTACAATATCATTGCCCAGTGAAAAGAGGCCTCCACCTCTTTGAAGTCAGCGGTTAGAAGTCAGCTTGACATGATATGGAATGAAAGCTTTTTTTCACTTGTCATCTTCGCACATTGCTTCTTATTTTCTGTTCCACACAAAAGCTCCTCATTTGTGTAACTCTTCTAAACTATCAATCTGCCAGCTGATGTATCAGGCAGTATATAAAAATGAATTATTTCTACTGAATGTATACGAGTGATCTCCGGGTCATTCTAATTGAAAACCCAATAACTTGTTGTATAGATAATGCATGTGGGGCTGGTGAATATGTTATCCTTGCACCCCAAGGGAGAGAAGGTCAGTGCATGTCCCTGCTGGAGACGCCACAGCTACTTTAGACATAATGAGATTTTGTAAAATGTTCAGTTGGGCGCATCTGTAATTGGTTTTTTCATTTTCTTTCCAGCCTCGTCATTCAGTGGAGATTTGTTAACAGGGTACAGAAACAGATGAATGGATTTTTAGAGGTATGTTCTCTTTATTTTTATTTTTTACTGGTTTGTGTGTCCTGATTTTATGGAGATTTGGTCTCTGCGTGGTTGTGTTTATAGTATATCACTGGAAGTTGCAGTTTATCCACCGATTCTCTGTTTATCCAAGCTCCATTTGTGCATGGCAAGCCTTTGCACCAATGCTATGTGATCCTTTTTCCATTTTTTTCCTTGAGGTCATTAAAGACTAGATGCCCAGACCATGTTTAGCATCATGTTTGGGTCAACTTGACCTTAAAGGCGAACCATAGTTCTCCTAAGGGTCACGGGAGAAAACAAACTGACGTTCTCCCGTGACCCAAAGCTCATTATACCGCAAGCTACAGCTATACTGAGACGCCGCAGCCGGGACGGATCCCGACAATACTGTCTGGATCCACCGAGCTGCGGGATTGACAGCTGGCTCTGCCTATCCAGAGGCAGAGCCAGCTGTGCCCGCCCCCTCCCCCGTCCGTTCCGCCAGTCAGCGCTGGAGGATCGGACAGGGGAGGGGGTGGGGAATCCCTGCAGGGAGCCGGGAAGTGACAGTCACGGCTCTCTGCAGGGATAGATCGAGAAGTGAGCGAGCGATGGTATTTGTTCGCTCACTTCCCGATCTACTGAGCCGACCTGTGTTTCATTGTCACAGGTCGGCTCAGATTATGAGGCTGAGTGAAAATCACTCGCCTCATAATTCTCCTTTAAATATGGCTAGTTTGCCTATTTAAATTTTATTTATTTTTTCTAACCCTACGGCTTTAGTACTTTGTGGGTCCTCTACATGCAAAAAGTATACATATAAGAAGTTCCTGATGCACTCTAAAGCTGGCCATGCACATTAGGATTTTTCTCGTTCACTCATGCAGGAAATGTTTTGATTACCCCATCTAAGGTAAAGGGCATGGGAGTATTGGGAGAGTATAATGTACTCTTCCCAATAGTTTGAGCCAGCAGGGCACAATGCAGCATGACTCCCCACCTAGAAGCCACCCACTTTAACTTGTGTCAGCTGGTGTCTCTACGATCAAGCCCTGAACAGGTGAAACGCATTGTAGCAGGTCTTCTAGTTGGGGAGTTTCGGTGTTAGGGATATGTCTAGCTTTATGGATTAAACATTGATCATCGGACTCCGGTGTGCGGCTCTTTTTACCTTTGTGTTGACCAAGAAATCTGACGAGTAAAGGAAACCTAGTTTTATAGAAATATATGGAGGCAGCTATTGGTGATGCCTTTTCTGTAGAAAATGCCAGTTGCCTGTTCCAGTAACCCATTTTTTCTTTTGCTGATGAGTATACTTTTTTTTGATTAGCAATTCTGCAAGTATTGACACTTAGCATAATAGCGGAGCAACTAGAGAGCTCAAAAGGAGACTAGGAATGGCAGTCCCATATTTCATTCATAACAGGATCACTTTATCACTTTACATCTTGTTTTATAAAGGTAATCTGGTCCCACTAATGTAACATATACCATTCAATCAAATACATGTATCAAATCAACTTTGCTCTGCAAAGCTCAAGACCCATCTGATTGGTTTGCACAAGAAGTAACGTCCTTGGCCTTTTTGCCGTCTTACAATAATGGTTTGTTATTTTTCCATTTGCAGGGATTTACTGAACTCATTCCTATTGATTTGATAAAGATTTTTGATGAAAATGAACTTGAGGTATGTATATACATTGTTTTACTGTGTTCACAATTCAAAAACTCACATTTTTGTTTTGAATGCAGGATTGTCTTTTCGGGAACCTAATACATATAGGGATATTAGGAGTGAACATGGTCTTTGTGCAGATGCTGTGTAGTCATTTAACAAGGCTACTTGTACAGGGTTATTCTGTAGCGCCACCTTCTGGGAAACAATCAACAATGCAACCAGAAAATATAGGTAATTCCTTATAGCAAGGGTAGGCAACCTTGGCACGCCAACTGTTTGGGAACTACATGTTCCATGAAGCATTGCATGATTGACAGCCACACATGTGGCTCCCAGAGGTATGATAGAATGTGTAGTTTCACCACAGCTGGAGGGCCGGAGTTTGGCTACCCCTGCTTTATAGGAACGATATTGTTTTGGTAGTTGAACCTTACTACACTGTTCTTTCTTAGAGGGTTATAGGAGGTGGAGATTGGAGCTCCAAGAAACAAGATTTCAATTTTTCTTGGTATCCCCTTTGTTACAGATCCTTCTTACACCTTACTAAGCTTGTTTTACAATAAATACATCTCTCTCTCTGTCTACTTTACTTTGTCTCATCAGTCTTACAATTTTTCAAGCCAGCTAAAAGTAGAGCTAACAGGAAAATATTTGCAGCTCCAGATATGTGAAGATAGGTCACCAGCATTCTAAAATGCAAATAAAATATTGTTTATTGCAAATAACATCACATAGGTCAAAAAAGCCAACGTTTCGGGACCACGCAGGGTCCCTTCCTCAAGGCGACACAGTCACTGTGTCACTTTGAGGGTGTAGGGGGACCTGCATGGCCCTGAAACATTGGCCATTTGGAACAAACAATATTTTCTTTGCATTTTGGTTCTGCACAGCACCATCCGTGGCGGTCACTAGGAGCACCTATCTTATCTACACCGGTCACAACACTATGGTGTGCAGCAGGCACTTTCAACTATCTCCTGCTCCAGACTGCAGGATTAAGCTTTTTTTGCTATAATACATTTGGCAATAAATATTTTGTCATATTCTATGCATTTCAGTTCCATTTAAGTTATACTTAATCATACAGAGAAGGTTTAGAATGTTTGTGTCACATTTATGGGAACTTCCTTGTTTAATAAAACAAGTGCAATATTGTGTAACTGTCAACAATTATCTATATTCATTTTCCAGCTTCTAATGTGTGGTCTGGGAGATGTGGATGTGAATGACTGGAGACAACACACACTGTATAAAAATGGATATTGTCCAAACCACCCGGCAATCCAGTGGTACTGGAAGGTAAGAACACCAATCGCTATCCTGATTTTATCAAACGGAACCAACTATTCAAATACAAAAATAGTGGCTTCCATCTCCCAGTTGTGCCCATCTAATCCTGTCTGACAAATAGAAAGGTTTGCCGTGGAGATTGGGCAATAGCCAACTTACAACTGACATTTTCCAGCTGTTCCAGTATATGCAAATGTGCTTAGATCCGTTAGACAGAGGGACATTGGAGGGTACTGGATACTAAGAACACTGAGAAGGAAATCCTGCTGCTGCTGCTGCTCAATTTTAGTGGCATCTCAGGAAAATCCACATTACTACTGTTTGTAAGACTGCAAAACAACATCACCAACATTTCTTAGGATATATACAGTTATTTTATAAAGTTGAGTTGCAGAAGCTTTCCATCTTTTAGTTTAACATTTTCCTCCCTCTCATTTACATAAATATTAGCACTTATAACCTATGAGATGCCGCACATTCAAAGCAATGGTGGAGATGCCTAATTGTATGTGCTGTGTGAGAGAAATAAACGCATGCTGCATAGATTAGCTTTAGGCCTATTTATAATAGAATTAGACAACTGAAGAAGTGGGTGGACATTACTAAAGAACAAAGACTCACATTTATGGGGGACAAAAGGGCAGATGTGCATTTTTATTCAGTAGCCAAAGGAAGCCTAAAGTAGAACTATGGTCAATCCATAAAGTTACATATACAATTAAGTCTGCCCAACCAAGTAAAATTGGGAAAACTTTATAAATACCTGTTGATCCTGTATGTAAGGCCAATGGATAGGCAATTCCTATGATGGGGACAACGCCCTTCTTTCTGCATTATAATCGGTGCAGCCATGTCACCTTTGCTGTTTCTGTAGATGCATACAGTAGATGCTGGCATCATTGATAGCCTTATCAGTGATTTGCCTTGCCTAGTTTTACACTACAGCCCTGTACATTCACAGCATATTGCCCTTTCTGCAGAAGCTGAAATTATGTAAAAGTCCAGCTTTCTCCCATCCCTCCTGTACTGTCTAGCAGGATCAATACATATATAAGCAAGGTCCAAAATTAGCGAGAGAGGCCAGTTAGTGGAACACAATGCTTTCAGTGGTTAAGATAATAGGAAGAACATGTGAGCACAACCCTAAAGGGGAAAAGAAGAGTGGAAGCCTCCCCATATGTAGGAGGAGAATATCATAGGACATCCAGAGTGTGGTATAGTCTGGTGCAGTCACCAGTAAATATGGCCTGTAGTGGAAGCCCTCCATATATAGGAGGAGAATATCATAGGACATCCAGAGTGTGGTATAGTCTGGTGCAGTCACCAGTAAATATGGCCTGTAGTGGAAGCCCTCCATATATAGGAGGAGAATATCATAGGACATCCAGAGTGTGGTATAGTCTGGTGCAGTCACCAGTAAATATGGCCTGTGATTAGTGGATCTGTAGAGAAAGGTAGAGGTGGAGGAAAGAGACCCTGGAGGCTGGGGAAAGGAGCTGAAGGGGAGCAAAAAAAGGTGGGGTATGGGAAGTAGGAGAGGGTGCGGAGTTAGGGTACTGGAGTAAGAGTTGAAATAAACATGTGGTTTGTGATGAAGGATGAGCGTTCTGTAGTTGTTGCCAATGACTTCTTTTGTTTTTTTTGGCATAGTTCCAGAATTAATTTGTTTAGCAACCTAATGGGTATCTAGGGGTTATGAGTGTTTTTCTAAATACGTTATCAGTATTGTCAGGTTACATTGCACATTCTTTTATGTTATACTGCAACAACAAAACTACTAGGTGTCATTCCTGTCTAATTCTGAGCTGTACCTGTACTAGGCTGTGCTGCTGATGGATGCCGAGAAACGAATCCGATTGCTTCAGTTTGTCACCGGGACTTCCCGTGTGCCTATGAATGGATTTGCTGAACTGTACGGTAAGAAAACAAAATCTCAAAATGTCCAGTATGTGTTAGTTCAAAGTGAAAAAACAACTTCTATTTTTAACTTGGGAATCCCATTGAATCCTCATTTTATTTTTATTTATTTATTGTAGGCATGCATGTAGTGCTGACAGTTTAGGCAGTGCTGTACAATTACATCAGTCCATGCCCTCAAAGAGCTTGCAGTCTAAGGTCCCTACCTCACATCCATCCATACATATACTAGGGCCAATGTAGACGTGCTAACCACTAAGCCCCTGTGTAAACACATTGGAAAAAAGATTCATTCATGTGGTATACTTTTTCTCAGACAATTTGCCAGTCATTTTAGGACTGTGTGGATTAAAGTGGGACCCCAAACATCTACCAGATAGGCCTGCACCACCCTACTTAAGAACTCTACTGTCGCACTGCACAAAACCATACATTATTGTGAAAGCAAATACAAATATTGGGTCAAAAAAAGAAAAGAAAATCCAGCCCATAAATAATATCTCAACAAAAAACTGGTCAAATATTAGTCAATAACATAAAGTGAATTATTATTCATAAATGCAGTCTAAGCACAACCAAAGAAAGGAAACAATCATGATGTTAGAAAAGGTTACAATGGACATGTATGATGCCATATAAAAATGAAACCACTGAAAAATCCCCAAAGGAATCTCTTCTTGGGGAAGACCCAGTTCCAACATAAAAAAAGGCAATGCCTTAAATAGTGCATGTGAAATAAGTACGATGAAATAAAATGTAATTATAAACTAATCACAAATGTAAATATATTGTAATGAGATTAATTTATAAATAAGACTTACTAGTGGCTAAGATAATAAACAATGTGTACTGTCAACGGTGGAGGGCTGGACATAAAATAGCCAACTGTCATGACAATGATGACTCAGTATGTAACTGCCAGGACACAGTGGCTCAAGAGATACCTGCCAGGACACAATGACTCAATGGGTACCTGCCAGGACACAATGACTCAATAGGTACCTGCCAGGACACAATGGCTCAATAGGTGACTTTCAGGACACAATGGGTCAGTAAGAAACTCCCAGGACACAATGACTCAATAGCTAGCTTCTAGGAAACAATGGTTCAACCAGTAGCTCCATGAACACAATGGCTCTGCACCCTGTTTGCAGTGTGAGGCAGTCCAATGCTGCATAAATGATGGGGAATCTATGGAATGCTTAATGCCTATCGTGAATTTTGCATCAGCACTTATTCAGGCCATGAAACGTGGAATCCTAGTTAAAAGTATTTTGTTAGGGGGGAGGGCCCTATGGCAACTTTATCTGTTTATGCTCCTTGGAGCAATTTCTCCCCACTTCCTGTCATAGTGACTTGACAAGAAGTGAGAAAACAATCTCCAAGAACAATACATCTCCTGTACATTAACTATAATAAAATGTTCTCAGCTTCTGAAGATGTGCATTCTTCCTAGAAGAGGGTGGGTGGTGGGAATGGAATGTTCCCGTGGATTGTATAGAGAGATGCCAGATGAGTAATGCAGGTCAGGGCTAAGGAAGCCTTGAGAATAAAATCTGATAGAGAGCTTAATTAAAGGAACTGTGTGGAGATCTCACAGGTAGACAGAAGTGATATTTATGCTGTGTGGGGACGATGTCTAAAGATGAATATTCCATTAAGAAAGATAAGGAAAAAGATAATTATGCAAACAAGCTATTATTATGGAAGAATATTGAGGTGTTATAAAAACTCTTACGAGAACACTAGGCTTTATGTTAATCTTCCTTTCGCTTCTCCATCGCTCCATTCAGCTGCCGGGTGTGAAACTTATGTAAGATACAAGTTGCTGGACTTGCACACTGCTATGGACTTTCCGGTGACAGTGCTGATCGGCCCAGTGCTGTGCAGTGGGTGAATCACATGCTTCTTACCACAAAGTATCTGGTATTTCCTTCCGCTTCCAGTGCTGAGCAGGGCAGTCGGGGAGTGAAGAATGGGTAGTATATAGAGGTGCACCGAAACATAAATTTTAAAACAGAAATGAAACCGAAATAAAAAAATGTCAGACCGAAACCAGTACTGAAAATGTTTTTTATTTTTTTAATTTTTTTAAATATTTTATTTTTTTATAAACTTTTTAATTTTTTTATATTTATTTGTATTCGTTTTTTATTAAATATTTTGATTTTTTACTTTACTTTTAGTGGCTTCAGGGAAACATTAGAGGTCTAAACAGACTCCTGATATTTCCTTTTTAAAATAGCAAAAGAGATTGAGAACACAGAGTCCTCCATCTCTTTTTCTGTGTCCCCTGTTATCAATGAACAGGAATCCTCTATGAGTGTTCCTGTTCATTGATAACATGAGAACATTGTTTGTTTACTATAACTACAATTATGAATGAATGAATGGGGGTGATGTAGATCACTCCCATTCATTCATAATTGAGGATATACTTAGCATACCATGTCCTCAATTATGTACACACACTCAGCGATCACTGATCACTGAGTGTGTGTACATTGCTTTTCTCTCTGACACGTCAGAGGAGGCTGATCGAGCGGTGTAGAGAGGAAAGCCCAGCCTCCTGTGACAGCGCTGTCTCCACCCCCCTCTGCCGGGCTGTGATAGGCGGCTGAGCGGTGTGGGAGGAGAGACGCGGACGCTCACAGCGTTCTCGTCCTGCAGCGCTCGGCCGGCTGTCACTTTCTTTTCTCCCGCTGGAACACAGAGCAGTGCCCAGCGGGGAGGAAAGAAACCAGGGATGTGCCGATGTATCGGCAGGAAAATGGCACTTTCGGCATTATGCCAAAAGTGCCATTTTCGGCCGATATGTTTCGGCGCTGATATATCGGTGCATCCCTAGTAATATATGCTGCTTTCAAATGAGTGGTTTAAACAAACCTGTTTACTTTTTTTTAAAGTACTGCATACAAGTAGTTTTTGGACAATTTTTTGTTAAATTACATTTTTTTAAAAAATACTTCATATGGACTTAGTCTTCGTTCACATGGACAAAAAGAATAGGTGCATGCTTTCCAATAAAGCACTCCAAATGCTATGCAAAGCCAGTTCCTCATCGATAGCAAATGGTCTAGTACACATTTAAAATTTACAGCCTCTTTGGTTTTCATCTTGTCTGCAATCTTTGGCAAATGCCTTAATTCAAGTCAATATAAGCGCACCACAAATGCATTCTAAACTCTCCCTAAGCGGTTGCCACATGTTTATGGATTGGTGGGATGAGGCTCTGGAGGAACATCCTGCCAGTAATTTGTTTTCCTTTTAAAAAAGGTGTTTTAAGAGCTTTAGCTAATGCTTTCTCCGAAACGCATCTGAAACATGGATTAACACTATAGGCATTTCAGAAAAAATTCAAATCTCTTTTCTCTGTGTCCATGGGAACTCAACGTAAAGGAGAACTATGAGGTGAATGATTTACACTCATCCTCATAGTTAGAGCCAACAGTTTCAATGTCACACGTCGGCTCTATTGATCGGGAAGTGAGTGTACACGTACTGTTGCTCATTCACTTCCCAATCAACTCCTTGCAAAGATTCCCCCTCCCCTCTCCGATCCTCCAGCGCTGATAGGAGGAGCGGACGGGGGAGGGGTGGGCACAGCTGGCTCTGCCTCCAGATAGGCAGAGCCCACTGTCAATCAGCCAGCTGGGTGGATCTCGGCAGTACTTTTGGGATCTATATACTGAGGTCACGGGAGGAGGTTAGTATATGTCCTCCTTTGACCCTGAAGAGAACTATGGGATAAAAAGGTTTAAATGTAAGAATAAAAAAATAAATAAAAAGAACTTATTCTAAAATCCTAAAATGTTAAAACAAAACACAGCTGCTGACGTCAACACTTACCTTGTCTGCTGCTTCTTTAAATGGATGCCTTTCTTCCCAGTGCAACCTGTTCAAAGATTGCTGCCTCCGATTTTTGACTGCGTTGCTTTGCAGGGTACAATGGCGCCCCACTGGAACTACACTAACGTGCAAGCTCCTGCCTAGGACCATACCCCGGTGTTGTGACACTCCCCTGCTCCTCCACCAAGGAAATTGAGTGGCAGCTCTAAAAGAACGGGAAGGCATGCTTGCTTATGATGACTTTTGGCATGATGGGACATGCAGTCCTGAAGCCCACCATCATGTGACTGTTCCATGACGTCTACTGTGTGTGCTCCCGGACTGGAAGTTAGGGGTGGCAGCTCTTAGTGAGGAGTGGCAAGCAAGTTTGGGGGAAAGAAAAAAAAAAGCTTAATGCACAGACCTAGTGGATGTCAGTACTGCTATAAAAAGGGTTTAATATTACTTTCAGTTACATTTTCTGTACCCTTATTTTGTTTTCTCATTTTCGTCTAGGTTCTAATGGTCCTCAGCTGTTTACAATAGAGCAGTGGGGAAGCCCGGACAAATTACCCAGAGCTCACACATGGTAAGTCATACAACCGCTTCAACCCAACCGAGTACATTTTGTGAACACTGGCTCTTCCTTTGGTTTTGGGCCCCAGTACCCTGACCTTCAATTTGTGAACTAAGCTGTTCAGCTCAGCATACAAGTTTAGACTTGCCTGCAAAGTGCCCCCTTTTCGATGCCTTGTAAATAAGTCCTTGTGTTCTTCTGGTTGAAAAGCCTAAGCCTCTAAAACACAAAGCAAGCACAAAAAGAGTTATTTAAAGTACATCTAAAGCCAAACTTTTTTTCCCATTTTAGATATAGTGGGGGGGTGGTAATTGCTGATGGCAGCCGGTCACTTTGGCAGAGTCTAACATGAATGAGAGCTCACTAAATCTATCGAATGGAGGGCCTTTGGTTTGTAAATGTGATCATTTTTGTCACATTGAAGGTACAATTGTTTGATCTCATCGAGGGAATTTCTCCAATCTTTTGTTCATGGCACAGCAAGTAACTCTCCCCAGGGAATTCTCCCCAATGGAAAACAGATGGGCAAAAAAAAACAAAACACGATGTTTTAACCTTTTTCCATTCTGTTAAAAAACATTTTGGCTTTGGATACACTTATTTTTTTTATTTATCGCTGTGATAGTTTGGAAATAGCATCACCCTCACCTCCTAGTTAATATTTGTCCTCGGTGTAATACCTTTATTAGCCTGCAGGTGTTGCTGTTTAGAAGGAGATGTTATTACTTATATTTACCGTACTACAGTACCAGTGACATGTGTAGTTCCCAACCATAAAGTGTCTGTATAATGGACAGTTCTCGATCGTGATATGAAGGATTAGAACCCCTTTCAAGTATTTATTGTTGTCTTTATCTTGTTTGTCTCTAGTAAAGAGATTCACGTCCTCTATTTGTCCTGGTGACTAATGTCGCTAAGACAGAAAAGTGATGGGAAATCCAGAATTTTAAAGTTGTCACTAGTAAAAGAGGGAAAAATCTTCCAATGGGAACACCAGTTCCAGTGACAACCTAAGAGGGGACTCCCCGTCACTTTGTAGAGATTTCCCCTCATTTCCTACAGTATCTCTGGGGTGGAAAGTGATGGGTAACCTCCCTAAAAGAACAAAGATGGCAGTAGATTTGAAATATGAAAGCCTGCATCTTTACCAGCTTAAAGTGACACTAAACTCAAGAGTTAAATCTTACAAAATGCATTCAAGTACCTGAACTATTAACAAAAATGTATCTTATCTGTGCATCACTCTCTCTAGATCAGCTCTAGATCCTCAAATCATCTCTGAATTGATGCTGACACTTCCTTCAGGAGGGTGGCTACTTTTGTTCCCCATGGTCCCTGTGTGTGTTGTAAAGTAGTCACCGCTCCAAGCTCTCTCCTGTGATGAACTAACATCTCAGTACAAATTAGTAAACTAAAAGTGAGGTTGTAGTCCATCACAGGAGCGAGCTTGGAGCGGTGACTACTTTACAACACACACAGGGACCATGGGGAACACAAGTAGCCCCCCTCCTGAAGGAAGGACAGCGTCAGCACCAATTCAGAGATGATTGGAGAATCTACAGCCGAGTGATACACAAATAAGATACATTTTTGGTAATAGTTAAGGTGTTGAATGCATTTTGTAAGACTTAACTCTTGAGTATAGTGTCACTTTAATCAGTAAAAGCCGCCCCTAATGGCTAATGAATGAACCATTACATTAAATACAGGAACAAAAAATAGTCAAAATATATGCTCACTGACGAAGTCTGAAACAATTGGGTTGACTTACTACAGGCACATTAGGCTTTTTACTTTGCAAGGGAATTTTCTCTTCGTTTAGTGAATGAAGTGAAGCTCTGCTGACTTCGATTATCCAGTCATGTGCAACCAGAAATACTGTTTTGTTTTGTTTTGTATTTACTTTGCACATGATTGGGTGTTTTTTTTGCAAAGTGAATTTTCACCACATTCACTAAGCTAAGGGAAAATTCCCTTGCAAAGTGAATAACTTATTTAGCTTTAGTAAATCAACCCAAAAATCTGATTGTATATTACTAGATTACACTATATGGCCAAACGTTTGTGGCCCCCTGACCATCACACCTGTATCTGCTTGATGGACATTCCATTCCGAAACCATGGCCATTAATATGGAGTTGGCCCCAATTTGAGGCTACTCTTTTGGAAAGGCTTTCTACAAGATGTTGGAGTCTGTCTGTGTACTGACCCCATTTTGCCAAAAGAGGAGTTCAGTTGATGTTGGATGAGAAGACCTGGCTCACAGTTGGTGTTCCTAATTCATCCCAAAGGTGTTCAGTAGGGTTGAGCAACGTGCAGGCCATTCTAATTTATCCAAACCATAGAGGCACAGTCATGCCGAAGCAGAAACCGAAAAGGGACATCCCCAAACTGCTGTCACAACATTGGAAGCGCACAATTGTCTAAAATGTCTATGTATGTTGTAGCCCTGACTGGAAATACCAGGACTCAGTTTGGAGGGGTGTCCACATGCTTTTGGCCATACACTTATTTTGAATGGAAATCTATTATCTTCCTTAAGAATTCTTAGTTAACTTGTCTTCAAGATGTTATGTATTTGCCATATGCATGTTATTTTGTACTGTAGTCCAGAGTCTGTTAATATGATATCAAAGAAAACATTGAACCATTTTCCTTTTATTTCAGCTTTAACCGTCTAGATTTACCTCCTTACGACTCCTTTGAAGAGTTGCGGGAGAAACTTCTCATGGCGGTAGAGAACGCTCAGGGATTCGAAGGCGTCGATTAAGGAATATACTTTTCCTCTCCATTAAAACGCATCTTCCTTTTCGCAAATTTGAATGAAATGGACATTACCAGTGATGACCGAGAGATGCTTAACAAAATTATAAACACACTATATTAAAAAAAATCAACAACCAAGAAAATGACAAAGGACTATGGTGACACTCACTGGGCTGTTGATGTTGTGTCAGTTTACGTAGCAAAGTCGGATAATTTCTCATGATTGCTACAAAATTTACTTATGGAGGCAAAAAGTTGCTGGTGAAATGGTACCATTTTTGAAATCGGAAGCGTAAACTGTGCCAATCTGGAACCTTTTCGGGTGTTTGATCGACATCTCCTGAGGCTGGGTCTGCAGAAGCACTTTCCTCAGTTCGGACCTCTGGCGCGATAGACTGTGGATGGTACTTTCAAAGATCGAGACAGCAATTGCACACTGTTCATTGTATGCTTAAATTACATTTCAGGAGGACTTTATTTATGTGCTGCCAGCCCTTAATTCATTATTTTACCTATTTTCTAATGACAATGAATGGAACCAATCACATGGGAAGGTATAGTATTAAAAAAATGACATGTTTACTTTTTAAATGATTTAGACCTACTTTCAGATTTTACCTTCACTATAATTAAAGCCGTCTACTGGAAAACGCCGACGCGAGCTACTTCTGTTTTAATTCCAAAGACATGGTGCATTGAGTGCAGTGCCAAAACATGGTCTTTAAATGCATTGTATATTTTTGTTTTATATCAGATTTTACCTTCGCCAAGTATGATTTGTATCCAAGTTGGCTGGACAACACAAGCCCATTATCATTTAGAATAATTACTATGACCATTTTTGTGATGATAAACTACTGTATTTGGCTAAAATGTGTATAAAACCAGCTCCTATAATGCAGACGAAGCACCCAATGCCCTGCCATGGCAACCTGTAGCTATCAATTTGCATGAAGGTAAACACAAGTTACAGAAGAGCTTATGTATAAAAAGTGCACTGACATAAACATTTCTTGTTGCCTATATCAACCAATCATCTCCCAATTGTTGAAGAGCAAATGAGGATTTGCATTGTTTCTTCCTTTTATACTCAAACCCGATAGCATGGGAAGGTATTGAGTATTGAAATTGTATATTAGCTGTTCTGTCATTGAAGGGACAGATTCTAAAAGGTGTTATTTAGCCTTGGTAAGGTTTTTTTTTTACTACCTTTTTCCTGATTTTTAATTAGGTTGTAGTTCCTTTATAACCACTTTCTTACAATATCTGCATCCAGATGTTTATTTTAACTTAGGCTAGCCACACATAAAGTGAGGATGGAGAAATTTTCCATCCAGCTTAGTCTATTTTGTAATCAACTTTTGTTGAGCTGCATGGTACTTGCAAGGCCACCATGGCTCCAATTTAGGCCAAACATTCAAGCCGACTATGGCCAACCTTTCCTGGTTCCAGCAGCAGGTACTTTCTCATAGTTACAGTTATAGGTTCAAGTTCTTTAAATCCTGGGATCTGTACAAGGAAAGGGCAGACAGTAAATTTTAGGTGCCAGCTTAAAATTGATGAATACAAGACCTCGATTGCTGCTGTGATATTTATTAAAATGGGATGGCAGTTAATACCCAGGTGAAATGTATATATGTGAAATATCATGCCTGCCAAAAGATTTGTCATTCAGCTGGTCACCTCATTCACAGTTCTCATCTATACCACCCTATTTCAGGCTTTCACAGTGGACAACGGATAAGCACAATCATGCTACTCATCCACACTATTCATAAACAGGCAGGTGATGCGGAAACCTGTAAAGCTAAACTAGGAAATAACTAGTCATCTACCTGACATCGTGGTGTGGCAGACAGGGCCGTCTTTAACAAGGGTCAAAAGGGGAAGTTGCCCTGGGCCCAGTCATTTACTTAAAGTATACTTAAAGTATACGTATTTAGCTGGTTAGTTTTCCAATGTAAAGGGTTAGTTGAACCGTAACAGCAAGTACATCTTCTCTTCTTCATGTATGCACCTGGACATTTAATTCATGCTAAAAGCTGTGATGACATCTTGGCTCCAGCTCTGACTTGGAGTTTTTCCATGCCACCCAAGCCCCCTTTCCCAATCCACCATCAAACATGCCCATTACTATCACTTTTGTTTCATTGAGTCAGGAAGTGGAAATCATCACACAGGCAACAATAAATACATTTTTATTAGGAACCCTAAAAGGTTTTTGCTGTCTGTGGGTCCTGTTTAGATGTCTTTACTTCCCATTATGTCACTGAAACAGGAAGTAGTGAAAACTCTCCCCAACAGGGACACACACAGCAATTAAATCCTGAGAGAAAATCTCTCTAATGGAGCTCAAAGTTAAAAACCAGAATGAGGTTGTAACCCTTCCCCACTCTATCAAATACCAGAAACAAAAATGGTTGGCTTTTATTTTTAAGGAAAGCGTGACTGGGTTCCCATTGAATTTGAGGCTTGGATATAAAATATATTTTTCATAGGCCCGTGAAAGGAAAGGATGAGCAGGTTATTTAACATAGCTACTACCAATGGGAGAAAGAGTAAAAATACATAAGAATACATGCTTTACAATTTATTAAACCACCTTAATAATGAATCTTATAATATTTACAAACATAAATCTTAATGCTTCAGTGTGTTAATATTCAGTCCTGATTTTAGGATCCTATAGCCTTCAATGAAAGCACTGCATATGCCTTTTGTACAAAAATATAAATTATGAGTCCAAGTTGCTGGATGCTTGGCCATCACACTAGTATACGCTTGCTGGATATCTTACACTTGGCTATCACACTAGTATAAGCTTGCTGGATATCTTACACTTGGCCATCAGACTAGTCAAAGCTTGCTGGATATCTAACACTTGGCCATCAGACTAGTATAAGCTTGCTGGATATCTTATTCCAAAACATGGGCATGAATAGGAAGTTGTCCTCCCCTTTGCAGCTATATTAGCCTTCAGTCTTCCGGGATTTTTTTTTTGTATTGCTGTGGCAATTTGTGCCCATTAAGCCAAAAGAACATTTTTGAGGTCCACTGATGTTGGAAGAGAAGACCTGACTCGCAATCAGTGCTCCAATTTATCCCAAAGGTGCTCAGTAGGGTTGAGCTCAGGGCTCTCTGCAGGACACTTTAGTTCCTCAAACCATGTCTTTATGGAGCTGGCTATTGCCACATTGGAAGGAAACATTTGTCTAAAATGTCTTTGTATACTGTAGCATCAGCAGTGCACTTCACTGGAAACACCTGAACTCGTTCATTTGAAGGAGGTTCCTACCAAACTCTAGGCCATTTAGTGTTCTTTCCCCATCTTCCCCATGGTTTATTTTGCTGGTTCATTACTTGCAGGAACTCAACTATCGCATTACGTTCATACGTTACCAATTTCAGTTCTAAGATTTCTGATTAACTTTTAGCCCTGAGATTTTTACCTTTTATTATATGCCAGTGTTTTTATCAGAAAAACTTTGAATACTCCCTGAACCAAAAATGTGCCTTACCAACAGAAAACAATCTTGCTCCAGCATTTGCCATATTATAGTCCATATAAAATACTAAAATATTTTTTTTATAGAAGAGGAAATATATCATGAATATTATTTTTCTCTTCAGTCCGCAGGTGGAAGTCTACTCTAGACCTTTTGTTAAAGAACCCTAATAAATCATCACCTGAGTGACTCTTCCCTTACCAAATAGCACAGTGAAAAATTTCAGTCAGATTAAGGGAGCTGCAAAGCAAGCTGCTCTTCTGTGCCCTGTCTGTATAGATAACCCATAGTGCTTTGGGGACTCTTTGTCATGGAATTAATATTTTATTGTTAAAACAAAGTTAATTTATAGGTAGTGAAGAAGGGAGATTATATAACAGCTTCAACCTATAAACGTTAAAAAAAACAGGTAAACTAAAACAGACCCCAAACCATCATAGTTTCCCTTTAATTAGCAGTATCAGATGAAGGAAGTGGAGAGGAATAAAACCCGTGATATGGCCACACGTAGAGAATATTCTTCTTATTAAAAAAGCTTTCTAACGCAGAACTCCATCCTCAGCTTTTTTTTTTCTAGTTTTTAAAGTGGGGAAGGGTTAGAACCCCTTTTGGTAGTATATGTAGCGCCTCTCAACCTATTCTTATATATATAAATTCCTAGACACGATTAACGTCGCCAATCCCTGTACCTGTACACTCTAATTCACTGGAATGCTTTGTCTGTACTTCCTTGCTGTGGAGAGAAGCTCATCAAAATTGCTCTTCCTATTTTGCAAAAAAATCTGATGGTGCTTCTGTGCATCCCGAGATGTAACATGCGTTTTCTGCCTTTCTACTGGCAATTTTTTAACATTGTTTTTGTAATAAACATATACTCAAAATCCAATATTATATCAATGTGTTTAAAAAGCCGAATTTACACAGAGACCTATTTATGTCTATAGTGTCTGTATCACATACTCACATTATATTTCTAAACTTTATAGCAAAACAAAGCAGCTTGTTTAGGCTTTTCACTGCCTCTACCTACCGAAACTGAAAAAGAATAGTTGAGTCCTTCAGAGTATAGTAAGGCTGAAAGAAGCCTTTACTGGGAGACATGGAGGCTGCTATTGGTGTCTTTTAATTATGTGAATGGTAGTTGTCTGACTGTCATACTGACCTTCTTTCTTCAATACTCAGTCACCAACCAAGGACAGTGATGGTGATCAGGACAATGGCAGTCTTTGGTATTCTGTTAGGAAAGGTTTACTGGGCTCTCCTTGTAATACAGTGGCAGCTTATTCTGGTCTTGTTTTGCATGTTGTTTTGGGTGTAGGTTTTAATAATCTGTTAAACTTGCAAATTGCCACCCAAATGGTTATCTGTTTTGTGCAGAGTTGCTCTTCAATGAAGAGCTTCCATGTGGCAGGATCCTTCACAAGTCATGCAGTGGTCCCTGTCTACAGGTGACATGAAGTTCTCCTTTACTCTTACATCACCTAGAGTTATTGCCAAAATAAAAGAACACCCAGTATGTACCAATAGCTTGTATCAAGAATTATATTGTATTATTTTATGTAGGAGGTTGTCTGAGTGCAATCTCCAATCCCTTGGTCAGTTTAGTCTTTTCTATGGGGTGTAGAGGGCAGAATTGATGAGGGGAGTGGGTCAATAGTTAATAGCCTCTCCCTATTGGCAGCTGTGTGCTCAAACTTCATTGTGTATACAGAGGAAACCAATGCTAGAGGGCTATGAAGGACACTATTATTAACCTTATCCTAAAGAATCTAGTTACCAGTGGCAACAATATTTTGAGTTGCTGACCTCAAACAAGGGTTAAAGTGTATGTAACCCTAAATTGTATGTAACCCTTGACATTGAACTTCTCTTATTTGCTCCCTATTGGTCTGTTAAATATACCATTGGAAGCATCCCGTTATATCTGTTGATAAATGCAAAAGAAATTCCTGTTGATGGTGTCAGAAATTCAGAGCGGTCCTGTCTGCTGTGCACATTTCTTCTGTTATCTCATGGAGTCCTCCCAGTTGTTATCTTGGACTATAGAACAATTAGTCCCTATGTTGTGGAAATGAGACCTGTCAGAGGCTTTAGGTGTTTAAACAGACAACTGGGCGGGGATGACACTATTCCTTGCAATTCCAGTCTAAGAAAAGGTACATGGTGTTGGTCCACAAAATAAAATTAAGAGCTAAATGCATGTCTGGCAGATCAATAGATATTCTTCTGTAGCTGTAGGGTTCTCGGTGGGATAAACCATTTGGAAATGTGCATTTATTGCAGAGGTGTACTGCATATATTTTTATTTGATTTTTCCCAGGCATACACTTTAAGTCAGAACACCCGATCTGCAAAGTTATTGCAGGTCAGAGACTTAAAACATTTAAAATCAGAGAATCAACATGACAGCCAGTCAATTTATAGTTCTAGGTGGTCATCTATGGAAACGATCATATTTTGCTTGGCACAGGTTCCTATATCAACATTTACCTTCCCTTTATACCACTTTTCCTTTGCTGTTCTGACCCCTAGAATGCTGAAAAGGATTGAAAAAGATGAAATTTTACCACAGTGTATTAAAATGAGAATGGTCAGATATTTTTATATGAAATACGAGGAATCCCTTTTTTTTTATGCACCAAAGCCTTGTGGCTTTTAGTTAGGTCTCTTGTTAGCTTTCACTATAAATGATGTAGATATATCGATGACTCCTTTTTTTTCCCTTTAGGACGTTTTTTTTGGGGTGCCACACTGTGTACAAAGTATGAACTGAAAATCAAAAGGGTTTGAAATGTAAAATATTACATCAAAACACTGGCTACATCTTGTGTTTAAAACATACAGCTTTACAGGACAAGAAATCTGTACAATTTATATATACTTTTTCAAATATCATGAACTATAGTATTTAACAATTGTTTTTCTTCCTCTGTCCTCATTTGCTCTGTATTTTTGTATTCTTTTTATATTAAGAATCTTGTAAAAAAAAAAATGACAAAATGTATTAATAGAGTACCCATCAGGTAGGGTGGGGTGTTCTTTTTTTATGGTGGGTAATCAAACCTACAGCTTTCTACATAAAGGACTATCTGTCCTTACCTCCTACTATTCCTCTATCCCGATACTAGGAAGTTCCTGGGGTGAGGCTTAATGTATGTGTCTTCCCAAATATGGAAGAATATGATGATCCACCAGGATGGGCTTACAGACACCTAAAAAGTTCCTAGGTTTGCGCTTTTAACACGCTAGGAGGTATGGTTTTCAAATTAATCAAAATTATGTTAATTTTGAATACAGTATATGGCCAAATGTTTGTGGATCATCACACCTACACAAGCTTTTTGGACATCCCGTTCTAAAACCATGGGCATTAATATGGAGTTACACACCACTTTACAGGTGTATATATAACACACTCCACTCTTCGGGGAAGGCTTTCCACAAGTTTTTGGAGTGCGTCTGTGGGAATTTATGCCCTTTCAGCCAAAAAGGTTGGAAAGACAAGGCCTGGCTCGCAATTGGTGTGCCAATTGATCCCAAATGTATTATGTACTGCTTAGGTCAGTGCAGGCCACTCTAGTTCCTCCAAACCAAACTCATCAAGCCATGCCTTTATGGAGCTGAATTTGTCTTCACAGTCATGCTGAAAGAGAACAGGACCTTCCCCAAACTGTTGCCCCAAGGTTGGAAGCAACTATTGTCTTTGTATGCTGTAGCATTAACTACCCCAGAACTTAGTAATTTGGAGAGGTGTCCACATAGTTTTGGCCATATAGTGTAGTCCCTGGTAGATTTTTTTCTCTTAATCCATTAATGGTGCACAAAACATAAAATGAGGAGCTATACTATGTGAAAGAGCTAGCTGCCTGTATGAGATAAAGCAAACTACATGGAAAATGTGTACAAAAAAATGAAAAGTATCAATCATTTATGAGACTACATAGCTTATTGCTCAGTGTTGGCTGCCATTGTTTTGGCAGAAGGAGGCAGCACGGTCGGTAGTTTTCTTCTATGAAATCTCTGGACGGCAGGATCAGTCAGCTCTCTTGGGAAATATCATCTCCCAACTACAGTACCTTAAACATATATATTTTTTTCTGTTCCGATATTCTCCTGAAACAGTTCGATATTTATCTATGAATGCTATCAAAGCCTCTTTAATGTAAACCAGCTTGTTATCTGTCTCGTAGCCCTTTAAGATGGAATGTATATTGCCAAATGTAATTTTTTTAGCCTCCTTAAGCTTAAATCTTTAGCGTATTCCTTCCAAATGTATTGGATTTCAGACATTCCAAATACAAGACGATGCCTTTAATGGAACCGCGACGTTTCTCCAATTCTATACTGTTTCATAACTATTTATTACGACGAAAAACAATCTTATAGCAAAGATGAATTGTGTGTCTGAGAGACGCTCAGTACCTTACGATTGTATTGCTTATGTACAATGCTTGTTTAACAGTCATAATAGCTTTATAAATGGATATAAATAACTGAGAATGAGGACTCTAGATGCTTTCCGCATGGAAAGAGACTTATGTGACAAAACAATGAAGGTGTTGTAATGAAATCATGCCTATTGCTGAATATTTAATAAAATAATTCTGAAACACGTCTCAGTGTTATGTTCTTCAGTCTCAGACACGATTGTACGGGGCTTTGTATACAGAGTACATTATATTTTAATAATAAAAATGATTTATCCTTCAATCCATCTCTCCTGGAGGTGTATCCATGGTAACATTTAGTGTGACGGCGGAGAAATTCTAGTCTGGTGTGACGTGTGGGGAAATGATGGGTTTGAAAAGAAAAGGCAGGAAGTGCTATTGGTATCTAAAATGTTATCCTTTAAAGCTAAATCCCAGGCGGGAAAAAAATAAAAAAACACAAAATTCAGGTATGTGTTTATTAAAGGTTCATTCATACCAGCCCGTACCTGAAAATAAACCATAGACTGGTGTCCGCTGTTTGCCATTGTCGTGTGTTAAAAATTTAACCGGGGGCTGACATGAGGTGAGCAGGGCCGGATTAAGAGCATTATGGGCTTGGTGCTGTTAGATGTGAAGCAGCAGAGGCGGCTCGCTCCTCACTTGGGCCCCACAAGGCCCCAGCGATCGCCCGCCTAATATGCCTGATAAGAGAGCCGCCGGTGTTCTATAATTTCTCTGGACCACATAAGAATACTGCACTGCGCCACTTCCGGTGCCTGATTGTGTTCAGTCCGGCCAGTCCAGATTGCCATAGGGCATACCGAGGCGTTCTGGACTGGCCGGGCCTATTTTCAGTGGTGGGCCTGGAGCTTGTGCCCCTATGTTAATCCGGCCCTGGAGGTGGGGTGCAATGTGGAAAATTGAATGAAGCATGCCTGTATTTTTTCACACCAAACTGCAACCCACCTCAAGGCAGGATTGTGGTGTGAACAGGGCACATAGAAAACCATTGCCCTAAAAATTAAACTGCAGCTATAGTCAAAAATATTTATGCATTAATTGGGAAAGGATTAGAATCCCATTCAGGTTTTACTGCTGCACGAGACTCCGTTACACATTCTTCACCATACCGGAAGTGAGGGGTAATCTCTCCAACAGTCACGCAGACAGAAGCAAAAATGCTTTTTTTTTTAAAGAACTGGGTAAGAATGTTCTTAACATTTGTAGTAGGGCTACCCCCGCACTGCATGGGTTAAGTGCTTGTTTTTGCCTAGGGTCAGTTATTTTTTTTAAAGAACTGGGTAAGAATGTTCTTAACATTTGTAGTAGGGCTACCCCCGCACTGCATGGGTTAAGTGCTTGTTTTTGCCTAGGGTCAGTTATACTCACCCGATCCTCCGAGCTGACTGGCTCTTAGTCCGATCCCTGGAACATCTCTCTTCCTCCGCTGCACGGTTCTAAGGATCCTTGAGTCATCATGTTCTATAAACAGTGTATAGAATGTGAGGATATATAAATAATGTACATTGAGTAAGGAGCTTTTAAGGTGTCTATGTATCTACGAATATAGGGGTGTGGTGTCTCAAAATATGTATATAAAATAGAATGTGAGGATGCCGAGGGACACAACATCGCCGCAGTAGAGGAAGAGACCGGTAGGAGGGAGCGCTGTGACAGCCGGCCAGCTCCAAGGTTTGCCTGGGTATAACTTTGTTGTTTTTTACCATAGGCAAAAACAAGCACTTAACCCTTGCAGTGCGGGGGGTATTCCCACTACAAGAGTTAAGAACATTTTACCTGGAGTTCTTCTTTTTCTTTACGTTGAGTAGGGGAATGCTGGAGCCCCTGTTGGCTTTCAATTGTTGTCTGTTTCCCTATTGCACAGTGTGCTTCACTTCTCGTCTGGTAAAATGTTATGAAACAGAAGGTGAGGGAAGATCTATCTAATAGAGTCCTGGGAAGCAGTAAAACATGAGAGGGTTCTAATCTTTCCCAATTCAATCCGAAAACTAAAAAAGGGCATTTTGCTCAAGATACACATGCTCAAGATTCATGTATCTTCTGCCAAGCGAATAGATGGGTGAATGGTCTTCGCAGGCCACTAATGCAACTTGATGGAACTTGGAAGCATAGGAATATCCTATGCTTCTCAACTCCATTTAGCAGCAATAGTCCCATGAGAACCGCATTCGCCCAGCTATACGCTCGGGGGGGGGAGATTCAGAAATCAGCCCCAGTGTAAGTACCCGAATTTGACTAATAATCAGCCTTTTGCAGTGTAAAGTTAAGGAATGGGAGTTTAGATCTCTGCCGGCATTGCCCTTATTGGAGTGGACTGTCTGCCAACCTCCTTAAGTTGTAAGGAAGGAGAGCTGTGCTAGGGGAATGGACTATTCCTGGAGTAAAGAACTATTCTAGTAAGTTCAAAGGCACATTACAAGTCAACCAAAATTAATTTATGGAAAGGGAAAAAAACGCCAAGTAGGCATGTAAAATACTTATTCTGTGCCTTTACCTGCAATGTGTTAAGTTGGTGACAGGGTCCCTTTAATGCATTGTGCAAAATTGTCACCGGGACAGGAAGTAAGAGGAAAGTTCTGTAATACAATAAAAACATGTTTTTATTAGCACAGAAGGGAAAGGCTAGAACCTTTATTTATCTTTTGAAAATATTTCTGTACAAATCTGATTAATTTTATGTGCACAGTACGTTAGTAGATTGGCTGCCCTGCTATTGGGATAACTATAGGAAGTAACCTCTGTCTAGTCACACATTCATTGCACACAATGACAATTTTGCCAGGTTATGTGTGTGCATTCCTAAAAGCAGCTTGAGGTTGATAGAAACAATTTTACACTTAGTACACTTACCTTAGACTGACATTTTTTATATGTTTTTATATTTAACATGCATACGAGTTTGGATATATAGAACTGCACTTGATATCAGATGATGTCTCAATGTCGGGTTACAGACTTGGCAGTATTCTGTCCAGCCTGCTATCACTGGTAGATTAGCTGCAAAACTTGCCCTGAAAGGGAAATCTATTGCTAAACAAAAGAAGGAACTTTACACTGTGTACAAATGTTAATCAGTAGCCATGACACAGATCAATACCTGGACAATAAAAGCTGCCATATAAATCCTAAAAATGGCCAGTATGTGGTAATTATTATAACTATAATATATACATTATATATAATCAGTAGTATAATTCTTATTTTTTTGTTATTATACAGAATAAAGTTCACATTTCAAATTCCTTACAAAGTCCCTTCATAAAAACGGAAGCTTCTTGCATCTCTTTGTGTACTTTCTCCAGCCATAAACCTCAATCTGCTAATGACCTACATCTCTAAGCCGCAGTTACAGCCAGTTATTAGATGCCTATGCTGCACCTGAACATCAAAATCCAGGTTCCTGTACTCATAGTCAGATATACTATAGGGCACCCTGTGTCCCCTGATTCACGAGGTGCGCTACTATGCAAACATCATTCAGTTTTCCTGGTCGAAAAGTAGGGATGCACCGATACTGAATATTTGGCCGAGTACGAGTATGCTCCTATGCCTAGCCCGATTCCCAAGCTTCCGGTATCAGGAAGCCGGGCAGCGAGTCATTACACGCTGCCCGGCTTCCTGATTGCCCGGGAAGCCGGCTCCATGCTCCCTTGTCACTTGGTGACGAGGGAGCATGGAGCCGGCTTGCCGGGCAGCGAGTAATGATTCGCCACCTAGTCTCCTGATTGTTTGGAAAGCTGGCCAATGAAGAAGCCGAACGGTGAGTCATTACCTGCCCCCTGGCTTCCTGATCGGCCAGACAGCCGGCTCCATGCTTCCTCGTCCCCTGGTGATGAGGAATCATGGAGACGGCTTCCCTGCTAATCAGGAATCCGGGTGGCAAATCTTTACATGCTTCCCGGCTAATCAGGAAGCCAGGTGGCGAGTCATTACACACTGCCTGTGTAGGGATGAGCTTTAGATTCGCTGCAGCCATAGATTCATGGTGAATCATGTCCAAAATTATGTACAAATTCGCCTGACCTAGTTTTTTCCCCCAATTAGAATGCACTGCATGGCCTTTGAACCATACCCAGCAGTCTTAAAAGGATTAACAAGTAGGCCTTTGAATAAGCAAACCCTCTCTATATTCTCACTATTGTAAAAGTCAAAGTTAGGCACAGACTGTTTAGGCCTATTTTCTGTGATTACACCTGTCCTGTCTCTGGCCAGTTATACACTGCTTTCTCATGTGCTGTGTCTCTCAATGTTTGTAAAACACCTCACTGTGTATTGTCCCTATTACATTTTGGCCCAGTATTGCTAAAACTTTACTGCTGCTGGCCATGTATACTCTGTTTTATCACCTGTGGTTTCTCTATTTTTGTACCAAAACACCTGCTTGTGCCATGTGTCTCTTTTGTGTTTTGGCTTAGTCTTGATCAAAATTGTCCAGTAACAAGACAGTTGTGCATCAGTGAGAACAGGAACAGCTTCATCGAAATACCGCCCAACTATTATCAGGTTACCTGTGTCTCTGCCAAAATCATTTCCCCAGCTAAATATAGGCAGCCAGAGTATGCTGTCGCTGGCTGTCCATTAAAATTGTACTTGATATTGGGCATCCCTCAAAGCCTCTAATTTATTGGATTAGTGTTATTTCCAATGTACCTTGAAGCTGCATAAAAAAGGACCAACTTTTGGTCCCTCATGATAGTTCCTAGCTTCCCATGCAGGAGTGGGCAACCTCGGCACTCCAGCTGTGTTTAAACTACAAATCCCATGAGGCATTGCAAGACTGACAGCCATATGCATGACTTGGATTTGCAGTTTCACCACAGCTGGAGTGTGGCGGTTTTTTACCTCTGTTCAATGGCTTTCCCATATAAATTTGGCAGAGACTGCAAGGGTGGCCATACTTGGTCAGCCACCATGCCAAGAACTGTAGATAGTAAACTACCTCCCATTAAAATTTTACATGGCACACAATTCCCAATATTTAGCCCTACATTGCAGCAGAAGGGCCACTTCAATGTTTATGAATATATGTGAAAACAACACACTGCATCAAAAAGCCTGTGTCTCATGCTGTCCTACTGTAATCATGAAGAGCACCAGCAATAGGACATACACTACACAATGACATTAAAAGTCTGAAACAACTATATGCACAATAAAATAAATTGCTTTATAATATTAGGTTATATATGTGCTATAAGCCAGCTGTTCTGGATGTACAGTGGGTCATGGGACATAAAGAAATTATTTTCATGGCTCTGCCCACTATCCTACATTCCTACCTTGTGGTTAAGACTTGTAATGAAAGAAAGCTCTACATGTACCTTCGGTTTTTTACGAAGGCTCTACTGTGCATTGCACTGATTCAGTGGGGCGCTGAATGTTCCTTTTGTCCTATCTCACAGTAACCTGTCTAGCTGTCTATTTGAATATTAGGCTGTATCTGTGCAATAAACCAGAGGTTCTGGGTGCACAGTTGGCTAAGGAGCAAAAATGAATGGCCTACATAGCCCCACCCTTTATTCTAAGATAAGGAAGAACCCCTTTGTTTTGTGATGGAAGTGTATACACATAAGTGTGCACTTTACAAAATGCAGCTGAAGACTTCTCTTGTGCATGCACCGATTTGACCTAACAGAAATAAATGACAGACATAGATGGGTACAGTGGCGTAACAATCGCCATAGCGACCCAGGCGGCCGCTATGGGGCCCGGGCAAAGGGGGGCCGCCAAGGTCGCCTGATGCCGTGTGGGCCGCCAAGGTCGCTATGGCATGTAAGGGTGCTGGCTGTTACTGACCCAGCTCAACAGCGGCGTTTCCCCTCACAGCTGCCACGGAGCGCTGTCAGTGACAGCCAGCAGCCATGGCAGAAGAGGCCAGCGTTCGCAGTGAAGGAGGAGGCGCAGCCCGCCTAAGAGCAGCCCCGCCTCCTCTTACATCACTGGCCAGTGACCTAAGAGCAGGTGGGGCCCGTCGATAGAAGAGGAGGCGGGGCCCGGCGACCACGGAGGCGGGCAGCGCTGACGGGTAAGAGGTGTGCAGCCCATTTGAGAACCTGCAGAGCCCACCATAGAGAAACTATGGTGGGCTCTACAGGGTCACTCTCAGGTGGGCTGTTTGGTATATCAGGTGGGCTCTGCAAGTGGCATAACTAGTAATCACGAGGCCCCATACAAAATTTTGATATGGGGCCCTGTGATTTCTAGTTACGCCACTGGATGGCCATGTGGTGACAGCAATATATGCTTGGTACTATGCCCCTTCATGCTTCACCTAATTGCTAGAAGTCCTTATTATTGCCCTGTTGAGTCAGAATTTGCCCAGTTACCACAAGTGATGCTCAAATTTGTGACCATTGTTGGAAATAAACTGATCCTAATCTCAGCTCAGAGTTAGATATACTTTGTAGAACATACAGGTGTGTTAACCTAAAGAATGGTTTGAGAAAAAAAAAGACTTTGGGGATAATGAGCCATGTAACTTTCTTGTTGACATGTATCTGTTGTTCTAATAGTGTTATTTTGTCTTCTTCCAATAAATTGGGGCTCTGTTGTTGAGATCTTGAAGTCTCCCCCACTTTTTTGGATAAACCTCTTTATTTAGAAATTACATAACAGCAAGCAATGAAACGATGAAGGTTAGATTAAAAATTATCCTATGATTAAGATTCAATAATATTTCCAAACGAGTACTCAATGAAAATGCACAACAGTGTTCCTTTAAAGTGGTTCCTGTTACTTTTATGGTGCAAATGGAAAATAGGTATTTTTTGTAGCCTCTGTTGGAAAATTTTGCACAAGCTGCTATCTGTCAGTGGCTGGGGTAAGGTGCACTGCACACAGCTATCTCTGATGTCCTGTTATCTGTGCTTTGCTGTCTGTTTAAATAGTTTGTTTAAGGAAGGGCATCCAAAGAACGTTGGGTTATAATCTGATGAACTCCTGGCCACTTTCTTCCCTCAAAGCACTGCGGATGCTGCGTTGACCTTCATTCGAGGTGGAGGTCCAATCATAAAACAAATAAAAGACTTTATCTGCTAAAATAAGGAATCAGCAGGATTGCATACAGTGTGTCATGACATTGTCCTAAGTCTTCTAAGGCCAAAACATTTGTATGAAATATTTTAAAGGGAACCTGTCCTCCAGAAAAGACGAGAGGTATTCATAGGCTATTAGAGCCCATCATCCAAGAAGAGTAATTTCAGCAGTCTTAGATTGTATAGGGTGAGATCATATTGTCTCACGGTTTCTACTGGCACAGTTTCAGCCCTAGGATCACCACATTCGCATGTAGAAGGAGAAGAAGGCGGTGGAAGATGGAACACATTTTGCATGTTTATTGCCATGAACAATAGTAGGTGGACCAGGTTTGCAAAGCTGGTTGATTGTTTCTTTCCCTATAGATGCAGTATGTCAGGTAGGATAGGTTCGCAGCTGCCCATAGACATCCGATTATTTCCTGGTCCTGCCAAAAACAATTCAATCAGCAAAGAATCATACCAAGTCCATTGCAATGTACAATTCTGCAACTGGGGCAAAACTGGGGCAGTTTGCTTTTAGCAAATATGGACCCAAAGTATACATGAAATGTGAGGCAGCCAGATATCTTCATGTGAATGATGAGTGAGAAACAGGTGTGGGGGCCAACCAGACAGTATATCTCTGATTTGATTCAACTAATAGTGGCTATGTTATGCAGCAGTTCCTTCCCTCTTTAATGATATCACACAGATCTCTTAGGAGATCTCTATGTGCATGGGTGCTTTGACGAGCATTATGGAGTGGGCCAGTTATGGTCACTTGTAAAGCGAACCTTTACCCATATCTTTAAAATGAAAAACAAAGACACCTTTAGAAATCTTTAGTAATGACAATCTACACACACATACTTCTACATAATTGCTGACTTTGTATTCCTTAGTTCTCTTTTCT
The DNA here is from genome assembly GCF_000935625.1 of Nanorana parkeri. Lineage (NCBI taxonomy): Eukaryota > Metazoa > Chordata > Amphibia > Anura > Dicroglossidae > Nanorana > Nanorana parkeri. Next base: position 572,146 of record NW_017306329.1, on the reverse strand, counting down.
TCCCCAGTCTTCTGACAGTGGCCATGTTAACTAAGGGCAAATTACTAGCTTCCTATTTACTTCCTGGAACTCTGGCACATGTGACTAGGAGATGTGACCATGTACATCATCTCAGGGGAGGAAAATGCCTTTCCCCGAGTTCTCATGGGATTACAGATGAGATTTCCCAGCAATGTTCTGCTGATGTAACCTTCCCAGGATGCAACGCTTTGGCACTTACATCATTTGTGCCATAACTGGACCAGGAAGCAGATGAACTCTATTTATAAGTAAATGAAAAACAAGTTTGATTAATAAATGTAAGATGATTTTTAAATCAGCATGCAGAGCTGCAGAGAAAGTGAGGTTGTTCAACATTGCTATGGTAAACAGCATCAAGCCCCAAGTCAGTGACAAGTGGCTTGCTGGATATCACTAAGTTCCTTTAATCCTTTTATTCTTAAAGTCAACCTGAACTCAAGAAGTGAAGATTTGCTATCTTATAGAGAAAATCTGGAAATTATAATTGTGCCTAAGAAGGACCCTGTAAAAAAAATCTACCCATTATGTGGAATTCCTCCTAAAAATTAGCAGCGAGTGTGCCTACATCCTCATGTATATCTGCTGTGTGAAAGTCACTGCTATCTGTGTGTTCAAGTCTCACGAAATTTGGTGGGAGATTGGGTGATGTCACTACTATGCTGCTGTTTACTGTTATCCTTGCTGGAGAGGAAGTTGTAGCCCTACAGTGCAAGGATATCTCTGCCTATGCTATGTTCACCCTGTGGATCCATGCTTCCTTCACCTCTCCTGCTGCTTCTTGTAGAATTCCACACCAGTCATTGTACCATCAGTCACCAGGGGGGTAGACCTAACATGAGGAAGCAAAGCAGTGCTCTTCTACCAAGATGATTGCCTCCACGCAGAAATACCATGCAGAACAAGGCATGGTAAGTTGGTATTGGGGAAAAGATCAGCCACAGGAAGATCACAGGTAATACTGCTGAATAATCTTTTTGTCCACTCCTCAAATGTGTCTGCTTGTCACAAGAGTATGCTTCTAAAATACAACTTTGCATTTGTGAAGGTAGCCATGCATAGGGTGCTCACACAACGTGGTATTGTTGGCTTGGTTGTGTGACAAGCTCAAAATAAGGGCCTCTAAAGGCCGGAATTACAAAGGAATCACAAAGTTGGAAAATTGTTATGACGTGATAAGCACATGCATGTTCAGGCCAGTTATTCATTCATAAGTGATGGAAGGATGAAGATAACAGCATTGTGATAATGACACATATTTCTAATTCGACTTGTTGCTTTTAAAGTTAATAAAACGCCTAATTTGGTTGATAACAGGTTGAGCTATGGTAACACATCAGCTATATACATATAACAAGCCTTTTTTGTGATGTTCCTGTTCTAGTGAACCTGGGGTAATTACACCTTTCTCCCCTCTATAGAGATGGTTCTGGTGATGCCCATAAAGTATAGAATGTGGATTCTGTTGGCAAAGCTCCCACCATTTATGGCTAGTGAAAGCTGGCATGAATAAAGACTGAATGCATAGCTTGTACACCTCAACTTGTTTTCTCTCCATGGGGTTGATTTGCTAAAGGCAAAGGCAAGGCTGTTTACTTTGCAAGGGAAGCTCAGTGAACGAGATGAAGCTCTGTTGGCCCTCCTCATCCAATCACGTGCAAGCAAGCATATTGTCCTTGCTTGTGATTGGGAATCTTTTGCAAAGTGAATTTGCACAAAGCTAAGGGGAATCTTCCCCTGCAAAGTGAACAACCTCTTTGCCTTTAATAAATTAACCCATATATAAATGCTTTACTTTCAATGAGTTTGTTTGCAATTGTGGCAATGTAGATGTGCCAGACTGCGAGCTGAAAACACACAGATGGATCGTCACACTACGCCAGCCATGAAGTAATTACAAATACATGCACATTTGCAGCACACATACATCATAGTTAAAATGGGAACACAAACAATCAGTTTATAGCCATGTGCAAGACACAGACACTCATCTATACACTTCTTCTACTGTTCTGCCATTACATGATGTTAAAGTGACTCTGTTGCTATATTAACTGTCCCAAAGCAAACTATATCTGTAAAAAAAGAGTGTATATACCAGGTGCCAGCAGCCTTTTCCTCATAATGGGGTCTATTCTTCATGGGGTTACTCAGCGCATAGCTATCAGAACTTAGGAATTGCGTATGCTCCTCAGCACCATCCAGCAGCAATAATGCAATGCGAATGGCGTTTCCCCAGCTATATGCTGAGCGAAGCTTTTATAGATCAGCCCTAAAGCTTTGGTTTACAAGCATTAGACAATAAGCGTGCCAGTGGACAATAGTGCACCATAGTCATACAGTTATTTTTACACTCGTAGTTGTACTGCTAATGCCAAGTTAAAGTCATTAATTATTGTTGTATTAACTGGTGTGCACACAAAACATGTGCATATTTACCTTTAACTGAACAGTAAACTGGACTTATGGTTTCACTGTGATCCCTCTCCCTGTCTTTCCCAGCTTAGCTGTGTTACAGTATGTCTGGCCTGTAAGATGTTATTTTCAGCTGCACACACGCTTCTGAATGATCTGGTGTAAGTCGGCTACAATATGGACGTAACACTGCAAAAAAAATATTTTTGCACATACTATCTATGTAACTCCAAATGCAAGGAATAATGGAAAGGCTACTTTCTCCAAGCATACGAATAAATGAACAAGCTGCACTACAATTATATTTTAATGAGAAATATCATGTGGCTATCGTTCTACTGGGACCACTGAAAATGGCCTTGCATGTCCACCATACCACCTGTGCCTTAGGTCGCTGAAGCACGGTATATACTGACCTTTGCCGCTGCCCGCACCACTAAACACTCATCCATTACTGTGAATTCGGCTCCTGAAGTCTGATTGAAAGAAGATACTTTCAGGAATATTAATCTCTGGGGTTCCCTGTAGCTCTCACTACCTTCTCTTGTAATGACGTGGAGGGGAGCTGCAGGAGACACAGCAGATGTACCATCTCAGAAGTGTCCTTTTCCCTTCACATCAAGATTTATCAGGAATAAAGTGTCCATTCAGCAGTGGGAAAGGTGAGTATATATTCTTCTTTTACAGGCCTTCTGAGTGAGTTCTGTAGTGTTAAACAAGTCAAAGTGGTCATACTAATGTCTGTGTCTTCTTGAATAAACCCCCCATTTCCTTCTGTGCATTCTAGGACACACGTGGCAACAGTGAATGCCTGAGCCACTCTATATTTAAAGTATTTCATAGGGCAATATCACATGGCTAAAGTAAAATTAGCCAGGCTAGTCTCTTTGCCATCATATTTTGCCATCTTGGTCAATGGCTGTCTTACTGCCACTCAACCTGGCAAACCTGTAGGCATGTGATTGGCCACAAATGTATTCTGCAGCAGGACAACAAGACAGCAAGATCTGTGCTTAGTTCTCCAAGAAGTTTGGAACAATCTACATGCCGAGTTCCTTCAAAAATGTGTACAAGTGTACCTGGAAGAGGGCAAAGGGGGTCACACCAAATATTGATTGGATTTGGATTTCTCTTCTGTTCATTTACTTTCCATTTTGTTAATTGATAAAAATAAACTATTAACACTTTTATTTCTGAAATCATTCTTACTTTTTTCACACCTGCCTAAAACTTTTGCACAGTACTGTATATATAGTTCCAGAGGTAGCTAACGCACTCTGTAAGATAAATGCTGGGGTGCACATCCACAAAGATATCCATACAAATCCAAAGCAGATATAAAGGCACTCAAGGGTCTTGCAGTGGAGATAAGTCAAAACATCAGCATTTTATTGTCAATGTTTCGATGGAGCTCAGTCCATCGAAACTTTGAGAAAGATGGATTGAGCTCTATTGGAACATCGAAAGGGTCAGTGGTGCCTCATGTACTGTATATGTAGAAAGGATCACCAATCAAGAAAAGAACGCAAACCTAGGGTCAGTAAAGCACATTAGAAGAGCATTGTAGAGCTTAACCTGAACAATAAAGAGGAACTAAATCCTGAAAGCTTTACCCACAAATAGGCGAGCAGAGGGCAAAGGACTAATCACCAGTATTGTGTGTGGTCTCCATGCAGCTGACCTTTCCCCTACTACTGGCTAAGCGTTCTTACTCTGCACTCGGATTCTGTGTAGTGGCCATCATTTTGGCATTGCTTGCTCACGTCAGAGACACCAGCAAGCAAACTATTGTCAAGTAAAAGCCAGGGGAAGCCAGACACAGCCATGAGGGACTACCAATCTACCAATGCCAAAAGTAAAAATAAATAAAATAATAAACCAGCATTTATCCATACATGCGATTGTCAAACACACACTGACAATATGGTGGTTCACAAGCTTCCCAAATTCCAGGGATTCACCGCAAACTCATGGTAGCAGAGAATCCGATGCTAGGCATAAGGAAGTGCACTGCTATTTTTCACAGGGAATTAAAGACACAAGTACAATATGGATTCTGATTGGCTGCCATTAGTGTTACACTCTGTGCTTTGATCCTTGCGCAGTTTTACAACATACACTCGTAGATGGTTATTGTCTAATCCAGGCAAATATAGAACATTTCTTAAATGGGTATTATTATTATTATACAGGATTTATATAGTGCCAGCTGTTTGCGCAGCGCTTTACAATATAAGGAAGACTTTATAATTACAATACAATTCAAGACAAGATGGTAAGGAGGGTCCTGCCCGTGAGGTCTTACAATCTAAGAGGGAGGGGCAAGTGATAGGTAGCTGTGTGGGGATGAGATGTTTGAGAAAGAGTTCAGTGGTTAGTTTGAAGTGTGATGGGCTTCCCTGAAGAGATGAGACTTTAGTGATCGCCAAAGGGCAGTCAGAGATGGACGGACAGGTTGGGGTAAGGAGTTCCAAACAATGGGAGAGACTCTAGAGAAGTCCGGGCGAGGGTTTGGAGGCGAGCGTGGGAGGGGTTGACGAGGTAGCTAGAGAGCAGGAGGTCTTGGGAGGAGTGAAGGGGACGGTTAGGGTGATACTTTGAGACAAGGTTGGAGATGTAACCTGGGGCAGAGTTGTGGATGGTTTTGTAAGTGGTTGTTAATATTTTGAATTTTATCCTTTGGGCTATTGGAAGCCAGTGGAGGGAGTGACAGAGAGGGGTTGAAGATACTGAGCGGTTCAAGCAAATGTAGTTTGGTAACCTGGCATAAAATCTGGAAATGTCATACAGTAGACAAACCTACATTGATGGAAATAAAAATCCAGTAAAAAGTATATAATAAAACATATGGATGAAAAGATTGAGTAGATTTGGATAAAGTACAGACGTGACCTCCTGATGTACGTGTTGGAAAAATGTCACTGTTTGACCAGTGGTGGGTCACTCCAAGGAAATGCTAGACCAGGTCTGTTAATCAATATTTTAATGTGACTTATCAGAGAGAACAGAGGTTGTTTACTTAAAACTTCAGCTTTGAATAAAGGCCGAGTGGGCATTTCCTGTACAGCTACACTCTCAGGAACTGGACCCAAAATAGCAGCAAGTCCTCGGCCTAAACGGTCAGAATTAGGTTTTCAAATAAATCATATTTTCAACTCATACTCTTAAAGGTAAGATCTTTTCCCCTTGTTCAAGTCTTAACAATGTATATGTATGTGTAGCTAGAAATAACCTGTATCAGCTAGCTGTGTCATTCTTTTTTTTCAATGTCTAGTCTTTAATTGTTCATTTTAACTTGACTAATATAACATAATATAACTATAATATAACATAATATAATAACATAACTAGGTTACATGTTTGAGCTTAAATATATCAAGATTAAATATCTTAAGACAATTCATACTGCAACATAAAAGGACCCTTCCAGGCTTGCTATTCATTGAAATGTACTTCCTATTTAACTGGTGGATAGATATTTTTTCTACTTGAAGCTGAACTCAGAGACGGTCCAGGTCTTGGTTGTGGATGGACGCATCCAACAAAAAGACAACAAAAGCTTACAACCTTTAGGGCCGGTGCACACCCAGGCGACACCTCACCGCAATCGTGCACTATTCCGCGTGGATTGCCGTGTGGTTAGGAGTCGCCAAGGTGTAAACCGATCGCGCAGTGGGTCCCATTATTTTCTAATGGCACCCCAGTCACGCCGTGCGGATTGCATGGTTTCCCACCGCGATTCCGCCCGTGCTTCCGAACACGATTGCAACTAGAACAGCCGCGCGTCGTGTATCTTGTACCTTTTTCTGCGATTGCCGCGCAGATGTCACTCCATTGAAAGCAATCGCTGCCTGCATTGCGATCCCGGATCGGGGAGGTCTGCACTGGGCCTTACACTGTCCATCGGCAGCAATACTTTGTACTACTTACTTGGGATGATGCTTGATGGAAATGTAACATTTAGACAGCAGGTACCAGCAATTGTCAAATCATCCTTCTTTCACCTAAGGCTCATAGTCAAAATTAAGCACTGTATTCTTTCAAACTTAACTAGACTTACTTTTAAAGTTACTATAGAATGATGCATTAAAGTGACACTAAGCTCAGGAGTGAAATCTTAAAATGGACTCAAGTACCCTAACTATTAACAAAAATGTATCTTATTAATGTATCACAATCTCATGTTTAGTTTACTAATTTGCATTGAGATTGTAGTCTGTCACAGGAGTGAGCTTGGAGCGGTGACTACTTTACAACACACACAGGGACCATGGGGAACAAAAGTAGCCCCCCTCCAGAAGGAAGGACAGTGTCAGCACCAATTCAGAGATGATTTGAGGATCTACAGCTGAGTGATACACAAATAAGATACATTTTTGTTAAAAATGAAGGGACTTGAATGCATTTAGTGTCACTTTAAGTTAGCTAATAGACGGTATCACTTAAACTCCAAATCTTTGCACTAATCGACAACTAACACAGTACAGTACAATATTCTACTACTGCTATAGTACATTTTGTAAACACTAAACATTTGCGTTCTCCAGGTGTTCCTGGTTAGGATACATTTTTGTGTGAGATAAAAAGGTGGTATACTTGGAGGTGCATGCTGTGGCAACTGGTGAACTGGACTTTGCCTGTGGGGATATAGCGCACGACAAGGCGAGCATAGGAAAATTTGCAATATGGGTTGATAATCCTGAACCCTGCCACAAGAAGCACTTGGCAACTATGTAGGGGTCATATTCCCCCATAATTTCCATGGGGCATTGGTCTTGCTATTGAGTTAGTCATTGATGTTTCAGGATCCTTACAGATCCTTCTGGATTCAATCTTGCTGTCTATGACTCTTTAGGTGTTTTCTCTACCTGTTGGACTTATCTATGCTTTCATTGGCTTTCCCTCTATTGACTGATTGCCTTCTGTCTATCAGTCCTGTCTGAGTCTCTGCCTCGCTCCGCCCCATTCCCACCTGCCTCACATTCCAGCAGTTCCTGCAGCTATAAATGTATGTGCATTGGTTGCAGCCAGTAAGGGTGTGAGTGATTTACCTTGCATTCAGTCCAGTCCCTATCTTTGGGTTTGCTAGTCTCTTGCCTCTTGCCTGTGTGTTGGGCATTCTTGGTAAGTCTTATGTAGGTCTATGTTTCTTGCCTTAGCTTCCATTTTACTGTTTGTCATGTCCTGTCTGTTATAGACACTGCATACGTTTCCCTTACTATTGTGCTTGTGCATTGTTTGTTAATGTTATACACTACAGTTTTTTTTTTTTTTTGCTTAGCATTGAGGTTCATAACCCATTTTTGCTTTGTTTATCATTTTATTCTCTAGTGTTGGCTCGTGTATAGTTCTCTTGTACTCAGTGTCGGTCCAGTCTCTGTTAACCCTTATGTGTGTACCCTCTGGCATGCCCAAACCTCTGTTACCTTAATTTGCCACAGACACATGAGCAGGGACGGCTGATAAATGTTTCCAAATGGGGGCTGCGATTAATGACTGGGTGCTAGGTGTTCCCTCTATCCTCTTGTATCTTCATTTGTCTCTCTACCTTCTCTCTGCTTGCCATTATGGGTTTGACCTTGACCTCATCTGACTATACACTCTGATTCCCCTTTATCATCTTGATCACTGGACATATGTATACTGTTCCTACCCCAGCACTAGGAAAGTCCAAATCCTCAGGCCCTTACTTGCCATCTCCTGCTGGTCCTCACATGACAAGTTCCCAATGATTTGCTTTTCTCTTCTTCTTTGTAGTGTGTTACTGGGAGGTACATTGTGGTCAACCAATCCATCCTTCCATAGTGAATCAGTGCCCTTTGCCACATCTTACTATCCACAGCGTGTATTTCCATTTTTTTCATTTTTAGAGAGAGTAGGGAAGCAATAAAACCCCTATCAGGTTTTTTTTTTTTGCTATGTCCCATTGGGAAGATTTCCCTTCATTTCGTGTCCTTTACATACAACATGAAGTAAGAAGAAATATTACCATCATGGGGTAATGCCATCGTAGACAGTTGTCAGCAGAACAAATGTGGCAAGACCGTGGATTCTTCTTGACCCATGACTGGGTCCTAGGTGTTGCTGAAATCTGCTCCTGACAAGCCGTTCAGCAGATACATCGCATGGGGCTCACCATTGTCATAGCATTTATATTTCATGAGATCTTTGCCACAATTCATGTAACAAGTGAGATGAAGGGAACTGGGAGTATATAATACAGCAATTAAAGGTTTGTTCAGCTAGACCTGGGAATCAGCTTAATACAGTCTGATCAGTGTGTGTTCATATAAAATGATCTATCTATCTATCTATCTGTCTATCTATCTGTCTGTCTGTCTGTCTGTCTGTCTGTCTGTCTATCTGTCTATCTCTTTATATCTATCTGTCTGTTTATCTATCTTTTTACATCTCTTTTATTCATTTATCTTAGCAAATAAGTTAAACATCTTTGCTTTAAAAATACAGTTTTACTGAGTGAGGCTACATTTGGCTGTGTGTGATCCAGCATTGCATTTTGCAATGCTAGGTGTGCTGCATTTCTTGCTTAGTAGTGCAGCACATTGATTGTGCTATGCTGCTTCTCTTATCTCATTGTAAGGCTATCCTGTGTATTAGTTGATGTGATTAGTAGCTGCCATTTTTTTTATTTAAGTTTTTCAAAATACAAAAAAATTCCCTGTTAAGGATTGGCAAACATGCCACAGATGAGCTGTGTGCAGATCGAGGCATGAATGTAAGTGTTAGTTAAAGCTGAACTCCAGGCAAGCACAGGGCCAGATTAGCATGGGGGCCACTGAAAATAGGCCCAGCTGACCTGGATCGCCTCGGTATGCCCAATGGCAGTCTGGTCGGTTGGACTGAACACAATCAGGTAGAGGCGCCTGCGGCTATCTAATGAGGCATATTAGGCAGCTGCTTGCTCGGGAACCCATGAGGAGGAGCAAGCTGCCATCTAATTAGAAAACCACCTCTGTTGCTTCCCGACCGACCAACAGCACCAGGCTCAGGATGCTCCTTATCTGGCCCTAGGCAAGCAGCTAAGGGAACATTAACACCAGTACACATGCGTTATGCTCCATATAACGCACGCCTGTTGTTGCTATCCATTGCTAAAATGCATTACACTGCTTACTTATTTTTTAACTTTATTAAAATATCACACATAGCAACCCGTCCTACTTTTTTTTTTAGTGCACGTTGGTGTAAACTGAAACAATAGGACATAAGGCAAATTGCCTTGTCTGTGCATTAGGACTGCATTGTATAGCACTGCCCAACGCAGCCCATCGGGAATGAGCCCTAAAAGCTCATTCCCACCATAGTTAGCGTATAGTTAAGCAATCAGCAAAGATCGTGCTGCCTGCTGATTGGAGAACCCTGGCTCTGACTCATCATGGGTGTGTCAGACATCTGCAATGAGCCCACTGCTTCCACATGAGAGTGAAGGTCCCACTTTGCAGCATGCTGGCATGGGGCAGCCTTTTCTACTCAGGCTGTGGCTGCTGTATACAGAAAATGAACTGTAAGACTTTGCAAGTACGGTTGGGCTTTAAGCCTAAGACCTGGAACATGGAGCAGTACTGTGAGTCCCCCGCGATGATTACAATTAATTACTATATATTAATTAATAGTTGATAGTTAATTGAAATAGCCAATAGCAATCTAGCTATTCATTTCTATGATTTTTTTAAAATTATAATAGCAGCAGCTGTCAGAATAAAAAAAACAAATGGGGGAGGGGGCAGGACAGAGGGCACCTCCCTGAAATGAGATGGGCACCTCCCTGAAATTACTTTTTTCAGGTGGGATCAGCAAATAGAGTAATGCTTGATATGGGCAATTAAATGCTTTAACTTTTCCTTAGTGTAACACTACATGGGTGGAACTCTAATATTTATTCTCTTTTTTTTGTTGCAGGCTGAAGCTGTAGACGCATCTTCTTGACGGATCAGCGGACATCGCTGCCTATGCACCCGGGACCTCCGAAGGCCACATCTTGCTACAGCAGCTGTGGAGTGTGACAATGGTGTTTGTGTCAAAGCTATCAAACGCCATTATCACACTAATTAGCTACTGTTAGGCCATATTGATGATACCGATACGCTCCTTTATTAAAGACATATATTATAACATTGTGCTGTACAATATCATTATCCTCTGCTAAAAAAATTAATTAAAAAGTTGTTATTTCCAAAGTTCTCTAATTATATTAAAATGTCAGCGCCGCGCTGAAAACTTGTACACCTATAAATTGTAGACGTGTCTGACTGTACATTGTTTAGCATAAGCAGAGTGATGCCCATACCATAGAGTACTACATAGCCAGTATTATACTGCCCTGACTGGTAAAATGCAGCTTGTTGCCCATCTTATTAAAGTGACTCTGCTGGCACCGCAAAGCATAGCTGGTGATTAAGAGTGAAAATCATTATATCAGTCTAAGTAGCAGCTCTTAAAATACTTTCTGGCCACTGCAAGTACAGGCAGTCCCCGGGTTACGAACAAGATAGGGACTGTAGGTTTGTTCTTAAGTTCAATTTGTATGTAAGTTGGAACAGGTAAATTTTTAAGTGTAACTCCAGCCAAAAACATTTGTTTGTTTTGGAAAGCATAGGGAAGGGTTAACCCCCTGTAACGTTTGTTTTGCTGTGTGTGTCCCTGTTCTGAAGATTTCATCTCTCTTTCTGTCCATGTGACAATTGGATTTTGAAAATGTTGGGTTTAGCTTCAGTGGAGACACCTTTTTCCCCATGTGATGGGCAGATCGTATGTTTTTTTAAGTACTTTACAACCATCGCAAGACTAAGGTCTTGCGATGGTTGTACAGTGTATGGCCACCTTTACAGGAGTGAATTTCCCTTCCTACGGGTAGTTTTCCTTTCACTTCCTGTTGTCTCAAGGACGGGAAGTAAGATTAAATCTTTCTAATGAGGATACAGACAGCAGTAAAAACCTCACAGTGACCCGGAAGAAGAGGCTGACACCCCTCGTCTGCATGTCTAACAAGAGTCTGTACTGAGTAATGCACGTACAGCACTATGAACCAGACCCAAAAAGGCAGGCACTCCTCCTTGGCACGAGCGCGGTAACATTACAACTACCCCTGCTGTACAGTGATAGCCTCTGTTTGTAAGTAGGAGTCGTATGTAAGTCGGATGTATGTAAATCGGGTGACTGCCTGTATTCCACCTTTTTGAGAGTACCCAGTGGAATACCCACTTGTGCGCTGTGGTTTGTCCCACCGGGTCATGCATCACTACAGGATCTTTGAGCCGGCAAGATCAACCTCTGCATGTGGCAGGGGAAACAGGTTTTTGTATTTGTATCTCCCAACATCATATATAGTTATATACAGTGGCGTCGCTACAGGGGGGCAAGGGGGGGCAATTGCCCCCCTAGGTTATCACTTTACCCCATGTGCCCCCACGCTAACAGTGGCGGCAGTCCCGGCGCTGGCGCAAGGCAAGAGAAATGGAAACTATGCCCGGGACGGTTATCACACAGTTATCTGCTGGGACCGGGGTTCAGCGGTCCCAGCAGATATCATCCCCGTCAGCGGATTCTCCCTACAGGCTGTAATAGGCTGCAGCGATCTGTGTCAGTGGAGACAGATTGCCGATTACAGCCTGTAAGGAGAACCCTCCAACAGTCTACTCACCTCTCCGCGGCGTCTGCGCTCCTCTCCTGCTAACAGCCGCGCAATTGTCTTCATTGCAGCAGCTGACGGCAATAGCCAGCCTGCTATTGGCTCTTTTAAATTGCAGTAGCCAATAACGGGCTGGCTATTGCACCCGCCCACTGCCAGCTGTCAATCAACAGTGGTGAACCTGATTGAAAACCTCAGGTCCCTCCTCTGCTGATTGACAGGTTGGTGGGTGCAGTAGCCAGCCTGTTATTGGCTATTGCAATTTGAAATATCCAATAGCAGGCTGGCTAATGCTCGCAGCAACGAAGTAAAAAAAGAAAAGTAAAAAAAAAAAAAATTAAAAAAAGTTTACAAAATTAAGTTAAATTAATAAGAAGTAAAAAATATGTAAAAAAATAAATAAAATAATTTGATGAAGGTATTGATTGTTGCCATGTTATTATTTTATACAATGCACACTTATTGCTACCTTGTACGGGTGGTTTGTTCCCCCCTTCTTTGTGTTTTTTATTGTATGTTCCTACGACCTGTTCTTTGTGCAAAACTTAATAAAAGATATTTCTGCAAAAAAAAATAAAGTTAAATACCGTAAATAAAAATGTAAAAAAGTTAAATAAAAAATAAAGTTAAATAAATAAAAAGTAAAAATGTAAAACAATAAAAAAATAAATGGAGTAAGGCCAGAACTATGTAGGGAGCCCAGTGGGAGGAGAGCACCATCCGTGAGCCTGTCACCCCTTTCATGGACTTACTAGGAGTCCTCACATCACCCGACCATTCACACTGCTGTTACATGGATGGCAAAAGTGGCAGGCAGGGGCGGGGAGAAGGCGGGGGAAGAGGCAGAGTGGGAGGGGGCCAAGTAGCTGCACCATGGGCCTCTGGGTTGTACTTGCCCCCTGAGCTAAAAGTTGCCAGTCAGCCCCTGCTGTATTCCACACCTACTGGGCACTGATTGCTGATTTAATTGCGGATGGCGTTGACGGTTGGGGTATTCAGGATTGTGGGTGGCGTTGGACTACATGTCGGAACCGCAAGGCGCAGATGCCATCCGCAATTAAATCAGCTCTCGGCGCCCAGCAGTTGCGACATGCAATGCAAATTATTAGTGCTCCCCACCGCCAGTCCCCGTCTTGTGAGCGCGCCG
>NW_017306329.1:540335-558752 GCF_000935625.1 Nanorana parkeri | reverse complement strand
CAAATATTATGGGCCCCCCCCCCCCCAGATTTGACTGTGGTATCTTATGTGCCCCCCCTATATATTGTTCCTAGAGTCGCCACTGATTATATATTATTACAAGGAATTGCTTTGTTTATCTAATAAACAGTATGCACACATCCGCAACCACCCCTATGACGCTGAGCGTTGTCTACAAAAGCATTTCTCAACCTTTTTTAGGTCGTGGCACCCTTTAAAAGTATTTAAAAAATTTGAGATACCCCTAGTCTAAAATGTATAAAAACGGCATGCAGCCCCTTCTGAAACTCATACCAGACCCTTATCCCAGATGGGGGTCTGGTATGAATTTTAAGGGGGGACACCACGCAAAAACAAAACAAAATGGAGTTCTACCATCTCATTACAACCCCCCCTTCATATTAGAATCCCCCTTAACATCAGGAGCCCCCCTTCAATTAGCAGCTCCTTCACTTCTGGAGCTCCTTTTACATCAGCCCTCTTCACATTATTACTTTTACATCCGAGTCCCTCCTTTTCTTCCAGAGTCCTCCTTCACATCAGGAGCCCCCACTTTCACATCAGAGTCTGTTCTTTCACATTAGCATCCACCCTTTTACACCAGAGTCCCCCCTTCACATCAGGAGCCCCCCTTTCACATCAGAGTCCCCACTTTTACATCAGAGTCTCTACTTTCACATCAGGGTCCCCCTTCACATCAGAGTCCCTGCTTTTACATTAGAGTCCCTACTTTCACATCAGAGTCCCCACTTTTACATCAGAGTACCTACTTTTACATCAGAGTCCCCCCTTCACATCAGGAGCCCCCCTTTCACATCAGAGTCCCCACGTGTACATCAGAGTCTCTACTTTCACATCAGAGTCCCCCTTCACATCAGAGTCCCTGTTTTTACATTAGAGTCCCTACTTTCACATCAGAGTCCCGACTTTTACATCAGAGTCTCTACTTTCACATCAGAGTCCCCCCTTCACATCAAAGTCCCCACATTTACATTAGAGTCCCTACTTTCACATCAGAGGCCTCCCTTTACATCAGGAGCCCCCCTTTCACATCAGAGTCTCTACTTCCACATCAGCGCACCCCCCCCCCCTTCCCTCAGTCTCCCCTTTTCATCAAAGTTCCCCCTTCACATTAGAGCCCCTCTTCACATCAGAGTCCCTACTATCATATCAGCACCCCCCACTTTACATCAGAGTCTCCCCTTTCACACCAGAGTTCCCCTTCACCTCAGAAGCCTGCCTGCACCGTGGAAAGGCTTGACAGTGCGAAAATTTGAAGGCACCCGTGATGAGGGCACAAGGTGCCCTGGTTGAGAGAAGCTGGTCTAGGGGCTTCCGCGTACTCTTTAGAAAAGCCACAATGCTCTGGGAATCCTGAGTCATGGGTGTAAATTCTGTATTAAAGGTTTATTTGAAAAACATCAGTTAAAAAACATACTAACTTTATATAAAACCTCATCAATATGCCATAACGATATCTCATTTACATAATTGTATTTTCCCCTTATACAAGGCAACGTTCATCCTTATCCTGATGGACATGGGCTGCAGGCCGCATAACTATCACTTGTGTCTACCTGAGAGATTTCTCAAGGCTTCCCAAGCCCTGACCTGCATTACTCATCCGGCATCTCTCTGTACAATCCACGGGAACATTCCCTTGGGAAGAACATACATTTTCATTCCTCCTTATGAGAGATGATACTGAACCTTCAGAATCTGACATTGTGTTATTATATATATGAAATGGGTATATTGTTCTGGGAGTGGGCGGCTTATCGGCGTAGGTCTATAGAAACGCTGTATCTAGTTTACTTTACTCAAATCTTAAATTTTATTCTGAAATGATTTAAGAAAATATACCACTTGGTTCTGTATTAAAGATGCAGCAATAGAAGATGGGAAGGGAAGGTAGGTAGCCCAGGGATAGCCCCACTGCAAGGGTTAAAGTGGTTCTAAACCCTCCGTTTTTTTTGCCTATATCTACTGCTAGCAAGCAGTAGATATAGGCAAGAAGTTTTAAAAAAACCAAACTGGTTTTTGAACTGGTTTTAAACTTACCTCGTTATCGCTGCTCGCTCCCGCGCCGAGAATCAGGAACTGCTCGTACGGCCGCAAAGGATCTTGGGGCGGGCGCATGCGCAGTTCCGATTCTCGGCCCGGGAGACGAGCAGAGACGCAAGGTAAGTCTATGGACGCGTGCACCGGCCTGCAGACACCGCTGGATCGGAGAGACAGAGCAGTCAGCGCTGGATCGGAGTGACGCCGCGCCACTGGAGGGACACATGAAAACATGGGGAAAGAAGAGGTAGATCAGAATAAGAGACATCATTTGAGGTAAGTGCTAACATTTACATGGGGGGAGGGGAATTTTTTTTTGGCTTTAATGTCACTTTAAGAAACATTCTGCCTGGAGTTCTGCTTTTAATTCTGACCAATTTGGGTCTGTTGCAGTGCACATCTGCTTGCATTTAAAATTCTAGTAGAAAAAGAGTAGAGGGATGTCCTCGTTAGTCTGCTGCTCTTCCTTCTTTGTCCAATAAGTCAGCTGGAGGTATGTCTGTGGCCCCGCTGTATAGCTGTAGCGGAGGTCTCAGGCCTGGCTATGCTGTCTGATAGGTTCAGTTTTGCAATCAAAACTGATTGCAGAAAAGTGCAAATCCGTAGCCAGGTATAACAGTATTTTGTAAATTGTTGGATTTCTTATCACCTCATGTACTGGGGGACAATGGTCACCTGTGCCAACAGAGAGGATGAATCTCCCCAGACACTTAGTGGTTTAACTATATAAGATATGAATCAACTCCTATGACCGTGCATAGGATATATATGGAATAACTTTCTATTAAATACCCGAAATAGATTTTAATTTTAGAATTTATCATTCATTTACCCCCACAGCTACCTCCTCATGTATCACTTCTCCCTCCCTTTTAGACTGTAAGCCCTCAGGGGCAGGGCCCTCCTTACCATCTTGTCTTGAATTGTATTGTGATTGTAATGTCTTCTTTATATTGTAAAGCGCTGTGCAAACTGTCGCTATATAAATCCTGTATAATAATAATAATAATTTATAATTGATTGTCCCTTTAATAATAAAGTTATTTTTAATAATTATCTTTATGGATTAATCCTTATCCTATATGTGAATGTTTAAATAATATATTAATATTGATTAGAGAAGATGTTGATTGTATTTATGGTTTTATATATTTATAACCCCTAAAATGAATTCGCTTTTCCTTGGAGAGTCTAAATAAAATATTATTCTGGACTTTTATATGAGGAGCAACAGGGCTGTCCCTATGATGAGGGTTCCTGAGGCTGTTGCCTCAGGTGGCATCTCTTTGGGTCACGTGGGAGGCGGCAAGTATAGCCACATGGTGGCTCTGCTGCACAATGTTTGCAGTGTACCTGCCGCACCCTTACTGGCCAAAGCATCCCAGGTCGCTAAGAGCTGGGCAAGGAGATGTGTAAGAGCCATACACATCTCTCCACCCAACTCTTAGCAACCTCGTACGCTCTTGCCGGCGTCCAGCTGAGCTCCAGGCAACCATTGATGTCACTGGTTGCCATAAGCTTGGCGGGACACCCGTCAGAGTGCCCCAGGTTGTTAAAAGCTGGGTGGGGAGATGCAGAGCCCTTACACGTCTCCCATCCAGCTCTTAGCGGTGTTACTGTCCACCAGCACCACGCCCTTGACTGATTGTGCACCATCCAGGCGACCACCTCAAAAAAAGTTAGGGACGCCCCTGAGGAGTAGTGCTTTTTATCTTATACTTATGTACCTTTTCCTGAAGACATCCTACAGAAGTCCTAGGACAAATAGACCCTAGAATAAAATCACATTGAGCAATCCAACGCTCCTCACTACCGGCGTCTTAGCGGCGTTACTGTCCACCATGCACCACGCCCTTGACTGATTTTGCACCATCCAGGTGACCACCTAAGGCGACAAAAAGGTTAGGAACGCCCCTGTGGAGTAGTGCTTTTTATCTTATACCTATGTACCTTTTCCTGAAGACATCCTACAGAAGTCCTAGGACAAATAGCCTAGAATAAAGTCACATTGAGCAATCCAACACTTCTCACTACCGGCGTCTTAGCGGCGTTACTGTCCACCATGCACCACGCCCTTGACTGATTGTGCACCATCCCGCCGACCACCTCAGGCAACAAAAAGGTTAGGGACGCCCCTGTGGAGTAGTGCTTTTTATCTTATACCTATGTACCTTTTCCTGAAGACATCCTACAGAAGTCCTAGGACAAATAGCCTAGACTAAAATCACATTGAGCAATCCAACGCTCCTCACTACTACCAGAAGAATTATCGAGCAATAAAAACCTGACAGCATTTCTGACCTTTCCACGTTCAGTCCAAAACTATCCAGAACTTGTCTTTATATAGACGTTTAATTTACCAGGGCAGCGATTAAAGTTTGGTTGCACTTATCAGATTGGCTCCTCCAGGGCAGTCAGAAGACATCTTCAGGTACCAGCCTTGGAATAAAGGAGCCACATCTGGCACTACGTGTTGTCCACTCATTTTAAAAAGATTTACTACGTGCTGAATGAAAACGCAGACATCTCTTGTTAATGAAATAATTTGGTAAATTGTACTTACATCTTTTTTCCCCCTTCCGACTGCGAGATATCTTGGGAGTGATGACAATAAATTCATCTAAAATGCTCTTCCTCAGCTTCTCAGTGATCCAGAATAATGGTGTTCGCTGTGACTGCGTACTTTATCTCCTTAATGAATCTAAATTACACAGCAAATCAGACTTCGTATTGCCCATTCATTGTGATATTTATTTAAATTGGACACGTTCTAGTGAGTCACTCAATTTGTGAACCACTTTATTCATTTTCGAATAGACAGGGCAGGCAGAATTTTCCCAGTTTAGCTTATGTTAAAAAAAAAGAGCCAGTCTACCCAAAGGCTTCATTTATCACTCCAGTGTCGCTTAGAAACTATAGTAGAGAAGACTCGACCCTGCCAGCATGCTGCTGTCTGTGTGGAAGCAGTGGTATCTTTCCAGAGGTCTGTTACGCCCTTTGCCGGGTCAGAGTCAGAGCTCTCCAATCAGTGAGCTTCACTGATTTCAGAGCTATAGGTGTCAGGAACCGGATCTAAACCCAGGACCTCTGCTGTAGCTGGCAGTGGTTCTACCTGCTGAGCCACCTTAGAACCTTGGATAGCTCCTTGCCTGATCTCCTGTGTAATTCTCAGTTAAACCTAGTTTCTGCTGAACTCTGAACTCCTTGCTCCTCCCTTGAACTTCCTATTTGAGCCATGCCTCTGCACTTCCTGTTTGCCAAATTATTGTGCTCCTGCCATTATCTTGCTTCCTACTCCCTCTGTGCTACAATCTACTCATACGGCTACCCATGTACTGACCTTTGGCTGCTGATTCACCGACTACTCTCACCGTCTTCTGCTACATACCTGATACCATTGGCTCCTGACCTTGGCTTGTTCGCTGACTACGCTTCTGCCTGCTCCTCTACTACTACCGTCTGCTTGTGTACCAAACCCGGCCTGTTATACTACGAATTGCCTGCTGCTTCAGCTACTGGACTCTGAGCCTGATCCCGGATTGTTACAATAGGTGTGACTCAGTAGGGGGTGTATCAAACCTCTGCAGAGAGAGACCACTGCTTCCACACAAACAGCAAGGCTCACAGATTTTTTTAGTCAGCTGCTTTAGAACAAAAACAAACTGCCAGGGCCCATTGATTGCCTGTGTGCTAAAATGTTGTGTTGTAGCCGAAGGGCTAGTGCATTGAGGCAGCTGAGGCAATGAATGGCACCACCACACCCCTTCCTACAAAAGCCCACCTTTTGTATGCTATCCAGTCTTATCCCCCCTCCTACTCCACCAACTGACCATCCCTGGCCAATCCCTCTCAGACTCCTATACTTACCTAATGCTATGGACTGCTATGGACCTCATGCCCCCTATTACACCTACAGCTCCATAGGGGAAATGAAAATAAAGGAAAACAAGTTAAAAGAAAGGAAACTAATGCAGCCACCTCTTCTAAGGACTGCATTTGTTTCCTTTCTAAATAAGAAGTAATAGATTTCATTTTTCTTCTTGGGTCTCCACAAAGCTTTAGGGACCAGCGAACGCTGTGACCATTTGCAGTTCCTTCTACACCTCTGGGAGTTTTCCCTTCTTGTCACAATTAATTGTCAGCTATTCTGCCTCGGAATTACTTGGAGTAAATTGCTGCAAGGTTACAGAGCAGACAGAAAAAAATGATCAATTCCCTGAAAGAAATTAAACATTGACAAATAAACCCCTAAAGATATTATCATAAAAATAAATGATGTTTTCTGTATATTTCTCGATTCTGCTGAATTTATTCATCGTTATGACTCATGCATTGCAGAGAGAAGTCTGAAAATTACCTTTTTTTTCATATTATTCAGTTGCCAGGACTCATTGCACATTTCCTACAAGTCATGTTATTTTTGCTGGCATTTAAGTCTGTCCTCCGACAACCAGGGGAAGGGTCATTTCATTAATTCTGTGTTTGACTTTCAAAGGGGATCTTCTAAGGGAAAGCAGCTCAAGAAAAAAAAGAAGTACATTTAAAAAAATACATACTTGAAAAGCAAACTTCAGATCAAAGATACATTTCAGTGGTACGCCGATAATAAATTCAACAGTAAAAGCTGCTACTTAAAGTCCAACTCCGGGCTGTTTTTTTAAAGCAGTACTCTGGGGAAAACTATTATTAACCCTTGCAGTGGAGCTACACACCCGCACTGCAAGGGTTTACTGCTTGTTTTGGTCTAGGCAAGAAAATAACAAAGTTTTACTCACCCGATGCTCCGAGCCAGCTGGCTGTGACAGTGCTCCCTCTTGCCTCTCTCCTCCTCTGCAGCAATGGAATGTCCCTAGGTGTCCTCACATCCTATATACTGTGTATAGAACATGATGGCTCACAGGACGTTAGACTGCTGCAGCAGAGGAGGAGAGAGGCTCCAGGGACAGGTCTAAGAGCAAACCAGTTCAGAAGAACGAGTGAGAATAACTTTTATTTTCCTTCCTAGAAAAAAATGAGCAGTTAACCCTTGCAGGGCAAGGGTAGCCCCACTGCAAGGTTTAACAATAATTTCCCCTGGAGTTCTGGGCTCGGCCTCCGGTGACAGCTGACAGCTGTCTCCTCCCCACACCGCTCTCCATCCTGATCTGCCTCTCACAGGAGGCCGAGCAGGGTGGTGCGGGAGGAGACCTCGGCCTCCTGAAAGTTTCTCTCCTCCCCGCTGGACACTGATTGAGAGCCTGCAGACAGTCTCAGCTGCTGACTGTCAAAGGGGTGACTGTTTATTATCCTGTGCTTGGCATAGTTAAAGAACATTAATAAACAGATTTCGGGCATTGTTGCTGCAATTGAAATTCACTCACGAGTAATCCAGTCGTGGGTACTAGCAATGGAGGTATTACTTTTCATTCAACACTCATATTTTCCCTTTAAAGCCAATTCTATTTTATTGTTGCATTTAAAAAAATATATATTTCTGCCCTTTTGAATGTTTTAATTAAAAAAAATGGAGTGCCACTTTAAGCTCTCCCTCCAGTCTACTCATCTGTCAGGTTTACCAATATGTGATCAATATAAATCAGGTTTTAGGAGCACAAATCAAGGTTGGGTAACCCAGAAAGGTAGATGTAGGTAAGTTTGTGGTCTGAGTACTGCATTCCAAATACTTCACTCAGGATAATGAAAAGCCATCCATTGTAAATTCGATGCATAGACTACCCACAAACTTAAAGTTACATTAAAGGATAATTTCCCCCCCCCCCCCAATGGAAGGACTTACCTTAAATGATGCCTCTTGATCCAATCATCTTCTTCTTTCCAGTCGTTTTCAGCTGTCCCTCCAGCGCTGGTGCCGTTCTCTGATCCAGCATTGACTCATCTCTCTTAACTAGCACTTCCTGTCCCACGGTGTCTGTGCACGCTGCTGCATTAACTTACCTTGTGTCTCTCCTCTTCTCACAGCCGAAGATCTGAACTGCGCATGCACCCGCCCTGAGATCCTTTGCGGCCACTCAAAAATCTTCAGATGTTCGGACGAAGCGTGCCGCGGAGACACAGGTAAGTTTTAACCCTTTTTAAAAATATTTTTGCATATAGGTACTGCTTACTAGCAGTACCTATATGCAAACACATTCAAGGCTTTAAAAACCCTTTAAAGTGATATTAAGTTCAGAGCACTGGCCCTGATATCCTGTTTTAGAGTGACTCCTTTCTCAAGCAGAGTGCTATGGAGTCACCCTTGTGTGTGCTAGTAAGCTGTGCAAATCTCCAATAGCACACAGACACAGTACATCAAGCTGCTCCCCTCCCCCCTGGCCCCCTCTCATCCCTCCTCCCTTCTCCAAGTTAGTAGATAAACAGTTGCTGGAGTCTGCACTGTCCTTTGTGATCTTGTACTGGACAGGAAGCTCAGGGAAGCTGAGCTGAGAGAGTTGGAGCTGTTTGGAAACATGATGACTGTAAGTGCTTGGGAAAAATTTTTTAAGAAATACTTTGCTGTGCGATGTATATTTGTTTGATCTGGATTCATTATTGTAAAAAAAAGTATGAGAGTTTAATTCTACTTTAATGCAAATTGAATGCTGGATTCTGAAGACAAAAAGCTTCTGCATACAAAAATCAATGCAGCGCAGAACTTTATCTCATTCACCATGTTCTTGTGCTGTGATCTAAATGTATTGTCGACTGATGGTAGAAATGCTGTTTATCCACTCCATCAGGGTACAGAAAAACTGCAATCAAGAGCCTGAGAAATTGTGTTTGATATTCAGAATGTGTAATGCCCACCACAAGGATTTATTGGACGCTTGTACAGAAAATGGGAAACTTATTTTCTAAATTGGTTTTCTTTCCCTTTAAATAGTTGAAGTTCGTGTTCATTGTGCAGATTATCCAGCTGTCTTTACTGGCAGGAAAACGAGTATTGCAGATTAGTCACCTCGTGTGGCGACGGCAAACGGTCTATTTCTATGACTTGATTGATTACCATATTGCTATAAGGAAATATGTAAAAAAAACAAAAACTGTTCTCTAATAGAAATAATGGAGATATAAAATAATGAAATATGATAGGCTCAGTTTGCAAAGCTTAAAGTGTTTTTCCACTTGTGCAGCCAAATTGTGAAAACACCTATTTTATGTTTGTTGCATGTTCCCATTTACATCACATAAACGAAAAAAATATTTTAAAATACTCCTCGTAGTTTAAATAGCTTTCAGTTGAGTTAAGGTTTCATGGCTTCTTAAAGTGTATTTCCACTTTCACAGTCAAATTTGAGAAAACACCTTTATAGTTTGTTGTGTTTTCCCATTCATATAGCATAACGTAAAAAAATAATTAAAAGAAAAAAAAATGTCTTACCTGTTACATGTTTTGTTGCAGCAGGCCAAAAAACAAAGATGTCCCCTGAACAACATACAGCATTGGAGACCTGAAGTAGCGGTGGTGCTTGTAGTGATGTTCACGAATGGCGCCGTGCGTATAACAGTTGTAAGGTAACCAGGTCTACTGAGCATGTGTGTGGTCCCGTTTTTTGTACCATAGGAAAATGGGCACTTACGCGCATGCATCCCCATGGGGACGTACATGCAGAGGCACGCTAATCTGGCGCACAGGAAGTGATGCAGTACCTCTAAATTGATCTCCCTATTTAAAGCAAGCACAGCCTGGGCTTAGTTGCTTGATGGTCTTTCAGCTGTTCCCTGTGATCCTGTTTGCTCTGCCTGTTTACTGCTCCTGTACCTTGACCCGGATTGAACCTGACTGCTCCTGATTGCCGCCTGCCTTCTGACTTTGGAATTGTTATTGGACCTTGCCTCTGTCTCATCCCTTGTACTTTGCTGCCCGACTGGTGTGACCCCTGGCTTGTCTGATCTCGATTCTGCCTGTGGCTCTGGTACCCTTCTGTCCGCCTGGTGTGACCTCGGCTCTGCTCTACCCGATCCTGATTCTGGACTTCTGCCTGGCACGGTGTTGCCCCATCCACTGGCACCCAGGCTACCTGCTGTTTCTCAGGCTCTGTTCCCATCCTCAGAGTTTGGGGGACACAAGGTGCAAGGGGAGCCTCCTCGTCCAACCAGTCTCCAGCCAGGTACGTGATAACAGTTAACAGCAAAGAGGGTCACCAGCACTCATAAAATGAAATAAATCCAAATGTTCTTTTTATTGAAGAAGCATGTCACATGAGTTGTATAGCCAACGTTTCTGAACCACGCAGGGTCCTTTCATCAGGGCAGACATAAAAGCACTATATATATACTCCAAAATTCTTACATATGCTAAGCACTAGCAGCCAACATGGCTGATACCAGGTTTTGCTCAGCACTTTCACAAGGATCTGTCCTAACAGAAAGACTTAGTACTGATATTTGAGGAGTGTGTTTCTCTCATTAACTCCATTGACATACATGCAATTGAAATTGAGACTCATCAGACCAGGCAACGTTTTTCCAATATTCTATTGTCCAATTTTGGTGAGCCTGTGCGAATTGTAGCCTCCGTTTCCTGTTCTTAGCTGATAGGAGTGGTACTTGGTGTGGTCTTCTGCTGCTGTAGTCCATCTGCTTCAAGGTTCAATGTGCTGTGCGTTCAGAGATGTTCTTCTGCATACCTTGGTTGTGTTGTGTGGGTATTTGACTAACTGTTGCCTTTCTATCAGGCTATTCTCTTCTGACCTCTGGCACCAACTAGGAATTTTCACTGCCGCTCACTGCATATTTCCTCTTTTCAGACGATTCTCTGTAAACCCGAGAGATGGTTGTGTGTGAAAAGCCCAGTAGATCAGCAGTTCCTGAAATACTCAGACCAGCCCGTCTGGGACCAACAACAATGCCACGTTGAAAGTCACTTAAATCCCCTTTCTTCCCCATTCTGATGCTCGGTTTGAAGTTCAGCAGACCATCTTGACCACGTCTACATGCCTAAATGTATTGATTACTGCCATGTGATTGGCTGATTAGATATTTGTTTTAATGAGCAGTTGAAGAGGTGTACCTAATAAAGCGGCCAGTGAGTGTATATTGTATGTGGCCAGAAAAGCTTTCTCATGGCTAACAATCATTTGGCCTATTTAATCTGAAGCTAATGGCAATATCACATTTATATTGCAAAGACATTGAAGTGATGAATGGTGTGTCACCTGGAAATTAAAGCCTTTGGCCACTGTCTGTTTAATAAGCCACTAAACATATTGTAGCTACATGTATATAAAAAAAAAGCTATTAAAAATCTTATTGGGCCTCATTTATCAAAGTGTCTGTCTTGGGCTCTGTGTGTTGTCTGTAGAAGCCAAACAGATTATTTTATCTGCACAGGCAAAAATCTCCCAATAAGCAGCTGCTATGCTGAAACTAAAATATCGGTTAGGGGATCGGGGACACGCATTTCCAAGGCAATGACTAAACTGAAATATATGACCCAAAGGTTCAGTCTGCCAGATCGCCCATCTTCTCGTTTTTTAGCTTTTGGTCCATATTGAAATGATAGCATCACAGGCCCAAAGTGTGCCCAGAAAATATCCCCCACACCATTACACCACCAGCCGTTGATACAAGGCAGGATGGATCCATGCTTTCATGTTGTTTATGCCAAATTCTGACCCTACCATCTGAATGTCGCAGCTAAAATCGAGACTCATCAGACCAGTCAACGTTTTTCCAATCTTCTATTGTCCAATTTTGGTGAGCCTGTGCGAATTGTAGGCTCCGTTTCCTGTTCTTAGCTGACAGGAGTGGCCCCCGGTGTGTTCTTCTGCTGCTGTAGCCCATTTGATTCAAGGTTCAATGTGTTGTGCGTTCAGAGATGGTATTCTGCATACCTCGGATGTAACGAGTGATTATGTGAGTTACTGTGGCCATTCTATCATCTTCAACCAGTCTGGCCATTCTCCTCTGACATCCACAAGGCATTTTCATCCACACAACTGCCGCTCACTGGATATGTTCTCTTTTTCGGACCATTCTCTATAAACCCGAGAGATGGTGGCGCGTGAAAATCCCAGTAGATCAGCAGTTTTTCAAATACTCAGATTAGCCCATCTGGCACCAACAATCATGCCACGTTCAAAGTCACTTAAATCCCCTTTCTTCACCATTCTGATGTTCGGCTTGAACTTCAGCAAGAGTGTCTTCACCACGTCTAGATGCCTAAAAGCATTGAGTTACTGCCATGTGATTGGCCCATTAGCAATTTGTGTTACCGAGCAATTGAACAGGTGTACCTAATAAAGTGGCCGATTACTGTACAATAAAGAAGCCCCCCACCCCTCAAAACCCTTCCTGACATTACAAAGAACGAGAAGCAACTACAGAATGTAACTCTTAGAAAGTCAATAAACCCTAACCCAAGTAAAAGCAATTTGAACTGTAAGAAGCATTTTTAAACTATTTTTGTTAGCTATGTGAATGGGAACATGTAACAAATATAAAATGGGTGTTATCTCAATTTGGCTGCAAAAGTGGAAATACACTTAAAAGGTTTAAAATTTCTATCTGCTTCACCTTATGTGTAATGTTAGTAGGGGCTGCGAGAATAAAAGGGTTTGTTCATTATAATTTGAAAAGTAGATTTAAACACCAACTGTCCCAACAAAGGGTTAAAGGATTCCAACCCTAGCTTGTACATTGTATGTTAATGAAGTTAACAAGAGAAAGACAATCCTCATGTTTCAGTCCTAATCTTGATATAAGGACAGATCACTCTGAAGGTGCTCAGAAGAAAACCTGGATTCAGCCATCTTGCCTGCTGCAACAATATTTTTTGTAATTATTTTTCGTTAAGCTGTGTGAATGGGAACACATAACAAACATATAGACGGGTTTTCTCAAATATGATTATAAAAGTGAAAATACACTTTAAGGATATTGTACATAGTTTAGACATGTGACTGTAATTTTCAAATCTCAATGGACTCGACTAAAAATAACGGTCACGTTTTTGTCCATATGTATCTTTATCCTGGTGTGTTAGCTTTGTGAACTGAGACTAATGTATTAAAGCTGAACCAAAATATGTATCTGAATGTGAATATGAAATGCTTTTAGAGCAGAACTATAGACATTTTGCAAAAAAATGCCAACGGGAAGAGTTTTTTTTCTTTTTTATTGCGGATGAGACATTCTACATCTCTTTTGCAATACTGGCTTCTTACACTCCTGACTGCATTCTTCTATAGCAGGGGTGGGCAACTCTGGCCCCCAAGCTGTTGTGGCACTACAAGTCTCATGAGCAGGGCCGGATTTCCCACAAGGCCACCTGGGCCCATCCTCATGGCAGCTGGGAGTAGAGGGGCAGCAGGGAGTAGAGGGGCAGCAGAGGTGTGGAATCCCTATCGCCCGACATCCGGGAGATGCAGTTCCGGGTGCCGGATGGGTAGTTTTTTTTCTACATTTAGTCCTGCTTTGGGCGAGCAGCAGGGCTAAATATAGAGCGAGGAAGCTGCAGCTCATTTTGTACAAGTGATCTCGGGGATGCCGAGATCACTTGTAATTAGCCTGCTCGTCCATCCTCCCCTGCCACCCCGCCTCCACGGTCCGCCCCCACCTCTGGCTGCCTCTCCCCGCTGGCCGCCTCCCTCCCCGCCGTGGTTTTCGGAGTCCCCTGCAAAGTAGTTCAAGATGGAGAGCGGGTGTAGAGCGGAGAACGTCCGTTCAATAAAAATAACCTGTCACCTCTAAATGCTATCACACAAGGCTTATTAGCTCCTGTGTGATAGCAATAAAGTTAAGTGGAATTTAAAAAAAATAAAAATAAATAAAAGATGAGAAGAAATAATAAAAAAAGTGATCCATTTTAAAAAAAAACAACCCCGGGGGGTTGGCGGGGAGGGGGACGCATTGAGTAACCTGGCCTTGGGGCATCAGAGAGAATAAATCCGACCCTGATCATGAGCAAGACTGACTGTTACAGGCATGACTCCCAGAAGCATATTGGAATTTGTAGTTAAAGTACAGCTGCAGGGCCGGAGTTGCCCACCCCTGTTCTATAGGTTGTGCATCTGCTGGACGCCTGGATGAATAAACTCCTGTGCGCATATGCAGGAGTTACATCATACCAGGCCATCCAATCACAATGGCTCAAGATGCAGAACTAACAAGAAGCTGGGTAAAAAAATTTCGGTGCCGGCAAAGGAGCTTGCAGATGCCCCATTGCTTAAGCAGAGGTGAGTACAGCTCCAAGTTCATTCTTTTACCTGCCAAAATATTTGTGATTCTATGTAACCAGCCTTTCGATTCACACAGCTCTGCCACAGTTATCATTTCTGCATTGAAATTTGTGTTTTTTTTCGGTGAAAGTTTATAATTTGATTTTTTAACTCAAAATTCTGGTATTGTTATAAAATACTCATTTTACAAATAAACATTTAATACAGGGTGCTTCCATGCTTTAGTATGTGAAGTGCATGGTGGGCTTTCTAATTAGACAGCCCAGCACTAGCTTTTCACTTGTTGACAGCGTCTGTAGACTAAATGGCACTTTCTGTACAGGAGATGAGAAAGGGGGAAAGTGTTCCTCCTCTGAGTCATTCAGTTAATTCATTGAGCTATTTGTGTGTAGCCTGAGACCCAGTTATTTAGGTTTGTATTGACAGCACAGCAGTAGGCCAGCTGTCTGAAATTTTGACGTAACACATTTATTCTCACCTCCTGCTGATTGCAAAAATGAAGCGAAAAGGTTATTTATAAAAATACTACAACAATTAACAATAAAAAAGAAAAATAAACAGAACATATATGGAAAACACTCTACTACTCTACTCTACATTTCATTTAAGGCCAGGAGTCCCAAGAGTTTACAATCCAACAAGCAGCATCTGTCACTTGGCTTGTCACATTTCCCAGGCTCCAAACCTCTCTACAGCAGAGCTCTAAAATCCATCTAATCTCATTATGTTTGTCTCCATCTATTAGGCGTAAGAGGAAATTGAATTTATGTCAGCAATCTTCCCCTTCCTGAGTGTGTTGCTTGTAAGAAAAATACTCTGAGAGTGTAACAGATACAGGTATAAAATGACTCAATGATGGCCCTGATCTGTTGAAATGAAGGTAGTGTAGGGGTGGCTTAGGAGATATAGCTGCTTACTTATGTGGAGGAAGCCAAAAGCAGCAGAATCACCCAGAGCAAAACAAATCTTAGGGGGTTATTCACTAAAGAGCCGAAGGATCCAGCCGTAGCTTCGGCTGACCCTACGGCTCGCTCTTCGGCCGCCTGAGCCTTAGCAACACCCAAAGCGTGGAGAAAGGTTGGCCGAAGCCAACCAATCTAAACACAAATGACTGCTCGCGGGGCGGAGCCAGCTGTGATCTCATGGCTCGTTCCGCCCAGTTGTAATGACAGATCAGCGTCCCCTAATGACCTGGGGACGCTGGTCTGTCATTAAACAATAACAACTGGGCGGTGCCGGCCGTGACTTCGCGGCCGGCTCCGCCCAGTTGTTTTTTTATTGCCCGGGACCTGCTAGAAGACTGGCAGGTACCTGGCAATAGGAAACAGTTGGGCGGAGCTAGCTGTCACCGATAGCTCCGTCCAATTGTTTTTCTTTTGCCGGCATCTGTCACATTGCTTCATTATGCGGTGTTCGTTGGGGGTTTTTTTATTATTATTTTTTTCTTTTTCTCTTTGATTTAAAATATATATTTTCTCAATTTTACTATTTTTTTTACATTTTTAAAATAATTTTTCAACTTTTTTTAAATTTTCATTTAACTGTTTTGCTATTCTGCTCGTTACCTCGGAGGTACCGAGCAAAATAGCCAAGCCAAATGCCGCTCAGGGGCATTCGGCTATTTACTTACTGCCGTCCGGCCCCTATGAGAATAGGAGCGAACGGCAGCGAGTGAGCTGCCGGAGCTTTGACACAGCTGATCCAGATATTGGATCGGGTGAGTCGAAGTCCTCCTGCACTTTGGCTCAGGCAGCCGATGTACGGCTGAAATCAGCCGTACAAGGCTGAAGTGAATAGCCGAACAGTGTTCGGCTCACTTCACTTCGGCTGGGTTATTTACTTAGCTGCCTTCGGCACCTAGGTGAATAACCCCCTTAGGTTGGATTTAACGTCAATGTGTGCTTGTAGCTTTAGCTCAAAATGGCAAATCACCTGCACTCCATACAGCATATAGACCTTCGTGGAGAATTGGTGCTTAAAGTGACAACACGGATGGCTCTGTGTCAGATACAGTCCACAATAGAAGTCAGCAGCACTCGATGATGCGTGCAAAAAGTATGAGCACTTTTATTAGATTGTCACATGCGTCAAACACGCTGAAGGTTCACAGTAAGCTTGGTCTTGTAAGGGATGTAATGCCGCCGCTCTGCCCGGAGTCCCAGCCATGGATTAGCAGCCAGTGACGTTCTCTATTCTGGTTGAATAGAGAACATTGACAGTTATGCTTTATTGCTTACAAAGGCACATAAATACTTGTTACATTGTAAAACACTTTATTAAACAGGCTGTCGCCTGACAATTCACACACATCATTGTAAACTTCTCAGATACGGTGCACAACAATCATTCCGAAATATAATTCTAAACAAAAGACAAATACATTATAGAAGAGCAAATAAAACACAGTGAAGCACAAATACAAAATATGTGCAAATTTTACCGGGTACACGCTGACCGGTAGTGCAAAACATTTGCAAAGTTTGTGACTTTTTTAGGACTATGTAAGAAATCAGAAGCTTTTGCTTAGAATAATGAAGAGCAAGTTCACCGCGAGCAACTAAAACTGTAAGAATAACCAACGGCAGGTATGTTGACTTATTCTGTAATGTTGAAGAAATTTCAACGCTCATCCAAAAGGTTTCCTCAGTTGTAATGAATGAACCTTCACACTATCTCCACATCCACAGTCCAATATAAATCTGAATCCATTACCAACATGTAAGCCTTGATCATGGTAGAGTTTTGAGCCCCCACTGTATAGTACCAAATAAACATTTTACTGGGCTGATCCAACGGTTGTGGAGTTCTAATCCTTCCTATATTCTAAAGGTGCCCATACACCTTACAACCATCGCGCGACTTTCATCCTGCGATGGTTGTAAGGTCATTAAAATCTCATACGACCTGCCCATCTTGGACAGGCAGATCGTACTTGCGATCATCGCAAGCCCTCCCCGCTGAGGGGAGGGCGTTTCCGATGATTCCAATGCTGAGCGGGCAGTGTGCGCTTACGCACACCGGCCCATTCGGCATTTATCTCCCGATAACGCCACTAACCCGCCAAAAATCGTACGATCGCAGGATCACACGCAATTATCGTACGATAATCGGCAGGTGTATGGGCACCTTAAGTCTGTCAGATGGGCAGTCCCATGGCCAACTGAAGGTGTGCATACTGCAGGTGGGCAACGCTGCTGGTAATTGAGAAGTAATAGATTAGCCTTCCCAGGGTTACATACACTGTAACACCTGTCCCAGAATTTATAGCACAGTGGTGATTGGATTGTATAAGAAGAGAGTGCTTTCCCAAACTTTCACACCTCCTACCATGTTCACATGCACAGAAGGTACATCATCAGTGGACACCCAATCACTCACTGATGGAGGACAAACTAAGAGGCAAGTACCAAAAAGTGCAAATATGCTCTGCACACTGCCCCGCTGGCCCATGTTCTGCTTTCAAGGGTAACCCCGGGCAAATAAATATAGAGTTAAAACAAATAAGTGCAATGTTTGTCTGTCTGCTCTTCCCCCCAAACAAATGTGTGATACTCTTGCAATTAACCCATCCCTGTAAGGAATTCTTCTATTCTGCTCCACCTGCAGCCTGCTCATTAGAGTGCTGAACAATGGTCACACATGGGTAATGCCCTTCCATGACAACAGTAACACAGGTGATGCCCTTCCATGACACAGTTATGGTTGATGTCTTTCTATTTCAATGGTAACACATGGGTGATGACCCTTCCTAACAATGGTAACACATACGTGATGCCCTTCCATGACAATGGTAACAAATAGGTGCTGCCCTTCCATGACAATGGTAACACACAAGTGATGCTGTTCCATTACAATAGTGATGCCTATTCCCAAACTCTCTCCATCCTGTAAACCCAGCTAACTAACTCTCATTCATTACAGCAGGCATCTGCACTCCATATAAGCACTACTACCATTATTATAAACCTGGGGCGTTTTCTAAGCAATAACTTCTTATCTAATACATGAGTCTGACATCACAACGATTGTATACTATACAATGCAATTAAACATAATGCAAGAAACACAAAGATAATAACAGTAACATGCTCTTGAAATAAAAAAGACAAACATGACGTATAATAATGTCTAAGGGTTTCTACAGGATTAAATACTTACACTAATATACAATAATAAAAGGTTTTGCTGCAAACAATGA